>NC_137461.1:155729281-156067802 GCF_964235325.1 Thermobia domestica | reverse complement strand
GTGACGCAATTTTAGAAGGGTAGGGGCAAAGGTCGTATTCTGTGTTATAGGATATTTCAATACTTATATCATAAACAGAGTATTTTCTGTGCTCTTATCATTATACTTGCAATAAAATAGTATCCTAAACAGGAAGGGAATTAATATATTTTCCATAAACTTATTCTTCCCTTGTGGAGAGAATATATTATTTCAGATAATATATGTATATAGGGTTGTGTAATAGCGTGGAAACACTATAACAAGTGGTAAACGCTACAACATATAATCCAAGTAATAATGCAAGTGTTAAGTAAGGATGGATGAGAATGTTAGACGATACATCAGAATGATGTCCGCCATTTTGAAGTAAGCCATCTTACGTTATAATTTCTTCGTGGTTAGTGCAACAGGAAAAATAAAAGTGTCAGTAGATTTCCACGGAAAATTAGCTATTAAAATAATATCACATGCTATGCTTTTCATTTAACATAATTACGTAAAATTCGACATGGTGAACTTCAAGACGACGGACATTACTGTGATATATTCGTAAAATTTTTTATTCATCTCTATTCCCCACCTATTAACTTATACATTAACTGTACTTATACTCAGTAGTGTTCATCATAAATTAGGGTATTTCCACACCTTCTGACCAGCCACGATTTGAGAGACTTTCAAGTTTTCTGCACTACCTCGCATTACTTTTACAGTAAAATATTGTCTCTTCCATTCCTTGTAAGTGAACACGTCGTTTTGTTATGTGCTCAAGATAACTTCACGATAATTCCTTTTTATTGCCACTTCATGGCCGCAAGTTGCTTTATAGTTGCTTGTGTTATGTCTGGAAACTAGCTGAAAAATTCAGAAGTAACCCACATGTAACTTCCTCCATGTTCATGTTTGAGCCCAATAGCCCTGTGGTTTCCTTTGCACACACATCTGAGATAAAGTGAAATAATTTTTTAAAAAGTGTATTTTATTTTAATAGACCCTAACGAATGGACGTTTACATAACTAATATTAGAGTAATACACTAACGACGACATTCATTACTATATATAAATGCATTGTCATTGTTAGAAGCAGGAAATCAACACGCATTTTTCTTTCTAACTAAGCTCTTTTATTTTGTTTTTTTAATCTCAAAACTTAGTTCCTTTTCTCTCGTTTCTTGACCTTCTACTCCAGACGTTCTAAATATGAAGTTTACCGTAAAAGTTACATTTGCTTTCAAAAATTAGTATGATTTCTTATGGAGTAAAGTACTATTTCCGAAAACCGGTGGTTCCTTGTGAGACTCGCAGTGAAACAATGCTTTGTAAGTCTTATTTATATTCTATTTTCTTAGTTGTTACTATGCTACACCTTTATTAAATTGCGTTAAATTAATTCGTTAAAAATATTATTTTCGGAACTGCTTTATATAATTATTCTATAGGCCTTGAATAATCAAATTATCAACTTAAATAAGAAAGGCAAGCTGTCGATAATTAAAAACGTATTTTAGAAACATAGTGTTCCTTATAACTGTTAATCATAATACATACATCAAAAGTGAATATAATAGAAATAATGAAGTGTTACAAATAACAATCTAAATATTCTTTCTGCTGTTCGGAGAAGAAAAACAGAAAAAGAGCTGGAAGTATTTGTGAAACATATAATTCAACTAGCCAATGATTCTGGTAGTATATAAGGCACATTAAATTATTACTTACAAGCAAAACCATCCAACTTCTTGACGAGTATCTAATTGAAACTTGCGCAAGTGGAAGGACATATAGAAACAAGGAAATATGCTTACTCTTACGATTCGCAATATCGTCGAACCGGAAGTAGAATTATCGTTCTCCCATAGCCCATGAAAGTTATGTACTCTGGTCATACATGCCAGAATGTGATACACTGAAACCTGTTTTCTCACGAAGACAAATATTGGAAACTCAAGATGATAACAGTCGGTGGTGATTGGGATCTCTAGTACGTCATTGATGCGAACCGATGTCAAATGGAACATGATATACGATCGTTAAGTTCCAAACGAACACGTTTACCCGGTGGAGAAAAGGGACACGCTGAAACCACAATGCAAAAATGGCTTTTATTATTATTATTATTATTATTATTATTATTATTATTATTATTATTATTATTATTATTATTATTTGTAGTAGTAGTGGTAGTAGTAGTAGTAGTAATAGTAGTAGGTTTAGAATTATTAATATGAGCAATAGGATGAGTATAAAAATAATAATGGGGAGACAAGAAATAGGCTATATTGTTGGGCACGTTAAGTAACGAGGGACTTCGGCTCGTTTCGATTGTCCTCTAGCATTCTATAAAGGTTTTAGAAACCACAAACAATCATACCCCAGTCGGGATTCGAATTCGAGACCCTGTAGTCGCTGGCTTGACGACTCAACCAACACGAACATAAGGTCGGCAATAATAAGAAGAAGATGACAAAGAAATAATAATAATAATAATAATAATAATAATAATAATATACCAGTGGTTCTCAACCTAATTCCGATCATGACCCACATATTATCACATCCTCTTACCAGCGACCCCTTATAATTTCTGGCTTGTATTAGCTTGTGTCGGATTTTTAATATACATGTGCGGAGATCTCACAATATGCATTTATTTCTATAATAGTAGAATCCATTTCTTATATATAGTGCATACAGTAACTTTCGAATGGATTTAAATCAAATTTGATCCGTTCATCCATATTACAAGTATCAAATCCGATTTGTAATACTGTTTCAAAACGGAGGCTTCTTGAAAATTTTAGAACTTTATAACTCCCTTAATTTAGGGTCATATGATAAAAAAGTAAGTGCATTTGCATTGTTCTGGTATTTTAATATGCAGTTCTCATTAATTTCATATCGTACCTCTTTCATTTAAACTGATTTTTAACCAACTCTGCACCTGTTGAAATTGTAGTACACCATTTTTTTTTTTTGTTCGTGACAGTATTTATACAAATATATAAAAACTTATATCAGAACAAAATCCCAAATAATATTTAAAAATATTTTCCGGTATTAGGTTCTCATTATATTCCTCTCTTTCGCTTATCTTCGACACCGCAGGTTGACAAACCATGTCCTATACTATTTCTTCTTCTTGCGACCTCGTGTTCGTGTGGATTGAGGGATCAAATCAGCGACTCAAGGGTCCCAAATTCAAATCCGGCCGGCATATGGCTGTTTGTGGATTCTAAACCCTTTATAACAGTGCTAGAGGACACTCAAGACGGGCCGAAATCCTTCGTTACCTAAAGAGCCCAACAATATATTTGTTGTCTTCTTCTTCTCATTATTATTAATTTTACTCATCATTCTGCTCATATTAATACTAATCATACTACTACTATTACTACTACTAGTACTACTACTACTACTACTACTACTACTAATAATAATAATAATAATAATAATAATAATAATAATGATAATAATAATAATAATAATAATAATAACAATAATAATAATAATAATAACAATAATAATAATAATAATAATTGTTGTCTTTGTCGTTTTCTTCGTCTTATTGCCGACCTTATGTTGGTGTTGGTTGAGGCGTCAAGCCAGTGACTACAGGGTCTCGAATTCGAATCCCGATTGGGGTATAGTTGTTTGTGGTTTCTAAATCCTTTATAGAAGTGCTAGAGGACACTCGAAACGAACCGAAGTTCCTCGTTACTTAACGTGCCCAACAATATAGCCTATTTCTTGTCACCCCATTATTATTTTTATACTCATCCTATTACTCATATTAATAATTCTACACCTACTACTATTACTACTACTACTACTACTACTACTACTACTACTACTACTACTACTACTACTACTACTACTACTACTACTACTACAACTAATAATAATAATAATAATAATAATAATAATAATAATAATAATAATAATAATAAAATCCATTTTTGTGTTCTGGTTTCAGCGTGTCCCTTTTGTCCACAGGATAAACGTATTCGTTTGGAACTTATAATCGTGTATCGTGTTATATTTGACATCGATTAATTAATAACGTAGTAGAGATCCCAATCACCACCGACTGTTATCATCTTGAGTTTCCAATATTTGTCTTCGTGAGAAAACATGTTACAGTGTAACACATTCTATCATGTATGACCAGAGTACATAACTTTCAGCGGCAATGTGGGAACGATCATTCTACTTCCGGTTCGATGACGTTGTGAATTGTAAGAGTAAGCATATTTCCATTTTTCAATATGTTCTTCGACTTGTGCAAGTTCCAATGTGATACTCGTCAAGGAGTTGGATAGCTTTCCTTGTTAGAAATCTATTTTAGAACTGTACTTCGATCGTGGCTGAGAGTCTGGGCCTTAAATATCAGTAAATGTGGTAGCCGTTGGTCGAGGGACCAACCTGGTTATGATCAGCAGAAGATTAATTTTTCAATTAAGGTTAAGAGAAGAACAAATATATTATTTAAATTTTACTGTGCTGTTGGCCAAAGGTACGCACTATGGAAGAACGTATTTTTTTAAAATTTTTCCTATACTCATCTGTTACGTTTGAATGATAATTGTACCAGTTTGGCATCCCCTGTGTTATATTTTATTTAAAGATATGAATTTTATCAACTTTTATGAGCCTCTCTCTTGTATAACAAGCGGTAGAATTATGATTTTTATCAGTTTTCAATTTAGAAAAAACTAATTATTACTATTTTACTATTACGAAATACATTTTAAGTTTCCAGTTTCAAGCAGAAATATTGGCTAAAAATGTTTTTAATTTAAGAGAAATAAAATCGGAAATTCCTTTTATTTTCTGTGAATTGCTTGCCGACCCCACCCATTTATTTCAGTAAACTAGCAAATTATTACAGATGATTATTGCGCGGCATTTCCGGCAACGGTGTAAGAGAAAAATAGTTTTGTATTATCTTCACATCCACACTATCTAAACAACATAATAAATTTGTTTTTAACATTCTTACTCACTGTATTCATTCAAGAAAATCCAATTTGTTTGTCTTGTTCATTTGCTAATTCTTTCAGAAACGATTCATAATTATGTAGACATCGCAAGAAAATAAACGTATTAACTACTAGACACCAAATGTCTAGCGTAGAATGGAAAGTATATAGTTCAGGTTATAAAAGAAAAGTTTATTTTATAATTATCTCTACAATTTCACTCCAGAAAGTAACAATAGATCTAATTGTGATGGTTCAGAAGGCTGTGTTCCCCCAAGTTAAGTATTTTATTGGATTGAATGAAAATACATTATAATAGCACGGCAAATAAACTGTATTGTTTGTATGTAAGGACTACACTATAGAACACATCTACATATACTAATGTTTCATAACCTCCCAATCGTTTTAAACTCTGTAAGTTAAGTATTACTGAAAATGACACTAATATACTTCTTACTTATGATTGCACTCACCTGCAGAGATTTACGTGAAATCTTGTCTAGTGCTATGCTAAGACAAACTCAAGTTCAATATATCTTGGTTGTGAACAGTTCTCACTTGAACAAAATTAATAATTCCAAAATTACTCCAAGATTATTTGAAACACAGACAAAAAAAGAAAAGCATGATTTTATAGGTTGTTTAAATTGAAAAGTGTTGCTCAAGGCTGTACAAACTATGTGTACATATAGCTATATTTGTATATTGTACGTTTCCTCGTTAATATATATAATGATTACACGTATACACATCTGTATGCAATCGACCTCATTATGTGCAATTATTACAAGAGCAAAAGTCTTAGGACCCATTTCAACACTTTTCTGGTATAACCTTTACTCGCGTGTTATTACGTAACTTGGTAGTTTCCATGCATATGAATTACTAAGACATATTTTTTACCTTCAAAATATCAAAGTTCACTATACAGAAAAAAATAAAGTTTCTACCTTTATATTGCTATCTGGCTGCTGTTCAGAAATATTCTATTCTATTTAAAACAAAACTCTTTGCTACCTTCTATCTGCAATGAAATTAAACGTTAAGCAGAAAATGGTGAATAATACCGGGCGAAACCAGTATTTTCTTCCTCTAATTATTATAAAACCAGTTGAATATACCCATGCTTCGCCAGGGGGCTGTATTTGAAAGTCAACGCCTGTGGGAGTATCACCATTGATCTCAGTCACCGCGAAAACTATGGATTTGATACTAATATCGGTCATTTTGGGCTATTTTTTCCAAGTCTCGGTATCTTTCCCCCGTTGATTCCCGGTCCGCAAATAATTGTAACTAAGTTTGCAAGTCATCGCTAATGGAAGTGTCACCATTGATTTCAGCGACCGCGAAAACTATGTATTTGACACTAATATCGGTCATTTTAGATTAGTTTTATATGTCTCGGTATCACACACCCCTCCCCGGTGACAAAGGCCAGGAGCCGAATAGCGTGAATTTGGAAGTTATTGCGATCGGAGTTTCACCATTTCGGTCTTTTCCTATTATTTTTACATGTCCCGGTAAACGCTCATCTGAGACCCCCTGGTTCGAATTTTGACAAAAGCGTTTAACTCTGGTGTGGAGCCTGGACAAAGGCATTCCTGACTAAAATTTTGTAACTTTCTGTCAATTTGTCTGGTTCCAAAGCCGGTTCCGGTATACGCCCCCCTGAGACCCCCTGGTTCTAAGTTTGAAGAAAGGGCTCCGTCTTGATCTGGGGTCTGATACCTGACCCAAGGTATCCCTGACCAAAATTTGGTAACCCTCGGTCCACTCGTCTGGTCCGCAGGCCGCACGCAGACAGACAAATACACAAACAAAGTCTTTATTTTATTTATATTGGATTAGATTACATTAGATTAAAAACTGAAAATATATCGAGACATTTAAAGTAATGAGAAAATTCGGAAAATACCTGCAGTAAAGTAGCATAGTGCACCTCCATTCCTTGTAATTACACACTAAAATGAAAAGCTAGTAGCGAAAATAGGAACACTTTCATAAGGATTCAGTACGATACAAGTAACCATCATATTCCAAGTGTCTACTTTTATAGAATTTCCTGATTTAAAGCAGCAAGGTAATTATATACTGAAAAGTATACCGATACAAACCAGGCATAACTCAGTTGGTAAAGAGTAGGCTTTGCATTCGTGAAGTCATGCGTTCAATTCCCGAGACCAGAAACCGAACATTTGCAGAAGAATTACTGGTTCACAACACAAATGCTTAAAGGTATTTTAAAAATAAAATTTAATTCAAATGTACTGGTTATTGTTGCATGCCTGTCAGAAAATTATGAATCCTACTATATATATATATATATATATATATATATATATATATTTATAGGATGTTCCAAAACAACACCGACAACTTTTGGGAGGTGATTCCTCACACCAAAATAAGACAAAAAGTATTGACCAACCTGGGTGCACAAATGCATCCATTCGGAGCTATAGGCTGCAGAAATATGAAAAAATGAACTTTAAAAGTCCATAGCTTCAAAACTATTTGATCTACCGCAGCCGGTTCAAGACATCACTTAGGAACTAATGTGTATATAAATTAGGGCATATAAATTAAATTTCTCACCAAGTTGTGGTTACCATAGCAACGTCGTAAGTA
Source organism: Thermobia domestica (assembly GCF_964235325.1). NCBI lineage: Eukaryota > Metazoa > Arthropoda > Insecta > Zygentoma > Lepismatidae > Thermobia > Thermobia domestica. The sequence continues at coordinate 156,060,208 of NC_137461.1, read as the reverse complement.
AATGAACATGTACGTAGACATCTTGTCGAGTAAATAAGTGTATGTATAAAGGTGTAGACATCTTGTTGAATATGCAAAAAAGTTGTTTATATACGCTTCTCAGGGCCAATTATTAAAAACCAGCTAAGAAAGTGTTAAAACGTTTCGAATTATTTTGAAGATTACTAATATACGAACCAGGACAGACCTCTTACAAATTGGTGCCTCACCACCAGGAGTTTAATTGTCGTTTCGAAGGATAGTAAAAATGGCAAGCTTTCAACGCGACCTTAATATTACCCTTTTGAGAAGTGGAAAAGTAATTCATCGCAATATAGCCATGAGTACGACAAGTAATAATATAAGTTGTGAACAGAGTGTGTATACTGAATCGACTCACAGTGAAAATTTGACAGACATTTTAAAGGACTTGGCTCAGCAAATAAGAAACCAATCCGAGCAAATAAAAAGCCAATCTGAGCAAATGAAGAACCAGTCCGAACAAATCCAACAGTTTGTTGACGAAAAAATAGTGAAGTTAAATCAATGTAATGAAGACAGATGGGACCGTGTTCAACATCAGCTAAATCAGATGAACACACATGTACTGGAAAAATTTGAAAAGTATGAAGAGAAAATAGAAAAAGTAGTACAAAGGAGCACAGAAATGCAAGAATCAATAGATGTTTTAGAATCAACGGTTAATGCCCATGAAAACCATATTAAGTTACTACGAGACGAAATAAATTCCATCAAGGATAGGTGTATTCCCGGAACTCCATTTCAGGATAACGAAGCCACCAATCATCCTACAGCCACAGGTTGGGTACCTGATCGTCCTCCCAGAACAACTTTGGAATTTAGTGGATCTTCGAGTGATGCAGAAAGTAGTGAAAAAGAAGGTAGAGTAAAGCAAACATCCAGACGCGAACACATCTCCAGTAGAGGTATGAAAACATACACAGGTAAACAGTTGCTATTTAGCTAAGTTAAGTCGCTTACAAAATTTAGTGGCCTGCCAGGAGATATACCCGCTAGGGCATTTCTCGAAAAATTTCAGGATGAATGTGAGCTCATGGATGTAGATGAGTCTCAGTTCTTAAAACTATTACCGCACATCTTGTTGCCACCCTGCTTAACATGGTTTAAAGCCATCCGAGGTAGTCTTCATACGTATTCAGATTTTAAGAATACTCTTCTATCAAACTATGAAAACGATTTTATGGTAGCGAATAGAGATGCCGTTTTGCGAACGAAGCACTACGATCCAAAGTTACACCGGAGTATTACTGAATTCGTAGTATCCACATATCATGAGTTAAGATCATTAAACCCAAACCATCCGGAATCCCGAATTATAGCTTCTAGCTTCTATTAGGATCTTATTGCCATAATCTTATTGCCATTTAGACTACAACAATTGTTAATGTCGGCCCAGTGCATTAACTTCAACCATTTAATTATGCTCATTCAGAGTTATGAGAGTCAGTCTGCAATTCAGAATAACAATAAAATGCAGGATAGAGGTAATTATGTACGTAATCAGACGCAATATGCTTCTGTTCGTAATGTAGATATACAACCTGAAAATGATTCTAATGTTCCCAGTTTCAATAATAGAATTAGTAGTTATAATGGTACCGGAAATCAAACGCAACCTAATTATAGAAATGGAGCTAGGAATTTCAGAAATAACAACAGGAATTTCAGTAGAAGTAATAATTATCGCCGATTTTCACAAAATCAATTTGCAGATGGTATGAATTTCGCAAATAGGAATCAAAATATGATAACAATGCCTAATCGCTCAAGAAATACTATAGATTGTGGAATACAATGTAACTTAAATGAGGTTACAAGTCAACGTAATTTAAACTAGAATGTGCTGATGTGGGAAGGGTTGAACCCACGTCAGCATCGAATACTTCAGATCAATTTTCTGAAATCAAAAAACGTCCAAGCAGTGGTAGGGACTAGAAGTATGTTTAATGAACGACCTAACATGAAGGATAAAGGGTCAAGTTTGCAAGCGGGTGGACATAAGAAAGAGGGTACTTATAGAAAGACTGGCGAAGGTAAAAGCTCAAAACCATGTCATCGCAAAGATAGTTTCTACAATTGCATTACTTACAAAAGGGTTCTATTACGACAATACTGGTAAAACTATTGATTGCAAAGTGGAGCCTGTAAAGATTGGTATCACGAAATTTGTGATGACATATTGCCTCTTACTGGACACTGCTCTTCTTGTTTCAACTAACCGTACTTGTTCCAGCGTAACTCAGTTCATTGGTTTCATGATAATGTGAATAGCGATAACTTGGCGCTTTGTATCCATAGTGTATGCAATACCGCCATTTCACTTTGCGCGACATTTTTGTGTATTACTGGCATTACATATATGTTTCCTGGTGTTCTTTGCACTATGTTGTAATATATATAATTTTGGTATATCGGTATATGAACTGTAATTGGGATAGAAATAGGAATCTGAACCAGGTAGGTGAGTGGTGTCACTAGTGAATATGAGTCGATTATTTACTACATGTTCGAATCTCATAGCTGAAAAATACCTCCTAGTATTAAAAGTAAAAGTCAGCTGAACTCATCTGAACTCCTCCTCAATATAACAATGCTACAACAATTTTACTCGAATTTGTTAGTGCTGGATGTTAACGTCTGAGATCTATCCAAACATCCTGTTCGTGCTGTGGCAACGACTAGTGCTCTCAAAATGCGTTATTCAAATATTCCAGAAGCGAATTCTTCCAACATTCGTTATTTTTATATATAATGGATATTTAGTTTAATGTCCATTATATTTAATGTCCAAGTTTAAGTTTAACGTTTAAACTAGTAAATACAACATGCCGAAATTTTATACCACACAAGCACAGACGCGCAGACATTGTTTGACTTTCTCTGCAGTACTATTCTATTAAGTGTTGATCTAAAGATAAAGTAGTATAAATATATTAATACTTAAGGTTATTATATATTTCAAACCTACATCTTAAATGAAAGTTCACAATAAGACCTTTGCTATTCATTGTTACAAACTAAGGACGTTGCACTATTAAAAGCATCGAAAAACAAACAAATTTTAGAACAACATTAATTGCGCAAGTGAAATATGCGCAAGACAGCATAATGCACATCTAAATAGCCTACTGTCGAATACTACGATATTTCAAACGAGTGGAAAAAAGTTACAAGAAAGTGAAAATTTGACCTTTTTCAAAGTATTATATTTCTAAAAATCGCTTGTATATGTATCGCTTGAAGATGCGTGGATTGTTTTCAATAGACATAAAGCTTATATTAATGTTTTCAGAATTAGATATAGCAAACTGTCTCGAAGATAAGAAAAACATGGTTAAAGATGACTATACTACCCAACGCAAATGTGTATTTTTCTGAAAACAATTTTTGCCTTCCTGTGCTTTCATAGCATTATAACAATAGCTTTCGGTATGAGAAATTACAACAGGTCTTCGAAATTACATACGTATAAGCATTGTTGTAAACTATACCAGTTTTTAATATACCTCTTCACTGGATGGCGTTAGTGTCCTAAATTTCAAGTTATATGAGTTGTAGGCCTATTACGTCAAGTTTATCGTCATTAGGAGCTGGCAATTGAAGCTATTAGATACATAGAATTATTGAAATTCTTGTAATAAGAGTTGGTATTACTCCATAAAGATGAGTGAACTGTGTGCAAAACTGCGGTACAGTTTAATATTTTATTTCAAAAACAGCACAAATGTTGCACAAGCGCGTAAAGAAATTTATACTGTTAATTGGCTAAATAATGTATACTATCAAAAGAAACAAACAGAAGATGACTCAGTCCCTTCCGTTTTGAAAATTTGTGTTGCCTAGATGTTTCTCGCAGTTAGCATTCAATAATAGCAAAATTACTTTTAAAAAACTTGGGCAGAAACGGCATGTCGGCAGTCACGACTTCACCGATGATCTACACATTCAATAACAAACAGTGATAAGTCATTTGGAGATATTTGGCTGCAAAGATAAGTTTATTGCTGCGGTTGCCACATGATCTAACTAAATTATATTTTTTCCATAGAATTTCTGCTTGTTAATCTCTATGAAAGGAAACGAACTCGAGTTAAATCCGAAACGGCTGATCAGAAGGGATGAAAAGTTTATAATCTCCAACAAAAAATATGCATAAAAGATCGTGATAGAAGCGGGGCTAAAATCCACAGTCTATGGCAAAGCGAACAAGGACACCCACAAAAGTGCTTTGAATTTGTTTTCAGTAGAAGGATAGAATACATCATGAGCTGCTGCCGCTGAACAGAGCGATAGAATCGGAAATGTAGTGTCGACAATTAGCACGAGTACAAATAATGAGTTTAAAGAAACGACTAACAAGTCAACAGAATGAGTGTCATGACGTAATCAGACATCATATGACACTAGCGATAGCGACCCATCAAAAATGATTGAACGTAGCTGTGAGTTTTCATCGAGTGCTCCATATGATATGAATCTAACATTACTCTATTATTTGTTTTATTCTCTGCAGAACTCCATGATTGGTGTTAAGTTCTTTTCAAAAGAGTACTGTGTAAACATTCCAGATGTTTCTGACCAGAAGATCTGCAGCGATGATATTTTAGTGATGACAAGATAGTATTAAAAAAGTCATTTGACCAAACGCTGTTTACATTATCTATTAAGGTTATTTTTAAATCACTGTAAATGTATTCTGAACTTCTACGTCCAAAGACTTAACACATACACAGCATAGAATTTAATACTTAATTAGACATTAGACAACGTTATATCACTCACTCACTAACGACACGAAGAAGAAGTATCCACAAGGGGTGGAGAAAATGGAGTGAAACTTTACGGATTATTTTGCTACCAAAGTTCCGAGATTGGTCACGGAAATCATAAGTGAGCTCTCAATACATTGATGATATGTCGTTCCACAATATTGACTGGGGGTGACCTCAGCCCCCGGCTCAGCAACACATGCACACGGGTTTTCGAATTCGTCTGCATTAGGAATCGTAATACAAAATCGAGTCTGTCTGTGAATGTGATGTGTTTGCATTAATGAGGATTCCATGCTGCCTGAGTTCAGTAATATACCATATTTTGTAGTTTATGCATTGGTTTTAATGGTGTGGGTACGAAAACGACGATGCGGCTCTGTTAGACATTTAGGCCAATTAATCATGTCGTAGTAATTTTCAGCTGTAAGGTTATTTCGGAACAATGAAGTCACGTGGGCGTCTTGATCTATGAGTCTTCTGGCTGCGGCACTTTTTTATCCTTCTGTAGCCTAACGTTCGAATATGCGGATTTTCATCTGCTGTTATCGCTGTCAGCAGGTTTTCCTGATGACCGTAGTATCCGTTTGTTTGTAGAACAGAATGAACTATCTGTTGTAGATTTTCTGGCAGAAAACATGATAGCTAAACTATGCTAAACAGATGCATGGCACCCATTTCGCACGAAGGATTTCGCCGTATTCAAAACCAGACGGGAGCGTATACTTTAACAATGTATTGTCAAAATAGACACAAACTTCAACTAGGTTTATCAGTACTGATGTAGTGGCGAAGTATTCTACAGGTCAATGTAAGCCACTGTGAATCGTGATAATGGTCCTCGTTTTCTGTTTGCTAGATCGGTAGTACACATTCCTGTGGCAACAACCTTACAAATTTCAAAGAGATAATTCTGGTCGCTTGTCAAATCATCTGGTTTTTCCATTTCAGACACCCATTCAACGGGAATGGGTGTAAAGGTGACGATCGGTGAACGTTCACATTCTTTAATTTCTTTCCGATGGGGCCGGAAAAAGCGCTGGGTCCGGTCGTACTACCATGCAATTCGGTAACCAGGTTTCGAAATGGCAACTCGTTGGTATGAAGGCAAATGAGATGGTGCAGTACGTTTCCTAGGGATCATTGTATCTAACTTATCACGTCGTTACCCCATTCTGTGTTCGTGGCTTCAGCATCGCTGCTGACTGTCTCAAGACTTAACATTTCGTACTCTTTTTTCTCTAAAACCTCCAATATAGAGTCAGCAATATCTTTGCCAGTACCTGACTTAGGTGTGGCACGATTCAAGTATTCTGAAACGGCTCCGATATAACTGTGATGTGCTTTTCTGTAACCTCTCGTTTTTCTACTTTGCCGTTATTTTTTTCTTGCACAAGAGTTGGATCATTTTTTCCGACGAAATAGATACTTGTAATCGCCCGGCCTAGGTGATCATTTTTTTTCTGGATCTTCTCACCAGTTTATCTTTTCCTCTTCGTACCATAGATCTGTCAACAACAAGATTTTTTTCCTCTGGCGTTATAACACTCGCGTCCTGAAGTACGGCAGAAGCGATCAAAGCAGCCTGTCTGTCTGAAGCTCCAGTTCTAAACGCTGCCTCCGCTGTATTTTGGAGACAGATGCGCTTTAGGCTATGTTTCCTTCTTGGTCGCGCCAAGAAGTCAGATCCCGACGTGCTTCCCGATTCAACAGTTTCTCTGGATTCCCCTGACGACGCCAGTATCTTTGACCTGTGCTTATGAATAATCCCACTAGTTGATGGACTTGCTTCAACACTTCCAGCGTCTTTCTTGCTTGTCTGTCCCTTAAATCTGCTCAATTTATGGGAAAACATCTTTGACAGTGATTTAGTTGTTCGGACGCCAATATTACCCATGCTTATTTTCCGTAATGTTCTCTGTGCAAAAAAAAAAAAAAAAAGAAAAAAAAAGAAAAAAAAAGAAAAGAAAGAAAAAAGAAACTTGAATTCTCGTTTTGGAATCTTGCGTGTCATCTCACAGTTGCAATCTTCGGCTGTTTTACACTTGCAAGATACAATATCAAAAAGAAACTTAGAATCTTGCGTGTCGTCTCACAGTTGCAATCTTCGGCTGTTTTACACTTGCAAGATACAATATCAAAAAGAAACTTTTCCGCGTGTGCAACAAAACCTGCACGAAATTTTGCTTCTTATCCTTGTCGACTGGAATGTTTTCCCTTGGTGCGACACTTATTATAAAATGTTTACAGCATGTCAAAAACTCTCTTTTCTGAAACCACAGGAATGCTTGCTTTACGCCAAATATGTACAACTCTTTGTCCAAATACTTTACAAATGTCAGTCACTCGTAATTTAGTTACACTTACTTAAACCACTTCCAAACCAATGATAATGTCACACGAGCGTACGTGGGTAACTTCACTCATTACACCTTGAGTGCCAAATAAGCCTCGTTTCACACTTTCCCGCGTTGGTCTGCTATGAGGCTTTTTCTTCATCTTGCTTCCCATTGCTTCCGAACTTGGAAACCAAAATATACAAAATGTTTCTGAATCGTATCGCACTAACGAGGGAACCTATCCAAGTGCAACTCTGACTTCGAGTCGAGACTATGGTCGTTGGATACCTTGTCCCAAAAGAACATAACAGGAAAAGGGATACATCCTCGATCGCAACCGTTGTAGAGATATAAGCGTGAAAAGTTAGAAATTGAGCTCCATACTATACATTACAAAGTCAGCTTCCGGGTCAGATATTTCGGAAACGGTCAGGTAAGGAAACTCAGCGAATACATATCAAATTAGTGTTGGGAGCCCACCACCTTTTGAATGAAAAAAATGTTGCCCCCGGAGCACTCGCAGGGTCCCAGGCGGGGTCCAACTCAAAATTGGCAAATTGAACCGGGGCTCAAGTAGCATATTGTATGAAAGCTATTGTTAAATAAAAGAAGATAGAACAAATCTCAACTCTCTATGATGACCCTGTGCAAACGGGCAACTGGTCAAAATGTCAATACAACCTAGGTCCGTTGTGTAACTCTGTGAGAGACTCTGCAACAATTTGTTTAACTTCAATATCTAGCACTTTTAAACGTGTTTTTCTGTTTTGTTATTGTCACAACTTAACGGATTTAGAAGAGTGGCCATATATTTTCTGATGTAGGTTATATTGACATTTTGACCAGTTGCCCGTTTGCACAGGGTCACCATAGAGAGTTGAGATTTGTTCTATCTTCTTTTATTTAACAATAGCTTTCATACAATATGCTACTTGACCCCCGGTTCCATTTGCCAATTTTGAGTTGGACCCCGCCTGGGACCCTGCGAGTGCCCCGGGGGCAACATTTTTTCATTCAAAAGGTGGTGGGCTCCCAACACTAATTTGATATGTATTCGCTGAGTTTCCTTACCTGACCGTTTCCGAAAAATCTGACCCGGAAGCTGACTTTGTAATGTATAGTATGGAGCTCAATTTCTAACTTTTCACGCTTATATCTCTGCAACGGTTGCGATCGAGGATGTATTCCTTTTCCTGTTATGTTCTTTTGCTACAAGGTATCCAACGACCATAGTCTCGACTCGAAGTCAAAGTTGCACTTAGATAGGTTCCCTCGTAAGAAAACTGTAACTTTAGGTACAACGCATTAACTCTCTGTCTTAACAGAAACAGTAGCGAAATAAAACCGTTAAATCTTAAGCTGCAATAAACTGACCTTTTGGATTGGTTTGCCGAAGTACGCAATATTTATACCACCGCCGAACTTCAAGCGAGAATATTTCAGAAACATCGGTGTAGGTTCTGGAGCCAACGAAGCGAGCGGGTGGTGAACGAATCTTCAGGAAGGAGCCGGACGTTGCGACAATGCTCGAAGAGCGTGGTCGAACTAAGCAACCACGAAGTTGTGTAGCCTGCCACTAGATGGCATTTACTGTCGGTGTACATAACAAGCGAAGAGTTGCCAAAAGCAAATCGTGTTATATTATGAGTTATGCCTATAATCATCGTTAACGTGGCATTCCAAAGTAAATCTGGACAATAATTCCAACAACTGAGCTAATATTGCTGTACTTTGACTCATAAACATTTTAAAATTATTTACTGACCTTGCTACGAGTTTCTTTTAATAAAATAATAGTATTATAGCCATCAGATAACTCTAAAAACCACCACAAGTAGCTTTTCTGTCATTGGTGTTGTGCGTGTTGCCTAACTAAATACTTAAAAACTAAATCTGTTGGAGCAGGGTAAGAGGTTGACCAAAAAAAAAAATAAAATAAAATAAATAAATAAAATAAAAAAACAGTAAGGTCGGTGCCACTAATGGCACCTTTTCCGCACTAGCTGTCATCGAATTTTCAACAAAACTGTAAAACGCTCCACCCTATTGTAGAACGTCCACTACTTGTATTTGAATAACAATCACAGACTTCAAAGGAGTAGATAAATTTGACGATCCTCGAGTATTGTGATCTATCGCTGTCGAACAGAAGTTTCACGTAGTGCGTTTACGTATTCACTGGTCCCATCATCGAGCAAGTAATAACATATAAATTCTCCACATGTCTGGCAATGACATGAAATGCCCAGTTGGCTTCATGCTAATTCCACGATGTAAAATTGTCTCGTCAATTAGCACTGCCCACGAGACAAGACGACAAATAAGGTTTCTAGTAGTCTTGTCTCGTTTAGATTAGCAAAAACTTGTCTTGCACACAATATCGATCGTCTTCAACCTATGTCTCGTCTCATTCGAAAATGTATCCTCTCGTCCCGTCTCCTGTAGTTCTCCTTCACCATTTAAATTAGAAATTAAATTAAATTAAATTAAATCTTAAGTTTTACGTCTCGCGTTTTTGCCTGCAAGGCTAAAGGAGACGAAGATTATGAGAAATGAATGAAATGGTGGTTTTAAGAAAGTGGGAAGAAATGGGAAAACCCCGAAAAACACACACTCACACGGTGTTTGTCCACCACAAAGTCCACTTGTGGGGAGCTGGGATTGAACCCGGTACTCCGCGCACGGGATGTGACCATTTAAATTAGGTCACAATGAAGTCAAAATAATAATCTGTAAGACAAGTTCTTCAAGATGTACAACCATATTTTATCGACTTTACAATACTTTTATTCAAGTTATTTCTCTCCACTCAACACTTAACCCAATTCCTAAAACATTTTTTATTTTGACTTTCTGTTTAGCATCCCTTTCAGCAGAGAGACTATATGAGACGTGGTTCTACAGCTTGGGATCCGAACCACACCAGCACCGGCGGGCAATCTAACTCCGTTCTCCCACTCCAAATGCGCGTACGCTAACCGATTAGTTACAATCCTGTTCTAAACTAGCATTATCAATTCATGTATAGTTATACCCTATGTTCCAAAAACTTTCTACTCAGCTAGGTGCAAGTTCTGGAAGACAATTGTCATTGGACTACATGTTTGGGTCGTAAATTAGCAAGGTGCCAGAGTAACATTTCCGGTAGCCAATGCGACCTTGTACTCTGAGTTTCCAAGTTCTGATTGTAATATTTTGTTAACACAGAAGTGACGAGATATCGTTCTGTGCCTATTAAAAACTAATATATATTCGTGGTATACTTCTAGTTATAAAAGGTTAAACTTGTCGTCCTACACACTTGTCGTCCTAATTCATGCCTATTTTTTAGTCAGTTTGGTTTGACAAGGTTCTGCTTGCAGTTAGAACCTTGTGCCTCTGAAAATAAACTTTTCAGTAACACGAGATTCTAGCTGCATTTTAATGATTGAGTAAAACAAAAAAGTAAAGCACCATTTCCAACATCAATTATTTAAATGCAAACCTTGTAGGCAATTAATCATTGTGTAAACATATCATAATGATTAGTTTATAAATACAATGACTACAGCCTAATGAAACTTTAAACGCGTTTTTCTCAAAATACAGTCACGTGCAGTTAGAACCTTGTCAAACAAAGGCCCCGAAGTAGGTAGTTAGATTTAGTCCTAGCAGGGTGATTATAATTTCATTTCAAATCAAATTCATATCTTAAGAAGGAGAAGAGGGATTGATTGAGGACCGTTTTATCAAAACTCAACAAACGCCATTTACAAAATTTTACAGGAGAGGTCTTTTTTAATTGTACTCAAAAGATTTCAAAATTTAACACTGGTCATCCATGTAGGTACGGATTAATGAAGGGATAATTGAAGTTCATTAATAACGGCCTGAAGAACAAAATAAGTCGTGAGTGGGAACAGGGTGTGTAGTCGCTGAATTGAACGGAATCTTCTAATTTGATAATTTTAGTAAAATATGAAATAAACAATAAAAATAAATAAAATTTTGAATTCTTGATTCATATGTATGTTTTAGGATTAAGTAATTCATATCGGACTTCTGAAGAGAAACATCAAAACAATTTAATGACCGTGTCTATAACGACAACTCCCAGTCAGAACCCCTCTTCAGTTTTATAAGAAAGAGGAAAGAAAGAGTGAGAAAGGAGGAAAAGAGGAAAAGGAAGATGAGAAAGGAAGATAAAGCATAACTAGAGATAAAGTATTACTGGGTCATTATGGAAATATGGTAAAAGAACTTGAATAATTCCTAAAAGGTGATTCATGTTCGAAGGTTATTACTTGAGGATCAGTTCTGAAGTAATCCCGATGAGACACATGTTCCCTCATACTATCCCGACCTGGATCCAGGCAACTGCACAAGTGGGAGTTGAGTTGAGTTGAGTTGATTTTAGTTTAGCGTCCCTTTCAGCAGCGAGGCTATATGAGACGTGGACCTACTGATTAACGTGGATTCCGAACCACATGAGCTCCCGCCGGGAATCGAACCCGGGTCTCCCACGCCAAAGGTGCGTATGCACAAGTGGGAGTTGCCTAACCCAGCCCAGGTTACGAGAAGTTTTAACTTAACTGTTTGCCTGTTATTTCTAAACGTTAAATAACCTGTTTCCAGTTTCTGAAATTTTATAAGGGAGATCGGACACACATTTGAAACAGCCAAGAAAAAAATAATGTATATACTTTCAGCGTATTGACATGGGTGAAAATAGTTTTAAATGAAACCATCTAACTACAATCTGGTGAACATTTATTACAACTAATGAGAAATTAAACACAGAATTTTTATGAACATGCATTGAATATACATATAAATGTGTCAATCCAAACAAACACAAGATACCAATAGTACTGCAAGGATATATACAAATATATATACGTATTTATATATATATTAACAGACAGACTAAAAGGAAACAAAAAATATTTTTATTTAACTTTTGTTAAATATGATATAGGTCCATGAATAAGTAAAGTATACAATACGATGAGTGAAAGGAATAAAAAGAAAACTTAGGATGAGGATTAGAAATGAGTCTTCATCTCATATATAAAAACGTCTAAAGTAATGATACGAGTCATCTCTCGTAGACGAGCTATAACATCATACGTATTATCACAGCATCCTTTCTTGTGTTCATGCATTTAATTTTATTTCTTTCCTTATACACACATAAGATTACGTTTACTAATCGTAACTGACACATATTCTGTTCGTCGAAGTATCTGCCGAAGACATTTCTCCCATTTCTGGGATTATGAGATCAAAGTCTTGTCACTGATATCACGACGACTAATGTTACTTATTCTGTGATTGGCTTATTATTCCATTCACTAACTCTCTCTCAGTCAATATCACTTTACTTATTCTGTGATTGGCTTATTATTCCATTCACTAACTCTCTCTCAGTCAATATCACTTTACTTATTCTGTGATTGGCTTGTTATTCCATTCACTAACTCTCTCTCAGTCAATATCACCTTGTACTACAAAGTACACACATTTATCATTAAGATTCGCATTATATATATGTATAGGAACGAGAGTTTTCCGAGTTGAGAATGACTTTCGTTTGTATTGCGAACGCAGTGTGGTGGAAACACTGGTTATGTTTGAGGATCCGTATGAGAGGGATGGAAATTGAAATGTAGTTTTATGGAAGGATTTTAGATTGCTAACTTGAAGGTAGATTTAAGGATACAATAGGATTACGATGACCTGACTAAATTCCATAGTACATGCAATTAGTTTAATACAGATGTAAGTCATTATATACGTTATTTAATAATATTACAAAGTTTGAAGAGAATATTTATAACACGCGGCGGTATCTACTAACATTCACATTTTACATTTATGGGATATCTCGGAACTATAGCAACGAAGGACCGTGCTGGGTAAGTACCAGGACCCTTTACTTATATTTATTCACTTCTGCATTAAACATTTTATTTTAATATCATACTTATATTCCACACATATGTATCTCTCTCTCTCTCTCTCTCTATCTATCTATCTATCTATCTATCTATCTATCTATCTATATATATATATATATATATATATATATATATATATATATATATATATATATATATATATATATATATATATATATATATATATATATATGTATGTATATATATCCTGATACCAATGGAACGACCATACATTGGCTATTTGCATTCCATCAGGCGACACTATATGGTCGTCCTGTGGGAAACCGTGTTAAATGGTCTCCTCTCACCACCACTAGTGCGTAGAAATCAACTTTGAAAATTGACGTTGGTGATCCCAACGGTGCTAACTTTTTTGTATAACTGTAGTTCAGGGTTTCATCGGCAGGTGCGCGACAGTCGCGAGCGTATAGTTCTATATACATCACGGCGCGTTGGACCACCTGAAGTTCTCATTTCGCAGTTGGCAGCTGTGCTTACCATTGGTTGGTGCATGCACTTTGTTCTCTTTGCAGACAGAGAGATTTCTCCCCGTTTCGGGAGCTAGAAGAAACAACATGAATGAAGCAATCAAACAATGATTAAAAATAACTGAAAAAAATGACAGAATATTTTATATAGTAATATACAAGATGATAAGAAAAAGTAACAATGTTTTTTAGCTTGTACATAGAATACATGTGACTATCTACAAATAATTATTATAATACATTGTTTCAACTATTATCATAAATATTAATCGTGTGGGATGTCAAATACTTTTACAAGCAGGTTGAGCGTCTTTGGGCCACTTTCACATAATAAAAGCCGAAAGTTACTGGCAGAAGTTTAAAAATGTTTTATATCCATTTATAAGAAAATTGTCAATTGTTTTATATGATTCTCTACAAGTTGGTTGGCTATCGATGGGGTAATGGTTTGGACCATTTGGTGAATTCTAATTGCCTGGGGATGATCTCATACTACGTGGGATAGGCTCGAGACGATTCTAGTGACTCTGGTTGCTTCCAATGCTCACACCCTCACAAAGATAACGCATACTAAAAATAAAAAGAATACAGACATGGGTTCCAGCTACAACCATTTAAGATTGCACAACGTTATACCAAAAGGAATGACGCGTAATCACCACTATTGTTCACTTCAAAGGTCAGTTAACCAGCTGAAAATGTGTATTGAGTCAGTGCTAAATATAGAGACTTATCTTATACCAGGAGTAATAATCTAAGAGTGATTGTTAAAATTAGTATCAGACATGTTGAGTATTAGCGACACGTAGGGAATGAACTAATTTAAGTGTTAAAGTCAGGAGGTTGCGCCTACGGTTGTATATGGCAAGACGATTCACAGTAAAACAGAGACATTTTTTTAAAGGGAGAAAAAAAAAGGAATCTTATCATATAATTTTTCGTAAGGGTTGGGAAGAGTGTCTGCAACGGTAGGGAGGCAGACAACTCTTAACATCTGTCGTCTTTTCAAATTATTTTAAGAAATAGAGTTATTCCACATAATTTGTAAAAGGAGAAAAATTAGGAATAAGTCTTGGTGAAACTCATATAAAAACAGATTTAAGTAAATTGTTTTCACATATGTAGGTGAAACCTTGTCGTGGATGTACAGGGTGTTTGCAAAAACACCGCAAAAAGTTTGTTCGAAGTTTAGCCATGACAACTGCATGCCTGTATGCAGGGTGCGAAATCGCGGGGGGACGGGGGGAATTTCCCCCCCACCAAAATCTGCAGGTGGGGAAGGACAGATGGAAAGCAAATGTCATAAATTAATAAAAATTAAAAAAACTTCTTAGTCACACCTAGATAGTGCTAAAATAAATCAGTAGCATGTCTATAACTTCCTTATAGGCTATAAGGGGTTTCTATAAGAGAAAAATATTTAGTGCACTGCAGACAAGCGTCTGATACAGGGAGTAATGATAGGGAGTTTGATCAAATAAAGGGGCAGGTAATCCAGGATTTAGTAGACGAAGTGGAAAGAAGGTTTCGTTCAAATGATATGCTAAAATGCTTTTCAGTGTTTGAAAATAAAGATCGTAATAGCATGAATTGTTTATACGGTAACATAGATGTAGGGTCTATATAATGCACTTCAATTATTGGGATTGAATCCTGATACTGCATTGTCAGAATGGAGAGAGTATAAGTCAAGTTCTAAGTCGGTAAATGATTTTGCAGTTCTTAAAGCCTTAAGAAGGAAAATTAGCTCTGTGCCATTATCAACTGCTCGTGTGAACGTGGATTCAATGTTGCTCAAATTATTAAAAGTTCCGAAAGAAACCTATGTTGAAGAGTACCTTGCAATCTTTATTGACAATTCAATTCAATGAACCCAGGGGAGGATCCAGGGCGGACTTCTGGGGGGGGGGGTTGTATAACTGCTACTTAGAGCTACTTTTAAGAGCACCAAATTCTGGGATGGGTTTTATTTATATATAAAATAAGAAAGTTTCCTCTTCTGGGGGGAAAGCAATTGCCCCCTGGATCCGCCCCTGAATGGGTCTCTTTTAAAATTATGGGATAATGTTACTGCTGCTGATACGTGGGTTTCGTCTGACCATCACATGTCAAACTCTCGTTACACACAGAGAGAAAGTGAAGAGGAGAAGTCTAATTTTAAAATTTTTCTCTAACGTAATACGTTATTGGAAACTATCTATTAGGTCTATAAATCATTCAATACTCATATTATTGTGGCTCTCCCCACTGGTCTAGTGGCTAGCACGCGCGTACCATCTTTGGTATACGGGATCCCGGATTCGATTCCTAGTGGGAGCGCCTCACAAAAATTTGAACGATTACGGTGGTTCGGATTCTACCTTAAACTGTAAGTCCACATCTCATAGCCTCGCTGCTGAAAAGAAATGCTAAACTTAAATCACCAAATCAATCGTATTATTGCGCTTGTGCCTTCATTTTTTAAAATTTAGCGTCCTACGAATATCCACCAAGGCTAAGGAGGGCGGTCATGATGAGATAGATAATAATGGTGGATTAAGAAAGTGGAACGAAACGGTAGGATCCGAGAAAACCCCATACACAGTGTTTATATACCACAAGCAGAATTTGCCGCGAGTTAGGATCCCATGCTCCTGAGGTGAACGCTCTACCACTGAGATAACGTGGCTTTTCGTTGTGTCTTCAAGTGTTTGTGTTGAAATCATAGGTTATTATAATAAGACATTCTTCCTAATAATACGATATAGATACATAGTGTTATTTAGACTTATATAGGTGGCCGGATATCTGAGCGACCAAACTGAAGCACTAAATACAGAGAAGAAACGTGAATTTTACAAATAATAATAAAAACTATACTCTGACTCTACAGTTCATGGAACTCTATGGCTGGTCAGGTGGGGCGTCTAACTTCGTATGTGTAATGCTTGGTTAGCACATCGGTTCTTACGTTATTATTTCTGATTTCTAGATCTCACACCACTATTTTCGTGAATGCAGTCCTCCTTATGATGGTAAACACAAGGGGACTGTGCTCCCACGGGAGTCTAACCCTGGACCATACGCACCGAAGTGTATCTTAAATGCAGTAGATAAGTGTACTAATTTAGGTTAAATGAATAAATACCATTATTAAAGTATTTAAAGTAACAACGACGACTACTTTGAACCATTATATTGTTATTATTATTATTACTAGTAATAATAATAATAATAATAATAATAATAATAATAATAATAATAATAATAATAATACATGAATATTTCAATTTTTTGAGCCCCCACTTCATGTGTGAAGCACAGTGAGGCATTAGTATGGACTGCTGAACTTCTTCCCTCCCACCATTTTCAAATGATTTCGCACCCTGCCTGTATGAATATATTTCCATATACATTATCATCTTTTAATCTATATCTGATTGTCATATATAATATTGTCACAATGATCATGTCACATGATATCTGTCACGCCACATGTCTGTGTTCACATTAAGCAACCTACTACCCGATATGTCAATCTTCTTCTGTTGATTACATCTACATACGCATCACCATCATGGCAATAGGCTACTTAGGCGCAGAAATATTGCAGCCTGAGATCATTTCTAAGTACATATAGGACATCACGTACACGAGGTAATACTTTTGCCAGTAACATGAAATTGATACCTCAAACACTGGTAACATCTGCAACTGCTTAAAATGGTGTGATTAGAATAATTGTCGTTTTCTTTTACTTACATAACATTACAAAAATAGGTTTGATTATTTGTAATTACAACAAAGTTTTGCATTTATCCAAAATTTAGCAGTCTTGTAAACTTTACAAATGTTCATATTTCTGTCATGGTTTCAGAAATCAAGTTGCTGTAAACGGGAAAATGATTTTTAAAAAAAATTGGAACCACATTATGACATTTATCTGAAGTGGAAACCGATTGAAGTGTGACACGAAATTGTGAACGAGATTATGAGCAAACGAAATATTGCGTGTACAATTAAACCCATTAGAGGCAAAAACCCTCGATCTCAGTCATTCCGGAGATATAGAGGACTAAGGGAAAGGGTGGTGCTACGAAATTTTGCTAAGTTTTGAATATGTAACAGTAGTACAAGTAAAATAAATATTTAAAAATGAAGAATTCCTTCATTTACCTAATTTTAGTAATACGTTGCATTAGACATGAGGGCTGCAAGACCTAAGAGTCCATAAAAATTCTAGGGGAAGAATGTTTTGGAGAGGAAGACGAAAATAACGGAGTTCAATTGTTGCACAGAATAAGCATGTAAGGTGTCTATGTACAGGTTTCTTGGTACACTGAATCGAATAAGAGCATCACCAATCAAATAATATGAAATATATATAAAAAATGATGGACGTTTGCAACAATATGTGTATATGTATCATATTATTTGATTTGTACTTCTGTAGCGATTTTGCACAGAATACGATATTCTATTTTTGTTCACATAATAACGTCTCTGTTCCTTTGGCAATATAATTAATACATTTTTATGTAACCTTTTCTTACTTTCTACGTACTAAACACATGATATAGTGGGAACCAATATAATGCATTTTTGTATCAATGGCATAATTCCTCATAGGCCCTTCTTTTACCGGCCTCGGGTGAAAGCTACGCCACTAACCTTAACATTCAACACAATTTTCATTCTCTCTGGCCCATCTTTCTTAACGTTTAAATGCAATATTCAAACATATTCACTCGCAACATATCCGAAAATCTACAAAATTTCAGAGCACCAGCTTTCCCCTTACCTCTCTACACCTCCGGAACGGTTGAGATTGAGGGGTTTTCTCTCTAATGTAATTCATTGTTCACAAAAGCACTTCTATTCCACATAAGCTCGTCCGCAATTTAGTGTCACACTTGAATCGGTTTCCTCGTGAATATCTTTCCGAAATAAAACCTTTTGAAAAAATGAAACTTTCTCTCACTTGAATATTCAATTATATTCGTTAAAAATATATCACATTATACGCAAAGTACTTTAGAAGTACATTGCCCCATTCGTCTTTGCTCTGCTGTTCGGGTGATAAATACTTCCACAATTTGGAGGTTTGTAATACTGTAGTGTCCTTAGTTGGCAACTGTAATCAATCCGGTATTGTAAGTTTTCGTTTAACATGTACTCTTAAAATATGTAACATGCTAACATCTGTCGTTTCGTAAATATATATATATATATATATCTTATTTTGATTTGATAACACTGTTCAGCTGTTGTTATCTCAGAGCAGCCGTACGATTACCCCTCGTTGATATTTATTTTGTACAAAATTGCAACCTTTTTATCTATTAATTGACAAGTCGTACAGTTGTCTTAAGTTTTAAAAAACCTCACCAGTGACAACTTCATGACCCAAAATTGTAAGATGCCGCAATAGTGTTTTATGGTTTATTGGTTCTAACCTGTATGTTTGTATAGCCGTACCAGTTACAAGTTTCATTTTCAATGATGTTAGGTATATACTAAATCCTTTATCATCCTCTCTTACTTCATTTTCTTCTTCAACATTTAAGCTACACTGTCTATCCCTACTCTCATATAAGTCTTCAAAGCATTCTTTCCAAATTCCTATGACCTCATTTCTCTATCTGACTACCTTCCTATTCTTATTTTTTACTGCCATCTAATAGCAATGTCAGAAGGAAAAAGTAATGTTATGTCATGCGTTTTCAGTTTTCACTCAAATTATTCTAAAATAATAAGAGGTTTGATTATAACAATTTTTTATTTTATTTTTTCCCTCTCTTTCTTGGTCAATATTGCTAAACATGTCATCATCATAGCTATTCTGCCATTATTGCCAGGCTACTTGCTTCTATGCACGGTGATTCTCAGCTAGCCTCTTCGTTTTGACGTAGCAATTTTCTGTTTTAATACCTTCCTTCAACTACAGTCTCCTTCACTCTCTGCCTCTCTTTCCTTCCACTATATCTAGCACATTTCTCATAACAGAGTTTCTCCTCAGCCAATATCCTAACCAGTTTCTCTTCCTCGTCTTGACAATATCTAAAATTCTTCTTTTTTCCCTACTGGTAATATTTCTAACACCTTCTCATTCGTTTTCCATTCAACACAACTAATTCTCTCCATTTTTATTCATGCCCACGTTTCGAAAGCCTGCAATTTTTTCATCACTTTTGTGTAATGCTCATATTTCTGCCTCATAGAGTATATACTGAAATCAGTAAAACAAAATCTCATTATTTAATTTGAAATTTGTTTAATACAAGGATTAGTTAATCATGTTTGAAAAGAAAAAGCTGACGTCTTTAGAGTGTAAAAATAATTTTATAATTCATGGTTTTTCAATAATATGTGCTGTCTTGATTTTCTTTCATGCGTGTCAAGGGTAGCCTCCCCAGTTTGGGAACAAGTGGAGTGTTGCATCTGTCAAAAAAATATATAACGATCACGAAACGTGATTTATCTTATAAGTAGTGAAGCGTGGGCACCTATAAAAAAATAAAGTTTATCACCTATGTTGAACGCTATTATCATACTTACACGAAGGTAAACTATATTACGTTTAGAAACATACATTTTATTTCCGTTACTATAGGCGCATTGTATTATGTATTATCCCTTATATACAGAGTAAAATTTACCTACTAAAAGCATAAGATTTCTTAAAAGCAAGACTTGCAAGACTGTTGCACGCAAGACCAAGACCAAGATCAATTCACCCCGTTCTTCGTGTTGGTCTTGCATTTGCTCATCACGTAGCTCCGATCGTAGTTACTGCATTTTATTAGTATTTTCGTAGTACTCTTTTCATCCGCCGTATTGTCAAGACCATAGATAATTATTAATTATTGGTTTAATTTGTTTAGTTTAATTGTAGTACGGTCTTGAGTTTCAGGAGACCTAATTTACTCTTGTTTATCTCTAAAGAGATATGTGCAAAGAATACAGTATGTGTATACTTCAAATTGTATGAATTCTAGTCTATCAACAAGAGCTTGTAATGTTATGTAATAAATTTGTTAACATCCACACTTTTCTTCGGACAATGAGGACATCAAGAAAGTGACATTGTTTCGTGTCATCATGATTGAATTGAGGTTATGAGAATTTGGTTGAATAAGATCTTTTAGATCTGGGACGCACGTGGACGAAAATCGGCCCGAGTGCTGAAACCGTATTACTGGATCGTCAGCAGTTTGAGTTGTATAAAAACCTTTTGTTTTATTCAATGACATGATTATCAGAGTAGCATTATCAGAGGATCACTGTCAGAGGATCAATATTAGAGAAGTAGCATTTAAAGTTCTACAATTCGTCAAGTTAAAACATTATTAACTTCAAATACTAAGAGAACAGTCTAAGAAGTTCAACGTTGAAATACAACCGACTGCTGTTACTGGTATACGATCATTCAGTGCTTGGTTCGACAAATCATCAATAACAGGTATGTGTCACAACCAAATTCTGTGCTAACCCAATTCGTTATACATGAGTTACACATTAAATTACACTTTCTTAAGTCTTCATTACACAAACAACACTTTACACATAAATGATTACTAGTTCTGTTAAAATACACATGTTTAAGTAGACATTGTTGTTATCATTTTAATAGGGCTCTGGTTGGCCCTCAATCAATGCAACCAGTGGTGGAGTATCCCCAAACTTACCTCTCATATAAATGCGAGTAGATATAGATTTGCTTCATGCAAATTAGATCAATCTGGGGAGCTCAGAGTGCTCTACATATTCAAGTTTTACTAAATTTTATTAAGAGCAACCCAGGTTGGCATGGCGGAGATGCTGTGAGGCTTAGGCCATTTTTGTAACGATCCCAGGAGTTATTTAGGGCATGATGGAGATGCTGTGAGTCATTTGGACTAGTGTAACGATCCTAGTAATTAGAGAGCATGGTTGGAGATTGCTGGCTTGTAAAGATCCTAGTAGATTAAATCCCTCCCATCCCTCCCATAGTGGAGATGCTGTGAGGTCAGTTTGACTATTGTAACGATTCCAGTAGTAATTTAGGCATGGTTGTTTACATCCCGCATTCTTGCTTGATAGTTGCTAAACCCTCCCGCCCACCCTCGCGAAATGTTTACAACAGCGATAAAGTTAAATAATAATAATAATAATGACTAATTTTTCCATTGGTAACATTAATTATTATAGGTGTAGTTAATAAGGTAGAAGTAACAATAAGAATTTCTTGAGTAACATCTTAGTCAATGATGTTGAAGGATCCCACTATTATATTAACCATCCGGCATGGTCGAAGATACTAAAAGTTACCATAGTAGTTTAAGCAATAACATGGTAGTGGCTATACCGCCCACCCACCCTAGATTGGTGTAGTAAGTAACATTATTAGGCTTAGAATATTACAAAATTACAATGGATAGTGTAAAAAATCATTGTAATATAAAGAGGCGTGTGGCGAGACTAAGTCGTTGCGTTAGACGCAAGGCCAAGCATAGAAATTACATTTTTACAGGGTACATAGTATTGGATCTCGTGGTTTCTAACCACACAATTAGAACCTAATCGCTATAATGTCATAAATGACAAAGAAAAAAAAATTGTAAATAGTTATTATTATTATTATTATAGGTTAAGGGAAGTTATTAATTTACTAAAGTACGATATTTTATATTATTAGATTAAGTATTATATTTTATGCACGTAGTATTAATATTTTGGAAATATACATACATATAGACACAACTGATGAAGAAGTAAAATAAACATTTTAAAAAAAAAAAACAGAACAGAGACTAATAACTAGAAAAGAAAATGTTAAATGTCAATATTAAGAATTAGACTGTTTGTTATTAAAGTAACACCAAGTGCTTATAATGAAGTACTTTAGGGTTCATGACCGTAGTTTTGCGAGTCGATTTAGCGAGCGAGTAGGGCCGCTCGTCCTCAACCAAAGCTCCATCTGGGCCGGACTAAAAACCGACCTTTTTCTTTTGAAAATCGTATCGCAAAATTCCGGAATTCGTGGTTAATTGTCGATTAAATTAAAAAATTTAAAGCATTGGTATATTTAGCAATTAAGTCTAGATCAAACTTTTCCTAAGATAAGTCCCTAGATAGGTAAGAATTCAACTTCTCAGGAAGTTAAAGAATGGCATAGGACCTCACTTCATTGAGAATTTTTTTTTACAAATCACATTAGTCTTCAGCGACAACATTGAAAGAGGTAGCTAAATGCATCTGAAGGAATAGTAAGATTATAGCCTCGTTGGATCGCTTGTAAAGCAGTGATAATTTATTTAATTGTAGAATCTTACTTATCTAGAAAAACGATCCGTGGAATACAAAAGTCAAAATTAAATTATTAATGAGTTCTTAGAACTGTTAAAAAACTAATAAACATTTGAAATATAAACATTATTGTGAATAGTTCATAGTAAATCGAACTAGGTTCTGAAATGTAACGTCGCGTTATGTAATGTAAATGATAAAGTTTAATTATCGACAATCCAACTTATTACCATAGATATTATTATAGGAAAGTAAATGAATAACAACATATACAAATATAGACATTAGAAGTAAATAATTACTGAAGTTAGACAATTATTTTTGCAGGATAAGTGATAAATATAAATTAATGAACTATAATGTAATAGAAGTAATAATAATAATAATAATAATAATAATAATAATAATAATAATAATAACAATAATAATAATAATAAAGAAATATCTATAAATAGACAATAAGTAGTCGATTATGTTAGGAAGTCAATATATACTGTTCTAACTTGAATTTAGACGAAACAAAATTGTCTGTTGTTTAATGGCCAACAAACACAGAGAAATTGGAAGCTAATATTCAGGATTTTAACATGTATATATTATCGAACAATGACTTTAATCCTAATTGCATAGTGCGCAGATGCATGCGGGATTTCTTTTAAGAATTGACTATCAATTTTGAAAATATATTCACGATTATAGAATTAAAATTCTTATTATGACTACTTAAAATATTATCAATAATATCCAAATTTTTGAACATAGATTTGAAATAATTAATAATTAATGATAAGTATAAATAAAGCTTGAACAACATTTTAATAGAGTGCTAAGGTTATTTGAAATTGAACTTAAACTGCATAGGCAAAATCTATTTTCACTAATGAGTACAAGTGTATTTTGCCTGTATTAAATCTACATAATGTTTTAGCACTAAGTGGGAAATTCAGTTTAAATTGAAATATTTTAATTATGAAATTTTGAAATGAGTAGAGAAAAATAAAATATAAATAAATAAAAGTTGAAAATTTGGAAATATAGAAG
Source organism: Thermobia domestica (assembly GCF_964235325.1). NCBI lineage: Eukaryota > Metazoa > Arthropoda > Insecta > Zygentoma > Lepismatidae > Thermobia > Thermobia domestica. The sequence goes on along the minus strand of NC_137461.1, from coordinate 156,036,344 downwards.
TGTTCTGCAAATGTAATAAATAAGGAAAACAAACATTAAATTAACAATTATATATATAAAAAAAAATAAAATAAAAAATAAAAAATGGCAAACAAGAAAACATGCATGGTACGTTACCGAACGGCTATATAAAACTGAAAGAAATCGCGAACCGCGGAAAACGGGAAAGGAAAAGAAGTAGATATAGGTTAAGTTATATATTAATAAGCAATGAATAGAGTACAAATATGTTTTTCGTCAAGCTAAAATAAGTATTAGAGTATTAAAGTAAGAATGTTATTTGGTAATGGATTGTAAAAAAAAAAAAAAAAAAAAAAAAAAAAAGTAATCAATAAATCAATAAGTAATCAATAAATCAATAAGTAGTCAATAAATACCTAATCAATCAATCAATAATTATTGATAATTAGTATCACCTATCAATCAATTGATGATTTATTATTTATTAGTATAGGCCTGATATTTATGAATGTAATCTTATAGGTGATAGAAACAAGAATTTATACATATATATATGTATTAGATGTTTAAGGTATCTTATTTGTACTAATAACGGCAATTACTATTTATTTTACCGTTATATTATATTAGTATTTAATGATAAGTATTGACTATTATGTGTAATATGAAATATGAATAAAAAAAAAGAAAATATTACGTAGACAATAGATGAGGTATTAGCCTATCAAAAGTAACTACGTTAAAGTCTGAAATCAAAATAGATATTATTCTAATAAATCAATTTTGAGGTTGATTCAGTATATAATATCGAAACAGAACCTACATGTAAATTAGCTCAATGCATGATCTCGTGAGACGCGAGATTCAGTAGCTAATAAAAGCCAGATTTAAGTACATGAATATGTCAATAAATATATTAGTTTTAAAAGTATTAAGTATTTAGAATTTAGCAATATATATATTTAGGGATATAACAAGCCTGACGAAAACATATTTTGTCTTTATTACAGAAAAGAAAAATGGAAAAATTAGTAATTATTTTCTTGGCAGCAATCGCTATAACCTCCCTCCTAGGCATTATGTTAGTAGCGATAGGCATATTACTTTTTAAGAAAGCAACTAGTAAAGCGGAGAAGGTAATTTCCTGTGAGACGTCTATTCCACATATTTTTATAGTGGACTCACCACAAAGCGAAGAGCGAAATAGCATAAGCTCTACAACACACAAGAATGATGATGACATCATTTCTTTCAAGAATCTTTTTAACAATAACACGGAACACTGCGACACTGAAAAGGGATCTACATCATTTATGAACACAAATAAGGGGGAACATTCAGACACGCACATAACTATGCACAATGACGAGTCACTAATGCACAATACAGCCATCTTGAACGAACAGAACAATATTTCAAATTCATTTCCACCACCCCCCTCTCCTCTTACTCAAGCAAAATTAGACAGTCTTCATTTCCTGTATACACTTAACTCTGAAAACACAAAATTTATAAAAAGCACAGAAGTGACACACGATGAAAGCACTAGGAGCACAGCACAAGCAAAGAAGTTGAGCAAGAACACCGTCCCCGAGCTGATTTCCACGCCCGAACTGGACTTAGTGGAGAAGTGTGTTTCGAGAAACACCCCGAAATATGTAAAATTTTACAATAACGTAATTCAAAGGGAACTTCTCCAGTTACAACACGGAAGTGCGATAATCCCGTGCAATATACGATTAATATAGTCCAGTTATTCTACAAAAAACGCTAAAAATCAGACTTTCGAGTAGCATGGAGTCTATAACGGAAGAAGCCCCATGTTGAAGTGACGCTTCCGAAGTATTTCATCATCCAGAGTGACCGGATGTGAACTAGTGTTGCTAAATATGATGAGAGTTAATGTTATTACAGGGGGACAATGAGCGAAAATAAACTAGTGTTTTCAGCCACCCTGTATAGCTTATTACATTCATTATAGTGAAAAATAATATGTACTATATTTTGTTTCTGTGTAGTGTACCTAGTTACGTTAAAAATAGAAGAAGAGGGAAAAGTGAAATTTTATTTCCCACTGTGTTCATTTGTGTCTAAACGTAGTGAAAAAATAAACGAGCTTTCTACTCTGGTGGAGTTATAGCATGAGATCCCTTAGTCAGCAGTAACTCAGTCAGACCACATCGGTACAAAGTGCAAAACCACACCTATGTTATCAGAGACTTTGTCGGATCTCTTGTTCTTCATTGCACTTCTTTTCCCTTTCATCAGCAAGGAGAAGAGTAACTGAAATATATACACATCTTTTTCTCTCTTGCATTAACTGCATTTCTTTCTTTCTTTTAAGAGGAAGAATTAACAGCAACAAGTGTGATATGTGTGAGTTATTGTTCAACGAACATAATACGACAAAGAATCAACAGATGGCTCAAGCTTATTCTTTAAAAGACTTGGTTTTAAATCAAATGAGAGAGCCATGGATGGAAAAGATGTTTCAATGCATTTAATAAACTGTTTATTTTTCAACATATTATATGATATATATATATATACTAAATGTTATGTATTGGTTATTGGTTTCCAACCTTTTTACGCAGATACTTAGCAGTACTGCAAAATTTATGTAAATATAGTAACAATAGTATTTTTTTTTTTAGAAATCAAGTAATGATTTGATTTTCATTGTAAATTTTATACAGTAAAATCTCAATATTTATACACTTTTGATAAATTTTGACTTAATTTTGAGGTTATGGGTTTTATCTTACGCAATATTGTATTTTAGTAAGTTATTTTCAATTTTATATTTATTAATACTGGTTTACATATATCTTAAAGATTTGATGTTTCATATATAGCTCTTGGCGTCCACTTGCGACGGCAAGCTGGAGTCTTGTCGGCGGGGGTGTCAAGACCATAGATAATTATTAATTATTGGTTTAATTTGTTTAGTTTAATTGTAGTACGGTCTTGAGTTTCAGGAGACCTAATTTACTCTTGTTTATCTCTAAAGAGATATGTGCAAAGAATACAGTATGTGTATACTTCAAATTGTATGAATTCTAGTCTATCAACAAGAGCTTGTAATGTTATGTAATAAATTTGTTAACATCCACACTTTTCTTCGGACAATGAGGACATCAAGAAAGTGACATTGTTTCGTGTCATCATGATTGAATTGAGGTTATGAGAATTTGGTTGAATAAGATCTTTTAGATCTGGGACGCACGTGGACGAAAATCGGCCCGAGTGCTGAAACCGTATTACTGGATCGTCAGCAGTTTGAGTTGTATAAAAACCTTTTGTTTTATTCAATGACATGATTATCAGAGTAGCATTATCAGAGGATCACTGTCAGAGGATCAATATTAGAGAAGTAGCATTTAAAGTTCTACAATTCGTCAAGTTAAAACATTATTAACTTCAAATACTAAGAGAACAGTCTAAGAAGTTCAACGTTGAAATACAACCGACTGCTGTTACTGGTATACGATCATTCAGTGCTTGGTTCGACAAATCATCAATAACAGGTATGTGTCACAACCAAATTCTGTGCTAACCCAATTCGTTATACATGAGTTACACATTAAATTACACTTTCTTAAGTCTTCATTACACAAACAACACTTTACACATAAATGATTACTAGTTCTGTTAAAATACACATGTTTAAGTAGACATTGTTGTTATCATTTTAATAGGGCTCTGGTTGGCCCTCAATCAATGCAACCAGTGGTGGAGTATCCCCAAACTTACCTCTCATATAAATGCGAGTAGATATAGATTTGCTTCATGCAAATTAGATCAATCTGGGGAGCTCAGAGTGCTCTACATATTCAAGTTTTACTAAATTTTATTAAGAGCAACCCAGGTTGGCAGTATATGGGAAAGCTCCAAGACGAAAACGTAAATATCCACTCGTCGTAAACCGTTTCTATTGATAAAATACGAGAATACTAAAATGTAAGATATGTTCCGCGATAGAAAAATACATAATTTTATACATTGTACTTATCATTATTAAGTACCTGGCAAACACGCCTCTCTGTTCTTAACAACAACTTTAAAACCCTTCATTTTCATACATTCAAAAACAAAACTTTGAATTAACGTTATACTATCTTGGTAATAGGAGTGAATATTATCACACAATCCTCTGAGTTTCATATACATTATAAATTCTGGTATCTTTGAACGGCTATATGTGGAATCTTTATATTGCTTAGCTATTTAAATTAATTCACATAACTATTAAATTTTAATTTTTTCTCCCTAATAATCTACAAATTTAGAAACCAGTTCCTGCACTATCGTTTGAACAATATAAGAAGACTTAAATTATTAACTAGATAATCTGTAAAAATGTTGTTTGATGCTTAATATCAAGTAAGTATTGTTACTCATCTTTCTAGTTTCCTCTTCCAAAGTATGCAGGAAGCAATATAAATCTAAAGTGATAGTTAGGAATATGATTCTTTATTCTGAATATATACAAGGCTTCGCCCAATAGAAAATAAGAAACAAATATACTAGCAATACTTATAACAAAAGTTTCATATCTAATACTTAATAAAGTTTCACGATTATAAATTGAGAATGTGACTATTATTTGGATTGCCATTTATGAAATTCGATTATTATAATGACAATATCTCAGTCAACAGTGAGAGCTCTGAAACTTCCTTCCATTCCAAAGATATCATCATATGTCTTGGATTTTCCTTGACGTCTATTTTCATCCGTCCTCCTTTTTCCGTGATTTATTAACCATTCTTTGTTTTTCACAAGTATGTTCCAGCATTCCTCTGAAGAAGACAGTAGTAAAAATAAATGATTTTTCATAAAGTTATTAACTTCATCAAATCGTAATGAACAAAAAGGAAAGCAAAATAAAAACTAACTAAATGTGCACAAGTAAAAACTGAATAACATAATAAAATATCTTTTTTATATTATATTTGTGTTTTTAGTAAAACTGATATTATCCTCGAAGATCTGAAATCAAAGTATTTTTTTTTTTAGTTTTATAAATTAACTAAGGATATACAGAAATAAAATGTACGTAAAGGTTTTGATCCTGGAAGTTAAAATCTCACTACATAAAGTACTATTTTGACCTTAGTAAGTTAAGAGTAATAATAATAAAAACAGTTTCAACACACATTCATTTTTGAATTGGGTTTATATACAGAGTCAAAACAACACCGAAAACATTTGGGAGGGGATTCCTGACACCGAGACAAGACAAAAATATATACCAACCTGGGTGCATAAATGCTTCCTTTCGGAGTTATAGGCTACCGAAAACACGGAAAAACGAACTTTGAATGTCCAGAGGTTCAAAACTATGGAACCTACCGTAGTCGAGTCAAGAATTCACTTTGGAGCTAATACGTGCGCTATCCAAAAATACATGTTTCAGAATTATAAGATACTTACGCAACAATTTTTAGAGAGGGAGTTCGGTTAGGGGCACATAATTTAAAGTACTCGCCAACTGCCTTTTTAAAAATTGTTGCGGCACTACCATAGGATTCTGAAACATGGATATTTGGATAGGGCACATACTAGTTCCTAAGTGAAGTATTGACCCGACTACGGAAAGCCTCATAGTTTTGTAGTTATGGACCTTCAAAGGTCATTTTTTTTATGTTTTCGGCAGCCTGTAACTCCGAAAGGAAGCATGTGTGCACTCATTTTGGTCTATACTTTTTCTCTTATCTCGGTGTCAGGAATCACCTTTAAAACATTGTTGGTGTTGTTTTAAAACACCCTTTATAATATTACATAAATAGATTTTTTAAAAAATAATGCACCAAAATTTGTAAAGATTATTATGACATTAAAATATTTTAAAAGTATTTATACAACTATACAAAAAAGAAACTTTTTTCGTAGAAAACTTTCTATCTTTACAATATATTTTTATTTTTATTTTTAAATCAAAGATATTCATTTCTGCAAATCTCCAGTGGGAATTTTCGTAAGACCAATCTCAGAGGCTAACACTGATGTATGTTCATGTTTTACATGTCTGATGAATACAAGAATTTCTTAACTCAATTTCAATTTGTTTTCTACTTTTTATTTCCAACTATCGAGGTCTGTAAGTATATTTGTAACTTTCTGAATACGAGCTTTAACCTTCTACACTGCTGAAATCTTAATCTTCCTAATTTATCCCTTGGCCCCTGGTTTCTACATTTTGTCGCTCCAGGTTTCACGGGCCTTCAACCTTATCTTTACGTAAGTAAGAGTTATTTTAACCACATATTGACATGGAGATGACTAAACAGTACAGTTCATTTTACAAAATGTAGAAATATAGGGTGGCCCAAAAGTATGCATAAATTCCCGTATTGATCAGCTCACTGTATTTGATATAATTTATTATTGTTATCAAACAGGTAGATCTGGTTTCTTTATTATTTATTCTTATCGTCATTTTACTTATAACTTAAACCCGGAATAGTCGAATCAAATAAATCCATAAACTAATATGTTATACTTGATCAATGCAGGGGAGTATATCTACTATTGTGCCACCCTGTACAAATGTATACCCTGACCGTTTGATATAAATTTGCCGTCCACAGTTTGGATTCAAACCCACGTTTCCATATATAAAACCTAGATTTATGATTTAGACGACTGAGCTAAATTAATGTTGTGAAAATCGGTCCTTATATATGAACAAACATTTCTGAACGCCAACTCTTAGTGAATGTATTTGATTATTTGGTACCGGTAACTAATTGAAAATAAGAATAAATGTGTTACAAAGTTGTTTCCAGTGTGTACTGTTATAAACTTACAAATAATGTTGTATTTGAAAAAAAAAAGTATGGAAAACATAGAAAGAAAATAGATTTGCAAATGATAGGGACAAATGGAAAAATAATTGCGAAACCTACATTCAAAGATTGAAGAATATTTTCTGAAATCTAGCAGATATTTACATATACAACCAAAACGAAAACTACTTTTAATAACCCTACCTATGTTAGGGTGTCTGTTCTAGGTAAATCTAAAATATATTTATATGATTTCATCACAATGTATTGAAGAAAAATATATTATATGAATGCAGCAAAAATATTCACTGGTTGAGTCCTGAAGAGCTTAAGTCGGATCCTTGCAGCTACTACTTTTACAGCCTATGGTGTTTTTACTGTGAGTAGTCTGCCAGTATGCTACCGGTCACTGAGACTTGAAATTTCATATTAACTCTGGACGATGCGGTAGAGAAATCATTCAATAGATTGCATGGGATTCAGAGTTGTTAATTTCCATAGTGATGGCGTGCAAATCTTGTGTATCGTTATGACTGCAACACATATTTCATTGTTACTCCAGTACATCGTTACAGATTTCTACTACTACACGTCTGACGATATAATGAACAGATCACAGACCCACTTCGCTCGCGATACCTACAAGGCAAGGTACCCAGGTGTAACACATCGATTGTGATAGGATTGCACAGACATAAAGATCATCAAAAAAGAAGCGACACGTTTTTTTATATATATATATCGCCCAACAAGGGCATTGAAAGGGTCAATTAGGGGCAAAAAATTGGGTCAAAATGAGAGTATGTGGAATATAGCGAGAACGCGAAGAGATATCTGAAAAGGTTAAAGGTACGAAATACTACCCATAGTCGACGCAATTCAATGAGGTAGAACGCACTCATGAGAAGAGAGCAGAACATACGAAAGTGGACCAATCACGTGTACAATATTGCCACAATGTGTTACGGAAATGAGCGAAAAGGTTGATAAGGAGCAGGAAGAAAGAAGAAAAGAAAAAAGAAAATACCTGTTTCTGCTTTGTGTGCATACATCACCCATATGCGAAAAAAACGCAGGTTTATCTCAATGCACGGAGATGGGATAACCGCAGGAAGAATGCAAACGCCGTTCGTATAGGCAGCCAGCGAGTCAGTACTGCGAAGTGGGTTTCATATACGGGTAATGGGAACAAAAATTCATAGCACAGTAGAAGGTCCACATACGTAAGATAAACAGCAACATTAACATCAGTACCACACATGAATATCAACATTATATCACTACGAAAATACATGTACAACATAACAGTAATAGTAACAATTTTGTTTATGTGTTATTACTGCCTACACACATTTTCGTTTCCAAGATCCATCTTATCGTTGTTCTCATTACGCGATATATGCAAACAACCGTGCAATGATGTCTCGATGGCTGTCTATATGAACTGCGTTTGCATCCTCCCTGCGTGTTATCCCATCTTCGGGCATTGAGAAAAAGCTACGTCTCTTTCGCTTACCGTCAACTTATGCACCCAAACCAAAACGGATTTTCTGTTTTCGTTTCTTCTTTCTTCCTGCTCCTTATCACCCTTTTCGCTCATTCCTGTAACACATTGTGACAATGTTGTACACGCGATTGGTCTATTTTTGGATGTTCTGCTCTCTTCTCACGAGTGCGTTCTACCCCATTGAATTGCGTCGACTATGGGAAGTGTTTCTTACATGTAAACTTTTCCAATATCTGTTCTCGTTCTCGCTATATTCCACTTAATCTCATTTTGACCCCAATTTTATGCCTCTATTTGACCTTGTCAATGTGCTTGTTGGCCGATATAAAAATACGTTCGCTTCCTTTTCCATATTATTTATGTCTGTGCAATCTTATCACAATCGGCATGTTATACCTTGGTACCATGCCTTGTTAGATGGCTGCAGTCACTCCGTATGCTCAGCATGGATAAATGGCGGTCAAAATCTCTAACAATATTTATGAAATAAATTTAATGAGGATCTAAGAACAGTTTTCGGAATTAAACAATGAAACTACTCAACACCTCATAATGTCCTACCGATCACATATAACTTTGACACAGGTGCACCAATTATCAGCGTTTACTTTCTCTTGAAAAATTGTTTTCGCGGTAGGGTTATATAAATTTCATTAATATCTGACAAGAGTCTTTAGAAGTATCTCGTAAAACTCTTCAAGAGATAAGTGTCAATATTGAAATTAACCGATTTCATTATATGCATGCTCACTCATAACTTCGACATAGGCGTAACAATTTTGATCATTCAAGTTTAGTCCCAAGAGTATGCCTTCTCGCAGGTTCCATGTAAATTTCCATCAGAATCTGATAACTGTTTCTGGATTATACCATAAAATTTCTATATATATATATATAAGTCCTCTCATTTTATAGGACTTAGTGTATCAGCTTCAATTTAGATATCTAACTGAACTTTCGGGGTAACAAGAAAACGAAAAAATTAAACTTAATCAACTTTATAAACAGACTAAAAATCAGAAAATATCGAAGTGCTAAATGACAGAATAAATGCGATTGCTAAAACGCAGAAAATAATAATGTTAAAGTGGTTAAAATTATATGTGCTTCTTTACAGTGTATTATCTATAAATATTTTTAAGTGTTCGTAAAGGCAAAGGAATTAATTCGTCATAAAAATAAAATCAAAAGTAACTTTATATTAACCCTCGGATGCATGTGTGGGGTCATTTTGACCCCAACATGCTTTTATTTCCTAGTATTACAAGGAAATCTCACTGAAAAATCCTGATGTTCTGTGACATCTAAGCAGGATGCTTCAACTACAAAAGAATGTAAACACATTTGTTTTGCAAGTTATTATTATTTATTTTTTTACCATTTTTTATCATTACCCATCTATTACATATGTGGGGTCAATTTGACCCCAGTTTCAAAATAGTTTAGAAACGTTCAAAATAAAAAGTTTGGCCTGGATATAATGTTCAGCTATACCCAAAGTAGAGAAAATCTTTTAAAATCAGTATTCCCCGGTGGATAAGTGGTTACTCTCACCGCCTTGTAATCAAGGGGTCCCGGGTTCGATTCCCGGTGGGGACACATGTGATTCGGATCCCACGTTAAACTGTAGGTCCCGTCCTTAGGACGTCATCATCATCCTATGGAAGGCAATGAAAAACCACCATGGGCTCATCTTGCCCAGGGACCTTCGGGTCAAAGACCTGCCTTAGGGCAGAACAACAATCATCATCATTCGAATTATCGAGGGATGATGATGAATCTTTTTGTAAAACTGGATATTTTTTATAAGTTTTGATTTCGAGATCTTATTTTCTCTGGGAATAAACTTATGCTCTTGTAAAATTTCCATAAATTCGCATATTGCTGCAAGTATAGTAAAAATTTGTCGCGAATAAAAGGTTGTTTTATCTTATTTGAAAATATTTTTTTCCACTGTAACCTGACAACACTGCAATCAGTTGTTGTTGACAGACCGCGTGTATAGTCGGACGACATTTCTACAGTGCTCCGCTCTCATGTTTGTTTGTGTTGCAGAAACAATTGCACACCGTGTGTGAAAGAACGCCGCATTTTAGGTTTGAACAAGTGCATGCTTATTGCTTTTACGTGATTTTATAAAATCCTGTTTATTAGACTGAAAGTGCCATAGACAGTAATGACAAAAAGAGGATTGTCTCTAAATGAAATAAACGAACTGCTTACGGAGGAGGATGATAATGGTGTTGCCAGCAACTTGGACAGTTTTGACGAAGATGATGGAGTTTCAGAGGAGGAAAACATTCCGAGGGAAGACAGTGATTTTGAAATGGATAATGGTGGTGATGATGATGAAGAAGAAGAAGAAGATGCAAGGGATGAGCAAGCGTCTTTCGGTATGATTTCGAAGAATGGAATTGAGTGGAAAAGCAAACCACCCGGTGTTCACCAGACTGCTAGGCACAACATCGTAAGGAATGTACAAGGTCTCCCGCGGGGCTTTGTCTTGACGTTACCCAAAGATGCCTTTGATTTGTTCATTTCCCGTAACATTTTGGAGGAAATTGTGCAGTGCACGAATTTAGAAGGAAGAAGAGTGGCAGTGAAATCAGTGAAAAAGTGGACTGACCTAACATTAGAAGAGCTTCAGGCTTTTATTGGCATCCTTCTTATCGCAGGTACTGAGAGAAGTTGGGATGTTCCTATTCGCGAACTTTTTCTCAGCAAATTCGCTAATCCGAAATACAAAGCAACTTTTGGCGTGAATCGTTTCGAAGATATCAGAAGACTGCTCCGGTTCGATGACAAGCGAACCCGCGCTTTGCGTCTGGAAACTGATCACATGGCTGCATTTCGATATATCTGGACACTTTTCATAGAAAATTGTCGAAAAGTTATGGTTCCCGGAGTTTTCCTCACGATTGATGAACAGTTAGTGCCTTTCCGTGGGAGATGCAAGTTTGTGCAGTATATGCCAAGTAAACCAGGTAAATACGGCATTAAGATCTTCTGGTTGTGTGATGCTGAGAACTTTTACGCAAAAGACGGTTTAGTGTACTTGGGACGACAGCCAGGGGAACCAGTTCAAACTAACCTCGCCAGCAACGTCGTGAAGACATTGTGCTACACGCTGCGGAACTCCGGCAGTAATATCACAACTGATCAGTTTTTCACAAGTTATGATTTAGCTAAGGAACTGTTGGTACAAAATGTAACTATTGTTGGTACAATAAAGAAAAACAGACGTGAAATTCCACCTGCGCTGGTCAATGTTAAGTCAAGACAGCCTAGCACATCACAATTCGTCTTCAATAAAGATGTTACCCTAGTAAGCTACGTACCGAAAAAGAATAAGAACGTCATTCTACTCAGCACCATGCATCATGACACAGGCGTGGATGAGGAAGATTCCAAGAAGAAGCCAGAAATCATAAAATTTTACAACCAAACAAAGAGTGGAGTTGACGCCATGGACAAATTGGTTCAAACATACACCTGTAGGAGACAGACGCGTCGCTGGCCAATGGCCCTCTTTTATAATGTAATCAACGTAGGCGCTCTCAATGCATCCACATGCTACTTATCACAACATCCGGATTATCATTCAGGGATCAGTCACAAACGCCGTGTCTTTCTAACTGAGTTGGCGAACGAACTGATTCTTCCTCACATCAGGCTGAGGTGCCACAGTTTGAACCTAAAGAAACCAGTGATTGATGCGATGAAACTCTGCGGTGTAGAGAGGGAAACAAAGGCATTGGCTCCTACATCTTCGAACAAGAGAGTAAGATGTCAGATCTGTACAAGGGAAGAGGACAGGAAGACATCACAGCGTTGCAGCAGATGTGAGAAGTATGTGTGCAAATTTCACAGTAGTGTGTTAGTAGTGTGTTCTGAATGTCAGTGATGTGTATTGATGTGACAAAGCCAAAACATGGGTACTTTCTTCATATTTAGTGTTGTTTTCCTTGCTCAAGAAATCTTTTGTTTCAAGTAAGATTATGGTGCTGAATTGCAGCTCGGATAAGTGTAAGTGAACTGTTACTCATATTAATATGAAGAAGAGTGAACTATTTTTAACTATTCGGAAAGCGAGGAAGAGGAAAACAGTTAAAATATCTGAACAATATTTGTAATTGGTTTATTCCTTATATTAATGAATAAAACGCGATAACCTGAACTATATACCTTGCCTAATGTAACCTAATCTAAACAAACTTAACATACCTCCGCATTACCTAACTTAACCAAACCTAACGTAATCTAATTAACCTAACATGCATACTATGTTATATTATTATCAACCAAATATTGCGTGGGGTCAAATTGACCCCACATATGTAAAAGTGTAGAAAAAAAGCGACATGCATCCGAGGGTTAAGCACTAAATTACTTATTTTTATATTTATCCTCTAAATCTCTAAAGATCATAAGCACGAAATTTCTGCACCCACAAATACAGAGCATCGTAAATTCCAATGATGAGCAATAGGACTTTATCTTTATTTTTGTAAAATGTGTCTATTATTTGTTTATTAACATTTACTTTCAGTTTGATAATTTATCTGATAATGGTATTACCTTCCCTCACATTGATAAATATTTCAACAGTATACTTCAATGTTACTTGAGATGTTTCTACATGTATCTATAATATTTATTATAAATTTAGATTCATAACTTTAATAATCAGAATTATTTTCAGTTTTATGTCAAATATTGTTAGAATACTTGAAATATTAAACTTCTTCACAAGAGGAAAAGTTTATTGTAGCTGTTGTTACTTGTATTTATCTCTTCTGATTGTTCAAAACACTATAATTATTTTTTTTTAACAAACTATGAATTATTACCTCCATCACTGTCGTAATTACAACGCAATCACTTCCGTAGTGTGTTAAACATTAATAACGAAAGAATCAATACAACATTATTTTATATTAACTTATCTACTGACTTGTTTAAGAAATCAATCCCAACTTCATAAATTACTTATTTTTGAACCAATCTAAATTGGTACATTGGTAGCCTCTGTTACTAATCTACAAGCTATATTTTCTCACTATTATTACATACATCTACGTATTGTGATATAAGCAGCTATTTAATCGAGATTAACATAACTTGAGATTAATTAAGTCTTTTATAGCCAGCAACACCAATTTATCAATATAAATTTATTTAAATCGTAAAATTCCCAGTTATATGTTAGTATTTACGTATTTTATATATTCAGGTTTTGTCTTATCGATCTTTATTTATGTTGCTGAAGGAAAAATATTAGTATAATATAGGAAAGTAGCCCACATACTTAAAGTCTAAAGAAAGGCATTGTGTAGTTTTCTCAGTGTTTACCGTAGTTAGAAAAAAATATTCTTTATCTCAAATTGAAGAGTGTAACTCATTTATCATTTAATTTCTGCATATCCATAACAAGTTCATTTTGTAATTATGTGGGCAAGAAATAATTATACATGAACATTATCATACTATGCAAAGTGTACGATAATTTGTAGCAATATAAAATATTAAGAAAAACTAATATAAAATGCACTCTTTTATTATGAGTGGTAATAATTACAATACTAAGTAACTGCCCAATGAAATATTAATAGAATTTATTATGCACTTTAAGAAAAGTAATATTTTCTAAGGCAAGTCATAATTAACCCTTTTAAATTATGATGATACAAAACCTGTGCCATGGCACTGACCTTCGGAATTTGCTTTATAAGTCTCTAGTAAAGCATTTTAGACCGGGTTGTTTGCATTCATTCAAATATGGAAACATCATAGAACATATTTTATGGGCATTTTGCAGCCTCGCATGCTCTGTCTGGGGGCTGTGATGTCAGAAACATGCACGATGGGTTTAAAAAAGGTATATTTGAGACGTTTTTTCAGAAAATCCCTGACACATTACTATTTACCCTAGAATCATGCTTTGTACCTCGTTGCTTTCGTTATGAGACAGATTTCGAAATGTACCACTCAAATGTCCCTATCGTGTACCAAAAGGGGGAAAATCGCGTCCAAAATAGAAAAAAGGGGATTTTTAAAGAAAAATTTCCCTTTTCCCTATTTTTCTCTTCACAGGTACACGATAGCGACATTGGAGTGGTACCATTTGAAAGACTATGTAGCGCTGAAGAAAATAAAGTATGACTCATGTTGCTAGAGTCAGCAGACGTGTGTCAAAAGAATCTCGATTTCTTTATTTTTTCATTTTTTACACATTTTTAGTCAATTACGTTAGTAAAGTATCTACAGTATTATCAATATTTATTGTAAAGTAATGATACGTACCTCGTTTTCTTTGGCATGAACCAGTCTTTCAAACGGAACCACTCGCATGTCTCTAGCATCTACCAATAGTGGAGAAAATTTGCAAAAAATGGAAATGTTTGTAAAAAAAATCCCTTTTTCCCTGATTCGCGAATTTTCTCTACTATAGTACATACTAGAGACATGCGAGTGCTACCGTTTAAAAGACTGTTTTCAGCCAAACAGAAAGGTGTATCAATCATGTCTCTACGATAATTAGGGATGAGTCAGGAAATTTTTATATAAAAATGGGTTATCCGGGAAAACTGATACTGTTTGCACATGGGGCAATATTTTTTCCTCTCTTATTTTTCAAGATATAACATTGGAACTTCGTACAGGTATGACACATAGTATGTAGTATGTAGTATGAGATTTTTTGGGGCTCTGTGGGTAGACACAGGGGCCCGCCAGAGGGGCTCAAAATCGGCGAAAAAGGGATTTTTGACAAAAAAAATCCTTTTTTTGCGACTTTTCTCCACTGTGGTAGACGCTAGAGACATGCGAGTGGTACCGTTTGAAAGACTGGTTCATGGCAAAAAAAAAAAAACGAGGTACAATTCATGTTCCCATAATGAACAGTCTTGATGATGATGATGATAGTATAGAAATTCACTAAAAAGGTATTATCAAGGGAAAATATGTAAATCGGCTGTAGCATCAAAACTATTCATCCCAGGGCCATTCTTTGTATCTCATTCATTTCACCATAAAGCGAACGTGTTTTTAGTAGCATTTGCATGATCGTGTCCTATACCAAAGGGACGATATTCGCGATAAAAAACGCGATAAAAAGGGATTTTTTGAAAAGAAAATCCCTGTTTCCCACTTTGAACGGAAATTTCCCGACTGTGGTACACTTTAGGGAACTTTACGGACGCAGTTGGAAACACTGCTTTACTAGAAACAAAACGGGGTATGAGCCAAGATCCTACGATAAATAGTCTTGACGCAATAGATAATTGAGTGAAAGTCTACAAAGCACCTCAAAAAAGCCATAACTTAAAAGGGTTAAAGTGCTACTGGTCCAGTACACATAATGATATATTAATATCCCTCGTTTTGTTTATTTTTATTACATTACATTGAGTACTATTCATCTTAATTCTGAGAAATTGAAAACCTGTATGGCGAATACTCTGCTTAAAATAAAGAATGTTTATTTAAGAAAGTAGTAAGTGGCTAAATTTGCGAACCACATATTATCTTACCATTCAACTTCTTCATTGATCCAGCTGTTCCACCATACTCGTTCGGGAAAATACATTTTGGAATTTCTTCAAACATTTCACTGTATTCTTCCCCAAGAATCTTGAACTGTCAACATTTTGAAAAGATTGGATCAATAGTTAGCAAAAGATTTCATGCAGTGATATTTTTCTATTTGCCATGTAACCTTGAAAAATATATCTTACACTACAAGATATGTCATTAAAATATTGAACGTCGACTTAGAGTGAATTATTTTAGTCTATAGTATAAGACCGTGTAATGTAATGTGACATATTTGCACTTTTTAGGCTGTAATTGCTTTATCAGATGAAGAACACATATCCTACTCCATATAACTGTAAATTTACTCCTTGTCTATGGGAAATTAATTACGCTTGAAATTTAGTCTTTCTTTATCTGTCTGAAAGAAAAGTGCTTGGATTCTAAAATACCCTTGCGTTAATTTCGAAAATCGAAGTTATATATTTGTACTGTCCTATATTGAACCGATACTACATTTTCAAATATCTGATAACTTGTAACGTTGTTATGTATGTTTTAGTTCTCCTACTTCAAAGTAATTTTTTTTCAAAAATGCAATTGCGTCACTTGTTCATTTTTAGTATTTGAGAAAATTTGTTTAAAATGGAGAGACTTCGATATTGTACATTATCAAAACACGATATTTTGTTTTTAAAATGATTGTGTTAACCAATTAATGCTGACACGCTTTCGTGCTTTCAATGGCTACTTTCCATCTTTTAATCTCATTATATAGTCATTGAACACAACATTTCTCCTTCTTTCTTTAAAACTAGTTGATTCACAAAGAACTGAAACGAGAGTACTTCATTAATTCTACCCATTTCGACATTATATGAATGTTGTATAATCACATTATTTGATGCCCGTCGGAAATCTATCTGGTGCTGTATAAACAGTACACTGACCTGACGTTTTCGCCCTTTTTAATACCGTCAACACTTGTTCCCTCCTGCTTCCACGCACCGCCTTTCTACTGCTGGAAATAGAACTGGAGCCTTCATTGGGAAGTGATATGAGAGCAGCCGTCTCGTAGCTAAGATCTGATCTCGTGTGCTAAACAGATTCCTCTTGAATTTTGGGAGCAGGCAAAAGTCTCTGGAGGCTATACCCGGAGAGTCAGGTGCTTGACAAAATATCGAAAACATATGCTTTGGTGGAAAAAACACCTCACATACTGCATGAATGGAACCATTATTCTGGTGAAGTCTTCGAGGCTCTGAGGTCCACAGATTTGACAAAGAGCGTCAAGTAGATAACAGAAAGTGCCTGAAGAGAAGTTCTTCTATTAGTCTTTTCAGTACGTAAGTATGTTGAATGTTGAGTCGCGAATCGAAGAACATACTCAACATTATTTTCGTTTTGGTACGCAACTTGAGATCTTTTCTGGCTCTTCGCAAAATCGGATATATTCACGGGGTCGATTGTGGCTTCGTTCTTGCGTCTATTCCGTACCTACATGTCTTTACCATTTTAACCCCGTCGAAAGCACAGAAGAGTATTCAATATAATCACTCCTCTACAACAGAAAAGGCAAACGAAGCTAACGCCATCTGCAGGCTAAAGATATCATATAAGACTGTCTGATATGAACCAAAATTTGGCAAGAAAACATCATATAATTTTCCAAAAACAAAGGTCAGATACGTTTTAGACAGGCCTCGTATTTTGAGATGACTACACATAAATGTTGTTAATTCTTTCAACAGACTGATACATTTGTAAAAGAATGCAAGTCATATTGACATGTTACGTGTGTAAAATTTCAAAATTTATAATATGAGCATTCCTTTATAAACACCGACGAGATGTAATCAGAAGTACTCAAGAAGTAAATACTATTTCTCTTTATTATATTAGATCAGTATTTCTGAAACTTTTTTGTTCATGGAACCATTTCCCGTTCAAAATAAAATGGTGAAACCCTCGAAAATAGTATTAAATTATTCGACAATTATTCGACTAATTATTCGACAAATTATTCGACAAATTTTGCGTCATATCAACACTCTTTGCAACTTTGTGGCTCTTCACTGGAGGAATTGAAATCTCCAGACCATCACAGATCTTACCTTCAATGTAAAATAAAATGAATTAAGAAGAATGTTTCATGTATTGCACAGCATTGCGAAGCTATCTGACAATAGATGCAGCCGATAGTAGATTTACATCTGAACTTTGGAGTAATTTAAGGAATATTTCGAATAATGTGTACTCTTAATAATTTTCCTTGGAAAAAGAAAAATGCCGCTTATTTTTTTCTTATTGAAATATCTGTCTACACCTATGGTCCCAAATGGTGTTCAACTCAATTTATTTTTATATAGAAAGGCAATTGAAGTGGTAGTCGTACGAAATATATGAGCCATGTACGTAAAATCCTTGTCTGCGTTTGTGTCGTTTGAGCATGTGTAAATGCAGAGGTCATTCTGCACGTCTCCCTAGCCCTACTATGATCAAATTACGAGTAAAATTACATGGTGTAGAACTGAATTGAACTTTAGCTTAATAAATGCTGAAATTGAGCACCATTCACCTCCTAACAATAATATAAACGATCTTCAGATTTCTGACTTGCGTGCTGAAAAGTAAGTGGTAGTATCTCCCGACAAGCTGTAGTAATTCGGGCTCTTAATTCCAGTAATGAAGTTGGTTGCGTTCTGTATACTACAGTTTTCAGATCTCTCCATAAGAAAAAGTCATTTAGAGATAAATCTGGGGATCGAGCCGGCCATTCAAATCCTCCTCGTCTACCAAACCATCTGTTTGGGAATCTATGATTCAGATACTGATGCACAGTGCGATCATAATGTGCTGGACAACCATCCTGTTGAAATATAATTTCTTCTGCATGAAATCCTGGCTCGCTTTCTTCAGTCGTAGCAGTCGCAATGACCTTTATAATGACAGGGCCTACTAGGTTTACGAGCAGATCTAAATATCTTTCCCCGGTTAAAGTGCCAGCAATGAACAGAGGCTCTATGATATGATTTCCTAAAATTCCCGCCCAAATATTTACTTTTTGTGGTTGTTGAGTATGTCCTTCTCTGAAGAAACGGAATTTGCATCGCTCCAGTAACGCACATTTTGCATGTTAACACGTCCATTAAGGAAGAATGTGCTTTCGTCGCTGAAACAAATGTTGTGTACAAACTGATTATTTGCAGCTATTCGTGCAGTCATTACCTCACAAAACTCAAGACGACGATCAAAGTCATCCTTACTGAGCTCATGAGTAATGTGCATTTTATATGGATGAAACGAATGTTTTCTCAGGATTTTGCCGATTGTTGGTTTGGGAATGCCCAAGGAAGCACTTATTTCACTCAAAGATTGCTGGAGTGTTATAATAACGTTCCCAAGAACTTCTAGCACTGTGCCTTCACTTACTTGAGGTCGACCAGAGCGTGGCCGATCTTTTACACTTTGTGTTTCGCGAAATTTCGTACTAAATCGGATACCTACTTGTGATCGATTGGTCGGTCAGAAAATAATTCATTGAACCTTCTAGAAGTTGCTCTGCAGTTTCTACCACATTCCCCATAAAGGAAAATTCTTTCCACTTTGTCTTCCGCTGAACGTACCATCGTATGGAAGGTAAGTGTGAAAACAAAGCACGAAATGACACAAGAAATAAAAGTGTAAATGATTCGATAGTGTTGCTTTAAACTAAAGCAAAAACACACTTATTAACTCGTAAAGGCAATGCTGTAACGTTATTTCTTAGGTTACTTTCCCTGATTCAAATATACTTTGAATATATTTATAAAGTCCACGAGATTATATTGAATCAGACCACAGTAATGTATTTTATAATATCTATATTTCAACATATACCTTATTTATCACTATAAAAAATATACATCCAATTCTAACAATATGGTTCTTCGTTCTATATCTTTCTATGTTACTATATCAACCAGATAAACAAGTCGTAATAGCAACGAGAACAAGAAATATCTCGATATAATAAAAAATATTTAAATTATTTCCTTATATATTTTCTTCTTTTTTTCTTAATAGGTTGTGCCTTTAAAATAGCACTTTTGCCCGCAAATAGAAACGATACTTTTGCCCGCAAATAGTACATACGAAATATATATTATCGTTGTAATGCTTTACTACTGCAGCTGTCGATGCTGCTAACACGTATACGAGACAGGTGGCTACACAGGCGCAGAAGCAAACTCTCTTCCGCAAGAAACACAGAAAAAGATTTTCAGTTTCTGTGTGTAAGGAATGTTTGTATAGAAAAAAAATTATCAGAGGTGCCAGTAACCTTGAGAAGTAGTTCGGTAAAGTGTAATTGTAGTTCTGATTTCTGAATACACTATTCTCCTCCACTTTGTTTTCTTCTCATCATCATCATCATTATTATTGTTATTATTTGCGATTCCTGACAACTACCGGTACCCTTTCTAAAGCCTGGTCTCATATTATTTCTTTCTGCGTGCAATGCGTCGAATCTTTCTACAATAAACCCACAGTATATCGTACTCCGATGCTAACAGCGTTAAGCTCAATACCTCCAACATCAATTTCCTACAATCTGAAAATCCATGTGTCTATTAGGTAGTGATTTAGCACTCATTTCTAGTAAAATGTTGTAGTACGAAGCATGATTAATCGATAGTTTTGACGCCAATATTACTGTTGGACAGTCGTGCTATTAGAATACTATTTATTCAGATCTTCACACGACATACAATATGACATACCTGTCTATTTGAAACGTTTAAGATGAAACCCGTTTCAAACGCTATGGGGAAAACGGAGTAGTTTATTATACTTTGATATGATGTACTTTTGATTTGATGCGACACGTGTTTTTTGCTTTTGACATCTGATTCACTGTTTCAGATTGCTAGAGGTGACCACAGAATCTGCAATGCGCACTGTGTTGACATATCGACAGACCGCATTTTGCACAGGGTTCATGTAGGGACTCGGGACTGATACCATTTTATTTCTTTTAACAATACCTCTCCAACGATATACTACTTGGCCCCCGTTGCATTTTGAAATTTTTGAATACCTCGGTATGTTCTACTTTTGAAATGATCCGACACGTGTTGTTCGCTTTTAACATCTGATTCACTGTTTCAGATTGCTAGAAGTGGCCACAGAATCTGCAATGCGCACTGTGTTGACATCTTAACCCACCACCATTTTGCACAGGATTCATGTAGGGAATCGGGACTGGTACCACTTTGTTTCTTTTAAAAATATCTTTCCAACGATATACTACTTAAACCCCCCTGCCATTTGACAATTTTGAGTTGGACTCCATCTGGGACCCACCAGGAGACACTGGGGCAATACTTTTTACCTTGGCATATTCTACTTTTGAAATGATGCGACACGTGTTCTTCGCTTTTGACATCTGATTCACTGTTTCAGATTGCTAGAAATGGCCTCAGAATCTGCACTTCGCACTATCTTGACACCTTGGCCGACCGCCATTTTGCACAGGGTTCATGTAGGGACTCGGGACTGGTACCATTTCCTTTCTTTTAACAATGCCTTTCCAACGATATACTACTTCACCTCTTGCCATTTGAAATTTTGAGTTGGACCCCATATGGGACCCACCATGGTACCTTGGGGCAACATTTTTTCACTCAAATTGTGTGCCCCTAAAAATAATGGGGTACGCGTTCGCTATTTTTTCCATCTGCCCGGTTGGCAGTTTTTTCCGGTTAAAACTTCCAAAAAGAAATTCCGAAGGACCCAAAATTCAAACTAAATTCTAGATGAGATGGAGGCTTGCGAATTTTTTACTCCCTTCCTCAAGGTCGGTTTATACGGAACCCCTAGGAACACTTTGCATAACCTCTGGGTTCCGCGAAACACACTTTGAGAAACGCTGTATTAGATCCTTAAATATTCCCATTCGTAAATAAAATAGTCTATGTAGAAGCATCTGGTTCTTATCAATAGAAGGAAGTAAAAAACCGAAAATTCTACGACATTCCATTGAAAGGTCAATTCTGATACTATACCCACCATGGTAAACTGTTAGTAGCCAAAGACAAAAGCAGGTGACACACATTTTAGGTTGACATCACTGACCAATACTTTCTTATCATTGAAAACCAAACAAAAAGAATTAGTACATTGATTTATGTAAGTGTGATACAACTAGTTGTATTTAGACAATTAGGAGGTTTTTGAGATTCACTCTTTAATTCTTAATCAATTTTTAACTATATGTTCTTCATCCCTCCGTTTGCTTTCCAAGTACTTTATGTATTAATTATGAGGAAACAATCAAATACAAAATTCAAATAAAAAATAAATTAACATACTAGTTAATACAGTATGTGCTCTTTAATCCAATACATTTGGGTCCACACCCATTCCGCATTACCAATCTTCCCGGATTATCGAACATCAATAGAACATGCAATCGAACATCGGAATCGCGTTGTGGACATATGGATAGAAAAGTGTAGAAGCTTTAACAGGCTAGCCATCCTGAGTATGTTTATTCCTGGGTTTTCCTCATTCACACATTGCAAATGCCGGGATAGTACCTGAAATTAAGGACCTGACCACTTCCTCCCTTGTCGATTCTATTCGCCCTTTCCCACTACCGAAGAAAAGTGTTAAATTTTACGTAACGGACATAACATATCATAGTATCCTAATGCCACGAAACATGATTTCTAATTCCTTAAAAACAATTTAACGGGAATGGCAAAGATAAATATCTCTCGATAAAATGCAAGCAATTATAACATGTATTTTATGTGTTTAAGAACATTGTGAGTTGTATTCGCACTTGAAGAACTAGTGCCGGGCTATTAGAACGTGCTGACGAAATATGTAAGATACTAGAAACCATAATTTAAAGTACGGGCAACGCAGTGGCTTGATCTGGCAGGGAATGACAAACATCGCCTGAATCCACTTAAAACAACAAAGAAGAAGATAAGAGGAATTATCCCCATCGATGCCGAATTATAGAATGTGTCAAACCTTAGGATGTCGGATAACAGAGCTCCTACTGTGTACTGAAGCAAAATCTTAGATGAACTAATTATGTTATCTACGTCTAAAAAGGTAAATGAAAAAGTGTTACATAACGAATTGAAAATACAAGTGAGTTTCAGTATTATATAAACATTTAACAAAATACTGTAGCAAGTAAAATAATCAAACAAAGGAATACGGAAAGAGTTTTTTTTTTTTTTTTTTTTTTTTTTACAAAAGAACAATATATAAATTTACTTACCTTTGGACTTACTTTCTGCGGTACTAAATTCAGAAAAAAGTTGACAACATTCATTAGGGACGAGTTTGTGTTAATGATATATATTCTTCTAAATCTGTCCGGATAAGCTACCTAGAACATGATTATAAACATAAATAAATAAATTACAATAAATATATTATAGTATTTCGTTAAATAAACTGATAATCAATGTGCGTGACCCCTTAATAAGATAATAGCAAAAAGGACCAGGAGACCATGCACGATAATCGAACAATGTTTCTTTTAAGAAAATGCATGTAAAGCGTGTAATCGAGGTGGCATAGTATTAGTAATCAAAAACGACTTACATAATGTAATGTTACATTTATTATTCTCTGCTTAAGTTAGTACGTGAAGTTCAGATAAGCTCTTCTCGAAAATAAACTCAAGATACCACTGATTCCAATCCCTCCAAAGTTCCTGCAGTCCAGCAATGGTACACCCAGCCACAAAAGTACCACCCCTCTAAGTGCTCTAATTCCATTACTTATAGTCCAGGTAATTTGCAGTTTTGATAACGCCTACACTGATACAACCCAACTTACACGTGACTCTTC
Source organism: Thermobia domestica (assembly GCF_964235325.1). Taxonomy (NCBI): domain Eukaryota; kingdom Metazoa; phylum Arthropoda; class Insecta; order Zygentoma; family Lepismatidae; genus Thermobia; species Thermobia domestica. The sequence continues at coordinate 156,012,695 of NC_137461.1, read as the reverse complement.
TTGTCACTGACAGCAGTTAGTAGAACTGATCCAGGTGTTTATCCAGGTAAAATTGTAAAGTAGGTGATTAACGAAACAGTTCTCCATTCTAAGATGAAACTCTATGGTTCGGATCGTGTTTTCCGAAGAGCACCATATATTTATCTTAATATTGCTGTGCATGTAATGAATTATTTCTTTATATACTGTATGTTTAGAGAAATAAAAAATACTGGCCACGCTTGAATCAGAAAATGCTTGTACGTAGCTGAACATATCAAATCTAGAACAACTGGTGGAAATAAGTTAGTAAATGATTGTCTTCATTGAGAGACCTTCTCCAATTCACCTCATTCCAACAACTTTTTCTTTCTGGAGAAGAGAAGATCTTTCTTGCCACACTGAGTATCTACTGAAATTGAAATTGAAACATTTGATAAAGTTTTAACCTTGCCGTAATTCGAACCCGGGTTGCCGAACAGTAGTTCAATATGCTAACCACTTACCTACCGCGTTACTTAACCTTTTATCTAAACTTTCAGCTAGTTAAAATCATTGCATGTAAGACTATACAAACTACTAATGAGAAGACGTTCCTTATGAGTGTCACAATGACTTACTCGAGATTTCCTTCTTTAACTCAAAAGAAAGTTATTTAAACCTTCGTCAATGAGAAAAAGTCACGAAACGTTCTTCAAGTTGAGGCTACCTCATCGTTTTTAACTGCTCCCGATTTACATTACTACTATTCTTCCTCATTGTAACTTCCATTTTCCAAACAAGAAGAGCCGGCAGCATTTACGCCGATCCCAAGAGTTTCAGTATTCGCGCGCTACCCTAGCCAGCTATTTGAAGTTGGTCATGTAAAATGTACAGAAAAAATTGAGCAAGAGAACAGAACCTAACCAACCCCTATGGTGCTTCTAATCTTTCCTCCTCCTCCTCCTCCTCCTCCTCCTCCTCCTACTACTACTACTACTACCACTATAATAATAATAATAATAATAATAATAATAATAATAATAATAATAATAATAATAATAATAATAATATAACTACTATTATTATTATTACTTTTACTATGCATCCGTCTACTAAAACTACAAGCTTATTTTACTGAAAAAAGTATTATGAAAATTTAAAAAATCTTTGGGCAAGGTTTGAACCCACGCCAAAAACTGTTTTCATTACTAGAACGTTGCCCTAGAACTCTCGGCCACGAGGGCCGACAGCAGCTCACGTTAATTTACGCTATATGTAGGTCATCACTCTTGATGTTCTATTGGCATCGGTCAATAAGCTAAGAGGATATCTGAAATTCTTGGAATCTCCTGCACACCAAGGACTGCGGGGTCGTTAGTTACGCCTCTGGGCACGTTCCTTACACGACAAATTAATTAAGGGGACAATATTGACAAATCTGACAATAATATACGAATATATATTATTTCTAGTGCCTCCAAGAGAAGACATTGTTTTTACTGAAATGGGCCCACGACTTATTATTGTTTTACTTACCTTTAGTGCGCTGTTCTGTTTATGTAATGTTTATGTACTTATAATTTCATTTTCGTATCGTATATGGAGTAAGACAATTTTGTCTTAAAATGGGAACCCCTCGAACGGCGAGGAACTTTACTGGGGGCAGTGGCTCCTTGCAACCACAAGTTACGGCCCTGCGTCTTGGCAATCACATTTTCTTAATTGTAATTTATTGTTTACGTAATTGATTTTGTAATTCTGTTATTCTTTTATTATTATTATTATTATTATTATTATTATTATTATTATTATTATTATTATTATTATTATTATTATTATTATTATTATTATTATTACCCACTCTGACCCATGATCCACAACCACCTTGGCCCATTCTGACCCACTATCCACCATGAACCACTGACCCACCAAAACACATCGTCATCAACTCTGACACATGATTCATGGACTCTTTTCTACCGACGAAAGAGTGTATGCTTGTAATAAAACCAGGTTGTCAAATTCAAACTAATCGGAGTTTGAATTTCTACGGTCAATCCTTTAAGCACCGCTCTATTACAATAATGATAGATCTGACCTTTACGATATAAAATGGTAAAGTGTTCGTCATGGACAAAATTACGATGAATTTCAATTAAATTATCATGGTCTAATTATTTCCTTCTTGAATTATCGATAATTTTCAGTGGAAAAAGGATGAAAATGAAAGTCCCAAATCAAGACACGTAGACCAACATACTGAATCTTACATTACAAATTTTATGTTTATTTTCTCACAACTTTATGGGTTGATTGCCCTGTGCTCTAAGCGCTCCATAATATAAACAAGCTTCAGCAATTATTATAAAGCGCATGGTAAGTATATATGGATATATGATGCGAAGCACTGTATTTTTGTTGAGTTGAATTGAGTTGATTTTGAATTTAACGACACTTTCAGTAGCGAGGCTATAGGAAATATGTGCCTATCCCATGCCGTAAACGTCGCCAACACCTTAGTGGCCAACTTGCGGGTAAACGTCGATCGTCAATATAGAAACGAGTCAAAGAAATGTCACTAGTGTCCCACTGCTGGCAGGGTTTCGTCGAGTCGAAACAGATATTTCCCGTTGGGGTTTTGAAGTTACCACCGCGTAGCAGCGAGGACTAAGTTTTGCTCCGCTCACCTTCCATTCGTCGCGGAGAATCACGAAGAGACCAACACGAACTATATTATTTTTTCCTTACGATTTGTTACTAAAGTGAGCTCCGGGGGTAAAGAATAACCTCTGCCTCAACATCATGAAGTGAAAAATCTTCAATGCGATAATTGCATGAAATTAGATGGCAACTGTCATCGATCATTAGAAAGTGAGTATGGGAGAACTATGAAATAAAGTAAATAGACACGCGTCATTTTGTTATAAAATTACATGGCGAACGCATTTTATCTTATTCCACACAGTTATAGTCTCTTATATACGGTTAAAGAAGCACTCTGATTGACCAAATTAAAAAGATCTCAACGATTTATCCCTTTGCAAGCGACATCTCCTTCATTGCATCCGCGGCGAAGTTGGAAGAACACCTGCCCAGTAATCATAAAGTTGGTGGTTCGAGCCTCCTCTGGGGTATTTTTATGATACTTTATAGTCTTTTTAGACTCACCTTAATGTAAACAATCACACATATAGGCGATTTAACATATTTTGGAGGAGTAATTTTATGGTTCATCTGCGTTTTGTCGCGTCAGAAAATGCTGTCTACAATGCAGTGAGCAGAGAATGTCGATGGGTCATAGTGAGTAGTGGGTCACGGTGGGTGGTGGGTTGCAGTGGGTCACGGTGGATGATAGGTCGCAGTGGGTCACATGCTGTAGACCCACTGATCCACTCAGAAAACTATCAATTTGACCCACTGACCCAATCCAACTCTGGACTTGACACCACATAGAAAATGTAAGTCCAAAATTTCATGTTCACCATGTTTTATTGTGTTAATTCAGGCAAGGGAAGAGCGCGCGAATAGTGTTTGTGATTTTAACTATCCCCTATGTTTCTGTGTTTTTAACCCTGTTCTTAAAGAGTTAGTGGGAAAACTGTAAAAGTGAGTAAAACGCATCAAAATAGGAAGCAAGGTCCTGAGAAAGATTCGTTAAATTAATTAACTAAAAAAATCCAGTGCTCTGAAACACCATATTTCAATCAATATAAGTATCTGTCCAATACCGTGTAGTGAAAAATCAGGGCCCGAAGCGAGAGCAAACGGCAGCGCCTCCATACATATGAGTTGTCAATTTAAGGTTGACTTCTCTGGACTATTCTTTCTGCATAATATTTTACTATTTTATCAAGAATGAAATCAGAAAGTTCCAGCATTATTACACTGGAAACGTAAAAGTGTGTAATTACTGAATTCACTATAGGTCCATTTTCCCTTCTCTAAGACTTCAGAACAGTGATGTCTTAGAGTAGTGGCTTAAGCGTTAGTTTTATAATGTTTGGGGAGTGAGTTCGATTCCGGCTTTGGCAATTCAGGAAATTTTTATAATCTACAAAACTGATACTTCTGATGTATACTAACATGAGAAATATAAAAGATATCTGATTCTAAGATTTGAGACAACTTCTTTTACAGGTGAAATGCCAACAGCACAAAATTACGTTAGCCGTATCACCCTTAGCAACTGTCTGGCAAGTAACGTGTTTGTACAAGAATTGATGAACACATAATGGCTAAATACGTCCTTAGTGCTGTAGTATGGGCCAAAAATGAGGTCCAAAGAATTGATCCTAGCTGTGCACAAATTGCAAATAGTGATCAAACTTAAAATAAAGATCGCTAGTCACGAGAATGATCCTATTTAAGATGTCACCTCACCTTTCTACTTAGAAGAAGGGCGAAACAAAATGCATGACTGGTATTAGCTAACAAATCTTTATATTCCATTTCTTGTTGTCATAAAATGATAATTCTATCTGTAAATCCGCAAACGTAATAATATCGCGTTCATGTGTAAACCTAAGAAACATCTGACATACACTATATCTTTTCTGTTCCTATTAATAACTTCGACTATATTACTTTTTCTTTCCATTGTGGTAATAATAATAATAATAATAATAATAATAATAATAATAATAATAATAATAATAATAATAATAATAAAAAAAGAATAACATAATTACAATATTAATTACATAAACATTATCTTCCCATTCAGAAAAAATACTAATTCCCACGACTGGATTTGAATCCAAGTAGCTGCAATGGGAGTTTACTCCTTTCACAATTTTTTTAAACAAATCGCCCCAAACGGAACATTGTTCGCCACTGTCACCTCATGTCCTGTCGACGCATACCAAACACTACAGGAACACAAACACAGAAATACTGAGAACAATAAAATTCCGACCTTGCTCTTCAGAGGAATAGAAACTCCTAGTGGATTGCGCCTCATGATCAGAAGGCGAACGCCCGGAATCATTCGGTTAGTGGCACCGGTTGAATTTGCCACAACTCTTCATATGAATATAAGAAAATAAACATAGAATTGTTTATTTTTACACGCGTTGATACAATTCAAAGAATGTGAAGGTAATTTCTGCGTTTTTTCCTCTTTGGAAATTAGAAGTTATGGTTAAGACTAGATAAAAATTAAACCGGGACCATCCGTGCAACCGATGACCAGCGCCGTAACTTAGATTCTTTTCTGGGGCGGTGAAAGCATTAATAAGCGTATTTGCGACTTCTAGAGAAAGTTGATTTACAAATTATTGTGCCCCCTCTCTCCAATTTTTTTTAAATTTTTATGACCCACAAGAGCCGGTGGGCCCTCCCACATGGCAAGATCTTAGGTTCTGTTAGTTACTCCCTTGGCCCATTCCATTCATGCCAAAATTATTAAAAAGACAATATTGAAAAATCTCAAAGTCAAACGAATAAATATTACTGAAATGAGTCCACGATTCATTTTTGTTCTATTTGCCTTTTGTGTGCTGTTTTGTTTATGTAATGTACCGACCCTATTTCATGCTTCATTTCTAATTTCTTGTTCGTATCGTATACGGAGTAAGAGAATTTTGTCTCAAATTGGGCTCCCTCGAACGGCAGGGAGCTTCTCTGGGGGGGAGAAGTTACGGCTATGTCGATGACGTAGGCTCAATTTCAAGAACATTTGGTGATATTTTCCACATTGAGAAACGTCTGAGCTCTTTCCAGTCTTAGAACAAAGTAGACGCAAACAAACCAAAATGTATTACTCCGCGGCTCACACGTAATTCGGCAGCGAGAGACGCGAACAGCAACATCGTCTGCTTGCTTATTGTCGTCGCATAATTTCCAAAGTGTGAGGCTACAGTTGGTTATAAAATAATTAACGCATTGACACTAACTGCTGCAATGTTGGAAATATGTATTTGACTTAAATCCTAATATAAACTTTGTTCCTGTTGTCCTCTTTTATGCTTATTTTAACACGAGACGAAAATGAATTATTGTCACACATTGTCGCGATGATACTCTGCATTCTACAATAATTTTAAATGAGTGGGGTAAGCGTGCGAACACATACACATGCGCAGTAAATACTAAATGTCCAAATACGGGTGAGGTTGAAATAAAACTACATCTGTTGTTAAATATTCATTATCATAAAATGCAGGGTAAATTCAGATATCTTTATTTGAAATTATTATTTTAGTGGGGATTATATTGCGGTCAGATACTAGTGCAGTGAGACTAAAAACCAATAACTAGTCCTCGACCCATTGGTAGTCAGGTGGGTTTTTTTACATCTACATTTTTCTAAGGCTGGAATGAGAATATATAACTTGTTTTTGAGTTAAACAAGGAAATCTCGAGTAAGTCATTAAGACACTCACACAAGTTATTTGTATTTTCTTATTTATATTTTTTATTTATATTTTGATTACATATTTGTTTGTTTCTGTTATATTTGAGTATCTTTTTTATATTTTTCCATGAAACGACTATAACTAGGTATTAGTTGGAGTATAAGTTTAAATGGCGCAGTAGGTGAGTGGTTAGAGCATTGAACTTCTATTTGGTGGACCCGGGTTTGAATCCCAACCAGGCAGAAACTTTTTCAAGTGTTTCTGTTTCAATTTCAATTTAAATGCATACTCAGTGTGGCAAGCAAGATCTTCTCTCCTCTAGAAAGAAAAAGATGTTGGAATGTGGAGAATTGGAGAAGGTCTCTCAATGGAGACAATCATTTACAAAGTTATTTCCAGCAGTTCTAGATTTGATATTGCATCTACTTTCAAGCATTTTCTGATTCATATGTGATCAGTGTTTTTATTTCTTTGAATATACAGTATATAATGAAAAAATACATTACATACATCAATATTGAGATTAACATATGATGCTCATTGGACAACACGCTCTGAACCAGAGAAATGCTCTCAAAATGAAGAAATGTTTCGTGCGACATCTACTCAAAATTTTACTTCCATACCGACTTGACTCAGTGCTGCCAACTGCTGCCAGTGTAGAGAAAAGTTAAGTGTAAGTTGGGTTGCATCTGTCTAGGCGTTCTCACAACTCAAAAGACCTGGACCCCAAGTAATGGAAAATGAAATGAAATGAAATTTTTGAGTTTTACGTCCCACGATTATGCCGGTTAGGCTAAAGGAGACGGTGATGATGAGAGATGAATGAAATGGTGGAATGAATAAAGTGGGAGGAAACGGGAGAACCCCGAGAAAACCCACGCACACGGTGTTTGTCCACCACAAAGTTCACTTGGCGGGAGCAGGGTTTGAACCCGAGACCCCTAGCACCAGAGGTGAACGCACTACCACTGAGCCACCGCGGCCCCTCCCAAGTAATGGAATTAGAACACTTAGGGGGGAGATATTTTTGTGGCTGGGTGTACATATAAAACAATTTCAATTTTCTTCTTTTTCATTTAATAATCGTTGATTGAAAGAAAGTTTGACATTAATTTCAGCCGACTTTATATTGGGATTATGACGGTGGTGTTGAGTTACTGATATTTATACTTCAATTGCAAGGCAGTTATAGCATCCTCAAAAGAATTCAAATAGAAATTTAGAAAAAGTGCAAGTTAATAAGTACTTGGTCTGGGTCATTCCATTTTTTATTTTATAATGACAGCAAAACGTTTTCGGATGAGGTTATTCGAACTTAACATTATATGATTTAATTAGCTGGTAAAACTGAAAGAAGACAAGCAATATTAAAAGATCCATTTGCTATCTTTAGAAATCATATTTGTTATACGTACTTATACATATAAATATGAGGTCTGATTAATGTTCAACTTTCAAAGTGTTTTGACAGTAAGTTTTATTATTAATTGAAAATCATAATTTTGTTCAAGATGCATATTTTATCAAACAAAAACTGTGCCTCAAGTTTTCATGTTCTTCAGGTGCCGAAGTGTTCAGTTTATATTGAATACACGATCCAAAAGTGCATTACCACCTACATTTCTCGCTTTCCTGTAAAAGTAGACAATCCAAAAATCAGGGTTGGTGGTGTGGTTGAGAGTTAGAAAGATTTTGGACCAAATCTCAATTTTGTTACAAATATAGCATTGTGGTAAGCTGCAAATAAGAAAATAAAATAAATTGTTAAGAATAACGATTTTATTACCGTGAAAACAATGGATGACATAAAAAGTTATAAAATGATCTCACTTAAGCGGTTCAAACAGGATGAATGGTAAGAAATAGATATCAACAACACGAAAACAACACGAATATCGGGTCATGGCAAACAACACGCCACCTATTTTACTGCTAAATTTCTTTCAGAAATGCCTGATATTGAAAGTCCAAAGTTTATCATTATGAAAAGTGACAATTGTTCAAAAGGAAAATTGGATTTTCCTTATTGATATAGCAGACCTTGCAAGTTTCAAATTTCAAATATGAATAATACACATTGAATTGATGGGTGAAAACAAATTTTGTGTCAAACTTATAGAAATAAAATCTAATTTTGAAATAACTAAAGAGGGGGCCATTTTCTAGTCATCTCCATTAATTTATCTGTTCCAGTGTCGATTTCTTCTATTGTGGATATAACGTTGTAGTTCACACAGTTGTAATTCCCATTATTTTATGAAAAAACGATACTACCTAGTGGGAAATCGAACAGAGATTTTCCACATGGAAGTCTTCTACAATAACCACTATTACATCGATTGCTCTAATCAAACTTTTTAAACAAATGGTGTAGTGTTTCTTTCTCAGAACGATAACACGACAAGTGTTTACTGCAGATCAATAAAGTGTACTGATAATTTCCTTGCCCTTTCCCAACTAACATTCGTAAATCGTTTCTTATAGTTGGTTGCTTCCATATTCTTGCCCACACAGCACATCATAGCGAGTAAACGTACATATTAGATCCAGAAATTCAGTTTTAGTACATGGTTTTCAGCGTAACACTCATTGGATGTCCATATTAAGTTCAGAAATGAATATCCATTTTCTGGACTTCAGTGGATGGGGAAACAACATTCAATTGTTAGTGACGGCACATGCGCAGATCCTTAAACAGTGCACTCTTAGCCGATTTGGGAATTGATACGAGTGGCTGTGGCTGGTTGGAATTTCGTGGAAACAATAATTTGAGATTAACAAATAAAACACTTATAGCTTACGAAAACAGTTATACCTTTCTAAGTGAGAGAAAACCCTTTAACACAAATAATGCTGAAAAAGAAAGAAGAGTTGAGTGGCTTTGCTGCAGGAACTGCGAAAAAGGTAAGATATGATGAGTGTTTTTGTTTATATTGATTTGATCCGGTGCACCATTCATTGTAGAGCTGAAAGTTTGTGTGTATGTGGACGAAACTTAGTCATTATTAATTATAAACTAATTCTTAATTCATGATGGAACAATTCAGGACGTGGATAACTTCACTATTACGTCGACTGTTAATCACTCCATGCCATTCCAAATCTTATATTCGGGTGCATTATAATAGGCCGGCTTAACGTAGATGGGCACATGGGAATTGTTGATAATATATATATATCAGTGAATTCGGATGGTGAAGGGTGTAATAATACCCTCATATAAGATACTAGTGAGGTACGTTCCTTCTCTACCAAAGCTCTACAAATAATGCTGAAAAAGAAAGAAGAGTTGAGTGGCTTTGCTGCAGGAACTGCGAAAAAGGTAAGATATGATGAGTGTTTTTGTTTATATTGATTTGATCCGGTGCACCATTCATTGTAGAGCTGAAAGTTTGTGTGTATGTGGACGAAACTTAGTCATTATTAATTATAAACTAATTCTTAATTCATGATGGAACAATTCAGGACGTGGATAACTTCACTATTACGTCGACTGTTAATCACTCCATGCCATTCCAAATCTTATATTCGGGTGCATTATAATAGGCCGGCTTAACGTAGATGGGCACATGGGAATTGTTGATAATATATATATATCAGTGAATTCGGATGGTGAAGGGTGTAATAATACCCTCATATAAGATACTAGTGAGGTACGTTCCTTCTCTACCAAAGCTCAGTACTCAATTCGACGTTACTCGAGAAAACGGTTCTGCCAAATTTAGACAGATTTCGTACATTCCCAGGTTAGATTAGAGTTTTGTATTTCTTTTAGCATCGCATGCACAAAATGAGGAGCTCCACGTCTACTTGCAATTTGACTTCAGGAGGGCTCAGTATGGGTTAACTGCTGTATCGCCAGCCCAATTCTAGAAAATTTACCAAATGAATTGGAGAGCTTCTTTTGGTTTGTGAGGAAAAGTGAGTAAAAGTAAGGTGAGGGGGATAGCTAATAAAATACCTGTTGTTATTTTTGATATTGTATGCTTCATTATATATATGGGGAGGGGAATGGAGTTTTTGGCATTTGTCATGATTTTTGGGAAAGACAGTCTGAAAATAGTGTGAAAGGCATGGTCTACTAAAGTGGCAAAAAGTTTATTGTAACTAGTGGAAAGGAATTGAAGCTACAGAAAAGAAGAGGAGCATTTAAATAAACCTAATCGAGTGAAACCTAATTTAATACATTTTGGTACTTTTTGGATTGCATTTAGTACCTTCCCCAAAGCTGTGCAACACATAAGGCAAGCATTTTATAGCATATAAATTGTTTTTCCACCATCCTCGTTTATGCGTATATCCATCGCCGCTGACGCGCCTGCTCAATACGGACACTCTTTCTGCTCTCGTGCTTTGACTCGGTTAGATAGCATTCGTGCTTTTTAGTTGCCACGTAGCACAAACAATTAGTGTTTTATGGACTAGTTTTTATGCCATACGTTCACATTGTATTTCAAACAATAATCATTATCAAGTGAGCCAGGGCCACAATCTAGTATTATGGATGAGAAATGTATTTCTTTTTTTATTTTCGTATTCTCGCGATACAGCAGTAATGACATAAATATAAATGCATTGCGGATGTGAGCTCCTCCGTGGCTAAGTAGTTAGCGTATGTGCCTTTGGCGTGGGAGACCCGGGTTCGATTACAGGCGAGAGCTCAGGTGGTTCGGATTCCACGTTAATCAGAAAGTCCACGTCTCATATAGCCTCGCTGATGAACGGGGCGTTAGACGCAACAGCAACGACATTGCTGATACCGGTTCTGAGCAGTACGAACTGTACGAACGCATCACATTTTCTCACCTTCTTTATCATATCGAAGCTCTTCGTATTAAATATATCACTCAACGCTATGACACCGTCCACGCTTTCTTTTTTGAAACCGTTTACAGCGATGCTCCTTACACTCAAAGCCACCGCCACACGCCTACACCGCTTGCATTATATAAATATACAGTACATCCAAATCATCCGGACTATAAAATCATCACTATCCTCAGCACGTCACACGTCCTAGCCCATATCTCACCTTCATATTATGCACAGTAAACCCACTTGTTACTAACTTGTCCTTCTCACGTATATATATTAAACATATGGATGTTTAATAAAGTTAATAAATGTGAATACTTTCATTTACCTAATTTTAGACCTTTATTACAAATCGGCATCTACTATGCATAATTTTGAATTAAATACACTTTGTGATATTTTCTTTCTTTTTTAGGTGAATTTTCTTAGTAAAGTTGGAAGAATAGATGAAATTGAAATATCTGTTTATTTATGCGGTGGCAGTGAAATACAGTTACTCTTGTCTAAAATGCAAGAACGCATTTGGAAAATTAAGAATGAAAGTTGTTTTCGGTAAGTTAATACTACAGAATGCGTGGATAGTTTTTCCTACTTGCTCTATTTACTTTATGATAAATATATTGTCGGGTTTGAGGCAAAATATTTAACTGACATGGGTGATGCATGAAGTAATCCACCATTTGTTTTGTTGATAAAATATTTTAGTATGGATAGTGTAATAGGATTAGTATTAAAAAATACACTGTAAAGAAATGTTTGTTTTCAGAACATGTAGAATGTAAGCGCCTGTTTGATTTTGAACTTTTAAGTGAACATGGATATTATTGGTTACCAGACAATACGGAAACTTAACATCATGTGCTTTTGTGATAGGCATCACTTATTTGAGTGGTGTGGTTAACAAACAAAATGTGCGCTTTGGATTAATGTGAATCCGGTAGCCATGGACTGATTTGAAACTTTTTTTTATTTACAGTCTTAACTCATGTGACTTATTTTTCTAGGGGTACCACAAGAATAAAAGTCTTTCCGAAAATTTGATGTAGCTCAGAAGACTTCATGCGGGCAGTGAAATCGTAGAAATCATGTGCCGTCGTAAACAGTAACATTCATGTTCGCTTAAATAATATTTAGATTCAAAATGAAACATGATCGGCGTTTGAACATTTATTTCGATGCCAGTCTCATTGCAATAGCCTTGCAACTAAAAGTTTTATCGGCAAATCAAATAGAGGATTATTTCGTGCGAAACCCAATGTCAGTTCTTCTTTAGGACCACCGATGTGTGGCTGGGTTTATTCCATGTCAACACAGTCCCTAGCCCACCATCTCTTGAATTAAATGACATTTGCAGTACTGTCGTAGTAGAAATGCAGTGTTAGGTTCATACGTGTACCATCTTGCCAGAGGCAAGTGTCTGAAATATAAAAAATGTCAAAAATATTGAATTACTATTTATTCAATATTGTACTCTAATATAATTTCTATTTATTCTAAACTAATTAATTAATGTATCAATTTTGTTTTAGTCTTAATATTTGAAGCTTAAATCACAAGGTATAATAATACGTAAATAGAATTGTAATTGATTTGATAATTTCTTCTAAGACAGTTAATGAATTTTATATCCAGGAGAACACGGAAAGAAAATTTAGTTGAAAGAAAAGGGTCGGATTGAAAATGTGCCGTAGTATGATAATTTGACGTGCAATGACTCAAATATGTTTATCTCCTTTTAAAAGAAATAGCACAGGTAAATTTATAGAATATATGGAAAAGTATTAAAGCAGTTCACATCGTTGACATAGTAAACTGAATAGATATTTACACAGTACGAGGAGGCAGTTATTTGTTCTTTTTTCTGCTTGCCATCTTTTGCGTTTTTTTTTTTTTATTATGTTGCACGTTTAATGTGGGATAAATATATTTTCGTAGTAAATGGGCTCAAAGTTAGATAGATAACATTTTTGAAGTCTCGTTTTTCCATTCTTCTCTTACTCTTTGTGGGCCGCCGAAGCCTGTGGGCAATCCAGAACTCTCCTGGAACCGTTACATAAATGAATAATTAAAGGGACAATATTTACAAATCTCAAAGCCATAAAAAAATAAATATTATTTTTGGGGCCCTTAATAGTAAAATATTTTTACTAAAGTTGGTCCATGACTCATTTTTGTTTTATCTACCTTTTTGTGCTGTTTTGCTTATGTAATGTAGTGAACCTGTTCGATGCTTCATTTATAATTACATGTACCGTATATGGATTTAAAATGTCTTAAAGTGGGCCCCCTCGAACCTCGGTGAGCTTCCCTGAAGGGGAAATTTCCCTCCCTGCACCCCATAAATGACGACCCTGGGTTGAGGCAAACAAGCACGATTACGTCAATTGCAAAATTCTTTAGTTGCTGTTTCACAACTGTTATAACAAGTTTAGATCTCCTAGATTTGCAGATGTTAGAATCTCAAGATAATACACGCAGACTCAACTATAATACATATTCTTCTTTCCACAGGATCCGTAGAAATAGCTTGCGGGACAGTTGCAGACGATAATTCAAAAGTGGCTGCGACGAACGAAGGAGGGAATAGAACAAAGGTTAGTTGTTATGATTTATTGAGCAAGTGTATTTTTGTTATAAAATTCCACAAATTTCCAAAGTAGTGATATGATATTACAGTTGTTTTAATGGATTGCGCAGAACATCAGGTAGACAAACAAGAAACGTACAGAATAGAAACTGAAGTTTAATGTACTCTGGCAACCAACTCTACGATATTAAGTAGCTGTGTTGTATTAAAAAAATAGTATACTTGAGTAGTTACCCGTTTAACTTAATTCTAGAAAAAAAATCATTGTGTTTACTCAGTGTCTAAAAAAGCTTTTGAAAAGAAAAATCTTACTTTCATCGAACATTTGTATTCATGCAACATAAGTAGTAGATTAAGATACGAAACTATAAATAAATGCATAGGAATGTTTAAACCTTTTAGGATTTCCACTTTTTGGGTTAACTTGAGACTTTCTCTCAAACAGCTACTGCTTCCTTAATATTTGTCCTAGGATCACGGTTCATAGGCCTACCTCGTTTTTTAAGGACAAAAGATACTTTCCAAATATGTCTCTCGCTTGTCCGTATTATACACTAGAAACCGGAAAATCGGGAAAAACTGGGAGATTTTTGAAAAAATAAAGGATCGAAATTTTTGCGTCCTTTCGACCCGGGCCCGGGTCGACAAAGAGATCTGGATTTTTCTTTTTTTTTTTAAAAAAAAAAAAAAGTGCGTTGTTATACACATAGTATGCCTGCAATATTTCAATCTTGTATCTTGAAAACTAAGGTCGGGAGCAGTTTTTGAAAGTATGAAGGTGATCTGTTTGTTCATATATATATATATATATATATATATATATATATATATATATACTTCAAAAATGTACTGCGTCATTACTATCTGACCTAGAGTTATGCTTCAAACGTCATTTTTTTTTCAAAATGACGAGCTCTTTCCGACGGTACCACTCACATGTCTGTATCGTACACACGAACCGGAAAAATCCGGAAAACCGGATTTTTTCCTGAAAAACTCACCCCTCGGAAAAACACTTGAGCCCCTCATACCCGGCTCTGGTTTCACATAAGGATCTCTAAAATTTGAGAAATACCTAATATTACACGCAATGCCAAGTTTCAATTTGATATCTTGAAAATTAAAGCGTGAAATATTTCTGAAATTTGCTTTAAGAAAAATGTCATGGCCGTTCCTCCCACTTGGCGTCGCCAAGTTGACCATCCGGTTCCCAAACACATCTGGGGCGTTCTTTGGTCCATCCTTGACTTGACCAATAAAAAAACGCTTAAGAATTTGTTATAGAACCTAAATAAGCGATAAAATACGATACTACGCCATGGCAACAAAAGTTACTATAAAGCCTAAAAGAGTTAAGCTTTGGAAACAGAACGCCAGTGTTGAGGTTCGCACTGCCACCTGTACATATATTATTTCGGAAAGGTGGGGATATACTCGTACTTACAGTACCGGTATATATTTTTCTGATATTTTAGAAAATAATCCCCTTCCTTTAACATTCTTTGATCTTACAATGGAATTAGAAAGCCTGTTTCTTAGCCTGAACGTAATAATAATAATAATAATAATAATAATAATAATAATAATAATAATAATAATAATAATAATAATAATAATAATAATAATAATAATAATAATAATAATAATAATCACGACCTTTGGAAATTAAACTTCTAATTTCAGATTCATTGCATTATGCTTGAACGGATATGAAAAGGAAATACATTTTGTGGCACAAGGCTGCAAGAAACAAGTAGATTTTCAGAAAGCTTGAAACTGCCGCCAATAATACATTTTGTAATTTGTAGTTCAATTTCTAATTTGTAATTGTAATTTTGTATAACTTTGAGTCCCGTTTGTATAGTTTAAAGCCAAAAGGTCCAAGGTTGAATCCCAGTCATGTAATGTTTACTCTTTAAAGTTAAACATAAAGAACCTTACTTAAGAGCAAGATCATAATCAGATTTTAATTTTGATCGTTGTGATGTTGATTATACCTAGAATTAATTTTCCCTTTTTCTTAATTTCAGAAAAAATAAAAATGGAGCGCAGTAAGAAACAATCTCATGATATGTCAGTGAATCATTGTGTGTAATGTAATATAATAGTTAAATATTACAAACCAATACATTTATGTAAACTAAAATGGTTCTGTATATAAATTTACTTCTACTTCTAGAAGGTAAAAATTCACTTGTTTTTAAAAAGTATTTATTAAGGTATCAATATTATGCGTTTATAATACCTTTTATAATCTCAAGAATAAAACAGGTATACCAAACTTTTGATAACACTCTTACGCGAAAAAACTCGTATCACAAACTTACTCAATATATTTAAATACTGTGGAGCAGTATATCTACAAAAACTCCAATATAAAAAATATATATGTGTGGGGAGAGGTTGTTATTTTTTAATCTATGTGATAATGTATGTTTTTTTAACTCCGCCATTGCCGGTCCCAAGCCCTGGATGCGAAAGGAGGAGGGTTAAGGTAGCTACTCCCGTAAAAGATTAATCATCTCTACTATGTTAAAATAGGGGTTGAAAATGTGGTCATAGATGAGAACGAGTACACCTCTATTATGTTAGTAGCCTTTCTTTTATGTTGCATAAGGATTAAAAAGGTGCTATACTTTTTTTTATCAGCTCTTGTATGTTACATAGTTGTGTTCGTAGCCTCTGTGTTCATAGTCTTATGTTTCATAGGTTTGAAAAATAAGTCATATTATTTTATCAGAACTGCTAGGTTACATAGGGGTTAAAAATAGGCCTTACTCTTTTATTCATAGGTATTCCTGGTCTCTGTGTTCATAGTGTTATGTAATTTCGACTATGTTAAAATAGGGGTTGAAAAAGTGCTAATAAAAGAGAACGAATGAACAGAGAGTTAATGGAGGGTATGGAACTTCTTCGTCTGGTCCCTGAATCGATTGCGAGAAATCGTTTCTCAATATATCTTACAGTTCTTTCTCTAGTATATCATAACTAGTTTCTCTAGTATCTAGTATCGGGTTTATCTAACAGTGCCTTCAACCATGAATAGCCGTGGAAGCAAAGTTGGTTAACCAGATTCCTAGTGGCTAAACAGCTATACAACAATTTAACAGTGGCTTACAACAATTTAACCTAAACGTAGGTCAACAGCAATTGAAATTTTTCATTTGACAAACTAAGTCCTAACCGGGGGGAACGTATCGCAATCAACCATGCACATACTTCGGGATACTACGCAGCAAGAAATGTGGTTTTATCATCAAGAATTACAGTAGATTATAACAGATTATTATGAATGAGAAATGCAGTTGGTTAAACCAAAATAACTTATAACATTTCTTGCTAATTTTTGGGAGGTATATATCTGCTAAACGACATCTCTAATAAATCCTTCGTGAATTACTCCATCTGGATCCAAACAATAATCCTGTGGGAGTAGAGCCTCGACTAAACGAAAAGATTTGCGTTAAGATGATAAGAATAGAGACAATTGCGTATCCTCAGCTCGTTGAACACGAAGACCATCCAAGCCAACAGATAAACATGCTTAAATCCAAGATTCATCATTTAAGGACAAGTTCAGACTTGATTCAATATCAGTTTTCAGATTATAATCATTTTTTAAATGAAGTCTTATGCAAAGATGGAAAGTATCTTAAATTATATTTTAAGCGAGGGATTAACAAAGATGTCCATAAAAGGAAAAAAAACTGAATAGATTTAAATTAAGGAAAGCCGAGACAAGAACAATTAAAAATTATAAATTTAATTCAAAGAACGTTAGTAAACGCTTCCGAGATGAGAACAGCACCTAGAAGACAAGTATTTTGAATGAAGACGGAGCAGCCTCATTAAGTTTTTAAAGGTCCCGTCGAATGTGGTTTAATCTGAACTAAAGCAATCAACCTAGAATTTAGAAAGATTAAGACTAAGATAACAACAACTGTCTTTTCATTTATTTGCACTAAGAGAAAAGGAACCACTCCGATTGACCACCAATTTTTTCACTGATGGGTGACTAAAAAATTCTTAACCTACTCATGTTTTCTGAAATATACGTAATTTTTTTGTCTTAGTCTGCATCAAATAATTCCAAACTCTATAGGTATAATACCACCATCCTTCTATCACAGCGCTGTAAGTTGAGCACGGAAAATAAACGGGCGCAATTCAAAAGGAACCTTTCCTTAAATGATTAAATTAAATAGATCACAAAAGATTTTCAGAAGCTTTTCTTTAATCCTAGTATTTGACAAGAAAGGAAGTCTTTAACAATTGAGGGACAAAACCGACGTAGGCTTGGAACACTAAATGACAGAAAGAACTTAGTAGCACTTGGAACCTTAATACTCAAAACTCCTTGAAACATGTAGCGATCATCACGAAGATTCAGCGAAATAAAATATCCAGGTTGGACTGAAAGTTTCCAGAGAAGTTTTCGGACTGCAACTATAAATCCAGAAATTAAAGGCTCAGAATGCTCCACAGATGTCACATCGGTAAATTTATTTTCTGCAATCCTAATTTGGAAAAATGTTTGGTTTGATAGAGATTTCAGGATCGTTGAGGGCCAGGTTAAGACGTCATGACCGATATGGTACAAGAGGCGAACTCCAAGAAGTCTTAACATTATCTTATTGTTTGGGAGCACTTAAAATACCAAATAGATATTAACAAGTAATAAAATAAATATGCGAAAAGGTAATATGTATAAAAATAGTTTTATAATGAGTATTTATTGCACATTAACACATCTATATATATAAAAGAGAACGTACAAATCCTTTGTCCGCTCATCACGCTAATACGGCTGAACCAATTTCTTTTATTTTTGGGGGGTTATTAGGATTTGGACCCTAGATGGTTTTTATCATATCACTTTAATTTTCAATTACCAGTGTCTTGAGATAATTGACCATTCAGGTGTCCATTACGTACAAATCCTTTGTTAGTTCATCATAGGTATAAAAATAAACGTATGTATATGCAACCCGCATGACCGTGTCACTCGGCGGGTTAACATACATGACAGGCGTTATAATGGTTTTTATCATATCACTTGAAAGCGAAAAAGTAAAAATTATCTAAGTAACAAAGTTTATTGCGTTCGGGGGTGACCGCAGCGAAGCGGGGCGGGTTAACATAAATGACAGGCGATATAATGTTAACATTTACTGCAATCTTCTATGGTTTTTATCATATCACTTGAAAGCGAAAAAGTAAAAATTATCTAAGTAACAAAGTTTATTGCGTTCCGGGGTGACCGCAGCGAAGCGGGGTGAACGCTGCTAGTTTCCAATAAAGTAATTAATCTTTCTTGTGATTTGTACAATACCAATTATTTTGTATGCTTTTAAAATCGTTTATTTGCGTACGGAGTGTCAGTCTGCAGAGTCTACTTATGTCAAATAGTTGAGCGCGACCATAGCAGGATCAGAGGAAGATATAGTTGACGTTATAGCTTTATTGATACAAAGTACAACACGTAAATGACATATCCACATAGAGTGTATGTAACTACCTTACAAAGAGATGACTGTAAAGTAAGTGAATAAAATTACTGTTGATGAATATCAAAACAAAACGAATGAGTGTGGTTGTAAATTGAAATATCTTTATAAGGAACATACAGTTGTTTTCCAACATTAAATGTGAGAAGAACCTAAGGAAAACAATTTAATTATTTTGTTGCTTTATGTACTAATATAATGTAAATTTTCTTAATTGCCACAGTTCATAGTTATTGAACAAATTGTGGAACCTTTATACTTATTACTTACCAGGAAGCACGTAACCGCTCTCTTTAACAAAGAAACAGGAATTTTTATAGCATGTGAAATTGTGAATCCAGATAAATCGTACACTACTATTTGTCCTGCATATACATCACTGAAGTTGTGCATAGTATCCAGAGTCAGTATACAGTGTCTCATGAAAATAACGGGATCATAATCAGATACCTTGGCTGAAGTTTTAAAAATTGTTACAAAACATCCATCTGGTGAACGTTTCTTCAGAGTTACCACAAAACTGAAAAAATAGCAAATTCTATCCTCAATGAAACTACAATTTTCAAATGGTTATTGCTTGAATGGATGTTTTATCTGGCGAACATATACACTTTAATGACAACATAAAATCTCATACAATTTCTGTTATGAACGAGTATTTAATCTAATCACACACTCATACCACACAACCAAGCAACACACACTCATAATCCCTATTTCTGACTTTTAATGGAATTTTATTAGTTTCTTTCAAATTTAAACTTTTGGAGGAAAGAATAACTTATTTCTAATATTTCTTCGATTACATTCTTTGAATAACTCATAAAGAAGTTGCTACACAATAAATAGGCCTACATAAGAACTAGGTTAAAATACATATAATTGAAATACTGATCTTAACTTAGCGTTCACCTCCGGTGCTTGGGGTCATTGGTTCGATCCCAGCTCGCGCTGTGTGGACTTTGTGGTGGACAAACACCGTGCTCGTGAGTTTTCTCGGGTTTCTCCCGTTTCTCCCGTTTCCTCCCACTTTTTTAATTCCACCATTTCCCTCATCTCTCATCATCACCGTCTCCTTTCGCCTAACTGGCATAATCGTGGGACGTAAAAATTAGATATTTCATTTCATTTTTAACTTATGATACTATATGGTCCTACAGAGGGAAAGGGAATCTAGTTCAATTAATTATTGTGAAAAGAGACATAAAGTAGTATGGTACGCTGAACTACATTCAAAACTTAAGACTTGATTATTTTTACATTATAAAAGTTATTTAAAATATCTAGATACAAATTTTCAAGTTATGACATGAGCTTCAGATAGAAGTTTCATAAATGAAATCTGCTCAAAATGACTACACGTGGTTCCTAAACCCTCATGTAATGAATACTCCATATGAAATCTAGAAAATAACTTAATGAATTCTTGCTTATAATTTAAGATCAAAGTAATAATACTGTTTGAGACAAAAAAACATTAATTCGGAACAGAGGACTGCTTAGATATTGCATAGAGGAGAAGCAAACTTGTATAATCATACGTACAGAATAATACTGAACATTATTTGTTTTCAAGCGTATGTATAAATATCTTGAGACCATTTAAATCGGGTAGTTGAATGTTTAACAACACTATAAACATGAAATCTGATTGCTACAGTGAAAATGGTATTATTATGCGTTGAAGATTATACAGTAAATAAACGAAAAACATGAATATCTTAAATATGGGTATAAACTATATAATGTTTTAAACGCGCATGCAGAAGTATACTATTGTTGGAATTCCCATATAGAACTTCGTAAAGTGCAGTACACATCACAATATCTAAGTGTAGTAATATTATTCCCACAATCTATAAATGCGTAAATAATATAAGAGGACATAGAACAACACACTACCGACATCAAAGCATAGTTTCCTTTATAGAGAGTCAAGCACAAGTCAAAGCTCTTATATGCGTAAGTGTGTGAGTAGTTCGACTCCTTGTAAGAGAACATACTTCAAGTCTCATGTTGAACTATACCTCCGTATCTCTTACATATTGACTGGTACCAAAGTGGAAGAACCGTCTCTTAGGAAAAGTAATCAAGACAAGGAAAATAAGGGAATACAACCAAAGAAAAAAGAAAGAAAGAAACTAATATATGTAAACATCGAAGACTGTATAGCCCGTGGTGATATAGTATGAACATTTTTTTGATATATAAAGATACCACAGAAATGTACGTAAAATACACGTTAGAGTAACTAAGTATATTTTAAAAGAAATATCAATAAAACTCGACACTTCACTGAGGATCCAATATTTTGAACAGAAGTAAACGCCTCATCAATTACAACTTTATTAGACGTGTAAAATAAAAGACTGAATTTTACTTGACTTGGTATATCTATTTTGAAAAATAAAATCCAGTTACGTCTGATCTTTGCATTTAACCCATATATATATATTACAAAATGTGTATATGTGACTAACACAAAATAGCTAAAATATTCTTCTTTTATTTTATAAGTTCTGAAACACAGATTCTATGGCAGCATTAGGTCAAATGCTACCAAAAGACTCTCTAATTTTTTTTTTAAAAAAACTACAAATGTCAGAAATTTTTATATTCAACAAGAAAAGCATTCCGTCTCGTTAGTTGCTTATGATGTGCCTTGCTGTTGTTTCTGATATGAAGATATGTGAGTTGTTATGTTTATAGATCTAGAAAAGGCTTTGTACCGGTTGAATAGGGAATTATTGTTAGTTCTAAGGTAGCTTGTATTCGAAAGAGAGATCGAAGATTCATAAGAAACTTATATATGAACCAGGAGTGAAATGTTAGAGTAGATGAAGAAATTACATAAAGAGTGTTATTAGAAGGGAATTCAGCAAGGATGCTACCACTCACCAAAATTATTTAATATCTTTCTAGAAGAAGTGGTGGAAGAAAGCTACATAATGAAGACCATATAATAAATATAAGCCATGGTGATTGGAACGAAGCAATCGGTGTCAAATATCGTACCAGGTGACTAGTTTTTGATATCTGGGCGGTATAGTGATGACCTGAAGTGCGGACGTGAAATAAAAACAAGTTTAGTAATGAAGAAAGAAACCATTAGGAGGAACAAAATGCTATTGTGTGGGACTTTGAAAATAGAGTTGAGATAAAAGACTTATAAAATACTTCATATAGAGTATTTTGCTGCGTGGACGTTACAAAAACGTGATGAGAAACGACTGATAGTTTTCGAAACGTTGGTGTGGAGAAGAATGGAAAAAAATAGTTTGTTCCAATGGGAAATGAATAAAAGAATGTTAGAAAATTTGGGAGAAAATAAAAAATTTAATTTTTTTGAAAAGAAGACGAGAAACTGATTGGCACATTGACTAATAATGAACTGTTTTGTGGGGGACTTTTTAAAGGGTATGGTGGTAAGAATGAGTGGAAGGAGGAACAGTGCTACAATTTATTGAACAATATCAAAATAGAAAATTCTTATGTGAAAACGAAGAGCTTAGCTGAAGGCTGTGGAGGATGGGAGCTTCTCAGTTGAGGCAAGTGACGTTCCAGTAATGGCGGAAAATCCATGGTAATGATAATTGTGTTACTACTTCGAAAATGACTCATTATTCTTCAGCTGCGTAAGAGGGGCGGTTAATAAGTTTTTGTTCCCACCGTAAAGAGGTTGAAGGAGAAAGGCAAATGCAGACATACCATTAGTCTTTCTCTACACAGTTACTAAGCAACACATTAGTGCACCGGTCTTTCAGCTTCCAGAAGCCCTCTTTGTTGAAAGTGTCACATAAGCTGGAAAACAAGTGATCCACTGCGGTAATGACCTCCGCGTCTGAAGAAAAACACCGTCCATTCAGAGACTTTCAGTTTGGAAACAAGAAGAAATCTGACGAGGCGAGATAAGGTGAATATGGAGGACGGGAGAGTAATTGATACCCTAAGCGATGGACAAGATTCATGGTTTTCAGGGCTTTGTGGTGGAAACATTTTAAACTAATTGGCGAACACCTTTGGTGAGGATGCCACTGCGCTTTTCGCTTAGGCATCGCGAAGTTTTTCCAGCAGACATTTTAATATGTTCCAGTCACAGTATGCCCATAAGTTAAGTATTCCTTAAAAATAATGCCTTTGCAATCCCAGAAAAATGAAAGCATGATCTTGTTAGAACGAAGCTGCACACGAGTCTGTTTAGAGGGTGGGAAGCTGCTATGTTTCAATTGTTTACTCATCACTTAACTCTGTGGGTTAAAGTGATATATCTAACATTCATCCATTCTCACGAGACGATCGGAAAAGTTGTTTTCATTGGGTACACAGAAAGCAGACATTTCCAGTGCACAATCACCGCGTTGTTGTTTTAGAAAGGGAGTCACTAACCTGCCACCGTGCGAACACCTTGGATAGGTGGAGGTAATTAAGCAACATAGTGAATATGAAACCATGGGAAATCTTCAACTCATTAACAATAGTATTTATGGTTATTCATCTTTCGTCCATCATTAGAAGTTACACTTTCCAAATCATGTCGTTGTCAATCGCTAACATGGTATTCACTCTCTCGATTAGTTCTCCAAACTCATCAATCCATATTTCAGCTGTCTCTTTCAAGTTTGAGTAGTGTTTAGAGATGGGCACTTTTAACCATAAACTGTTTTCATTTCTGCATAGATGTCCTTGGCTTTCATCCCTTTTAGATGGAAAAATTTTAACCCGCAGTATTCCACTTTGCCACTTCTACACTTTAATTCTTTCCAGACGCAATATCTTCAACAGTTTTGAACCTACAAACATAAAATTTACACTTTAGCCTCAAGAGACATTTCCGTATTTCGTACATTATTAGCATATAAATAGCTAAAAATACTTCTTAACGAAGGCAAAAATGTATTGACCACCCCCTGGTATATATTTGATATCTATACTTTTTAATTAGGTGTGTGAAACTTTATATTGTATTTAATTTCTTCTTTGTGCTTTGCATATTCCCAGTGGTTTGCTGGTTTGCTGTTTGGTGCTTATAAATGAGCAGCACAACAGGCTCAACTGACGAAAACATACAGCTGAGTCCGGAAATTCTGACTCGGATATGGATATTTCCGTATAAGCTCTTTTCGGATGAAGAATATTGGTGTCAAGATGAGACCAGATTGAGGATGAATGTTTTACAGTAAGTCCCACTGAAAATTGTAGTAAGAAATTGTAATTGAATAATCAGTACTGAATTTAAAGAGGAAGCCCCTAAGATAATGTAGAGTTAGTGCTTCGCATTGCATTCGAATTTAATCTGGGACAGTGTTCGAAGTAGAAACACAAGTACAGGCGGTTATGTTTTATTTTGAATTTGACTAGACATACCTGCTATTTAAATGTTTAAATGCAGTGATGGTATGTTGCCTAAGAGATTGCATTTATATTTACATAAAGAGTGAAAAACCATTGGAGAACTACTCTGTAGTAACGGGGAATATGGAGAGACTTTGATCCCCGCCAACTTTCTCAAAACAAAATATAAAAAAGTTCCCTTATGTTGTATTATACAGAATTATACACGAAAATGTTCAAAAACCTAATGAGGATATTAACAATTTGCTGGCGTAAAACACCGAAACCCCACTCGACTGTGGTGTATTCCAAATCTTTGGAAGGTCCGTCCCCACAGCAACCACTCCTAAATCCGCTCGTGCTTAAAACACGGTATTTATATGCATTAAGTCAAAAAAGACATACACGCATATATAACAAAGAAACAATTCAAGATGACACATCAAAATATAAATTAGTTGAACTCCTTTGAAGCCACCAAGTTTTAAAAACAAAAGGTAGGAAAAAGATAGCAAAAATGTCGGTGTTGTCAACTTAGAAATTATTTCTACATAAGAAATAAATTTTTTATGTGCAAAGCTATTCATCAATTACTGTGTATAAAAATGGATTTATTGAATGTATTAGCATCTACTTTCCAATGACGGTATGTTTTAATCATTGAAAAACCAGAGACGGTATGCCTTTACCACTGGAAAACCAGAGACGGTATGGTATATCACCGCATACCGTCTCATTTCGACCACTGATTTGGGATTCAATTAGTACTTCAGTTATAAATTAAATTGAGGGCATTGATAAAATGAGACATGTTTAATTCATTAATGGAAATATCCAAGAGATCTAAGTAAAGTAAAGAAAAGGATCGCTGTACTCGAACCATGAGCAGTTATAGAAACTGTAAATATGATAGTAAGGTTTGGCTTTACGTGTTTCTGGCATCCAGTTCAAAGGTACGCAAGTCCAAAAATCTAGTATAGACGTCGATTTCTCCCTCCTTCACGAGATCATGAAAGTGCCATGTTCTTTGAGAATGGCAATGACTCCTAATCTTTGTTACACAAGTGGTACGAAGCTGTGGTTGGCCTCGCGCTTCTTCTGCAATTAACTTCGTGATTTCTTTTTGGTTCTTCAACGGAAAAATGGTCACTCATGGTTTCTGTGCAAAAGTATTCTTCTATGTTTGTACCCTGCTTCTTCTACGTGTACCACACGTGTTGTCCACTTTCAAGGAAGTTCTAAGAATTGAAAATTAGGAAGTGAAGAGTTATGCTGAGATAATCATGGCTCAGATTGGTCTCAAAAAGCAAAGAATAAAAAATTAGCAGTCTGAGAAAGGTGGAGAAATACGAAATCTCTTGTGTTTTCATTTTAAATACAAATACAGAATAAACACTCAATACATAAATATTGCGTCCACGAACAATCCATAGTAAGTACAATGTTTTGTTTGACCTAATTTCGATGTATTACTGTTGACCTGTATACAGATTAAAATTTCAGTTCTTCTACAGCTTTGCAGCCCACATTTTCTGTCTTGTAGTTCATGCCGAACACACGGCCCATACCAAGACATATTGGAACAAAGAATCGTACCACAAATTCGTTGTCCCATATGCTATAATGTTATTCTAACCCGCTTTCTAAGTCAACAATATACGCCCCTGTGTGAATGCACTGCAAAGCACCAAAGAAACACAATAAATTGGAGATAAATAACACAACTGGGCAAAGCTGTGATAACGTCTAATAAGAAAGTATCGTTTCTAGGCTGACGATTGTTTGTAATTTATTATATTTGTAAGACTTAATGATTAGTGCTGTTAATTTGATGTAACAGTGGCAGGGACGATGGAAACATATTTGAATGCTGACAGTTGGATGAGGAGCATGCAGAGAAAGTCCAATATACCACTATACATTGAAAGATCAGTACAGGAAGGTGGAGAGCTGTAGCCCACTTGCCTTTCTACTCTCCATCCATGTGCTTGACCATGTTCATGATATATTTCTATGCTATTCACTTTAATTCCGGCTCGTATGTGTTCATACCTTCTACGGAACTTTTCCCTTACGCTATACTCCAACTGTTATCCGCTCTCCTCCTCTATCGTTACTTCTACGCCTGTCCTCACTTGTCAGAGTATTGTCGAATGTAATGTCACATTGTAGTATATGTTTAACTGCGTTTCTATCCACATTCTCATCGAACTCGCTCCATATTTCGTCTCATTATCCAGAACGTGTTATGTTGCCAGTGTCCCTAGTCCCCCAGCCCCGATAAGTAGGGAACCGTTGCGATCGAGAGTTTTTCCTGCCTATGAATTTCCTTCTTCACCAACACAAATCGATTGATTATAGTCTCGTTCCACATTTCCTGTGACACTAGAGAAAGTTCCCTTATTAGTATAACTTGTAGTACTGTGTATTATATATATTATTTATGCTAAAATATAATACTCTAAGTTTTAGTTTTAACATGTATATTCAACTTAATTGAATATGGTAAGCAAACAGAAAAAAGCACTATTTCAATTCTATTGCATCTATGTAGACACTATAGTTTGCTAAAATATTAATATTTCCACGTAACCATAATAGTAAATTGTATTGCCATTATATTCTGTTTCAGTACTTACTATTTCTTAAGGTTCTCTGCCATGTCTGAATCAAAATAGTCTTCGTTGTCAAACCAATCACTTATCATCCCTCTAATTGTGAAATTAAGCTCTATTTTTTGTTTTACCCTTTCTAGTCTATATTTACATTGCCTTAGAAAGGTAAGTAGTATATGGTCCTCTGTAACATAAAGAGCATTAAATGCAATATACAAAAAACAAAATCTGATACATTGTACTTCAGTTACATCACTTTCACCTCAACGCTAAACTATACGTCGGGTATATGACGGGAATCAAACAAAAGTATTATGAATATGCAAAACTTCTTTTCAACTAAATGTGACTAAACACACAGAACTTGATATTGGTGAAGGTAAACTGTAACTTTAAACATATCTACTTCAGTTAGTGTTGTTTGTCTTTTGCAAAGAATTGTTAAGTCCTTACATTAGTTATATTAATAAGAGATCTAAAATTAGATTATTTTCTTGCTGATTTCCAATTACTAGTACTACCAATAATATTGTTTTCACTTTCTTATTATCTATATAAGCAGAGACGTATAAAGAACTGAAATTACAAAGATAGTAATTTTATAAATATATATAGAGAGTATTATATATATATATATATATATATATATATATATATATAGAGAGAGAGAGAGAGAGAGAGAGAACAGTGGGGTGACATTCCTGTTTCCAAAACTTTTCATAACACATTAAATTATTTGGATATTTTCCAAGCAGTTCAGTGTATTGTACTTACAACTATTTTCTTACTGAATTAAGTTGAATCTCCAAATGTCTATTAGAACTCGGAGAAGCAAAACAAGTTAATAAAATTGATTTTTCTTATTTGCGTTTCTATCTTTTGCCCTCACCGTAGGGCTAGTGGATAACGCCTCTCCTTTTGGTGCACGCAGCCCAAGTTTCGATTCACTTTCATTAATCATCAGTTTCCCTTATATTAAATGCCAAAACCATTATTTGTTAAAGTTTAAAATTAATCATTTCATTTTTATTTTGCTTTCTACCCAAGTACTTTTTATATCTCTACAGTAGCATCCATCAGAAATCTGTAAAATAATTTATGATCTACCTAACAATCTTCTATGATTATTACTTTCATTATAATTCTAAGTTGTTTGTATATACTTAGAAAGTACTGACTGACTGATCGGTTTTTAAGCCAAATTGTTCAGCAATGATAATTAAATATGGATAGATCATTGGTATTGCGTATCTAAGGTATTACGAGGGTGAAATGGTTTTCAAAATCATGGTCGAAATTGTTTTAATAAAATGTTACGAATTCTCTTAAGGTTAGAGGTAAGAAATTTAATATTTACTTCGACACGATTTAAAGCATGGTTCATATCTATCTATCTATTTACCCCCATATATATATATATATATATATATATATATATATATATATATATATATATATATATATATATATATATATATATATATATATATATATCACACTTACCTGACCGTATCCCGGAACGTTGTTTTAGACTTAGAAAGGAAGAAAAATGTTTGGGATGGTTCACTAAGATATCCATCTAAACTGTTCAAATATGTTGCGAAGCTTCTAGTTGAGAGTAATTTTATACGAAAGATACAGGAGGAGGGGTGCAAACTGTTGCGTGTTGTAATTACTTGGAGAATGCAATTCTTATCTAACCATGTCGGTCCTGGCGTCCCTCACAGGGGACATAAAATATAAATAAATTATTATTTCCTTACAACTTTAAAATTAGACTGGCAACATTGAAAACTGTTTACAGGGGATGATCATTGTAAACAGTTTTTAATGTTTCCAGTTTTATAAGATAGAATGCTCTCCGGGACTTTCTTCTTCCTCTATGGGAATCAAAATTTTACTACATGGCAACATCGCACACTAACTGGGAAACATTAACATTTGTCTACAAATCCGTCAAACGATTACATCGATTATTAAGGCAATAAGTGGTGCTAGTGTGAACGTCTATTGACTTAAACTGTCATCTGTCAAGAAAACAAGAAATTACTTGATGGACTGGTAGATCTACTCTATGGTTTTTTTTATTTGCGACGTTACCACATAGTTCA
The DNA here is from genome assembly GCF_964235325.1 of Thermobia domestica. Classification (NCBI taxonomy): domain Eukaryota; kingdom Metazoa; phylum Arthropoda; class Insecta; order Zygentoma; family Lepismatidae; genus Thermobia; species Thermobia domestica. Next base: position 155,983,409 of record NC_137461.1, on the reverse strand, counting down.
ATTTGCGTCTCCACAAAGGCATGCAAATATATAAAGGTAACCAAGAAAGTTCTCTGGCTTTTTGTAGAAGTTTGTGTTCAATTGGCCCGCACACCGTGAGTTCAATGCGAATGCAGATAACGCGAAGGTAAGTTGTTAGTGTGGGTATATTCAACATATTGCCAGCTTGTGGCAGTTTAGTTACACCGTGAACATGAGTAAGAACCGAGTAAACATGTGACCTTCACAGAGCGTCATAAGGGTGTGTATGCTGTACGAGTTCAAACTGAGTTAAATGCAGCTGCAGGGGGTAGAAAGTTAAACAATGTCTTTGGTGAGGATATCATGACTACGCAGAGAGTGCAGCGGTGGTTTAACAAATTTAAGGACGGTGAAAAAACATTCAAAGACGCACCAGGTGCCGGAAGACCATGGCATGCACAAAATGAAGATTTTCAGGCAGCAATTGAGGCTAACAGTGGCCATAGACATGTGAGGAACTGGGAGTACAATTCATTATAAGTGGAGGAACAACTCGGAAGCAACTCCGTCAACTTGGGAAGCACTTACAAGTTCGGTCGATGAGTCCCACATGATTTGACTCCGACCAGAAGGCAACGCGAGCAGTCTCCTGTGTTTTTTGGTGTCTCGTCTGAGGAGGGAGCCATTTTTGGAGAGAACGTTGACATATGATGGGAAGTGGGTCCTTTACGAAGATCCAACACACCGTCATCATTTGTTAACATCAACTGAACAGTTCCAAAACAGCCGAAACCAGCACTGCACCAGAAGAATGTCCTCCTGTATGTTTTGTGCGGCATCGTGCATCGCAAACTGCTACCAGCCAGTCAGAGCATCAATTCAAATATGTACTGTCAGTAGTTGAGCCGCGTTCAAGGATAGCTCTAAATCCAAAACAGGAGGACGCAAATGGTTCCTAAAATTTCAGATCAACGCTAAGCCCACGTAACTAGGATGACCCGGGACACCATTCTACACCTGGGATGAGGAATACTATTCCATCCGCCATACTCCTCGGACATTGCACCGTCAAATTATCACCTGTTCCATTCTTTGGACAATAAAATTAGAGGACGCCAGTTCAAATCCCTAGTTATTATTATTAAATGTTCTGACTTTTTGCATATCCTGGGACTAACGAGTATTTTATTTTTTTTTCAATTTTAGATTTAGGTGTGGAAATGTTTATTCCAAGTTTTTCGATCCCCAGCTTCTTCTTTTCACTCCCAATATTTTCTTCTGTTTCTCAAATTATTTACCAGTTCTGTTCTTTTTTTTTCCTATTCCTAGTTTTCTCTCCAGCTTTCCTTCTATGACGGTTGAAGAAGACAATTTCTTTTCAAGGTGTGTCCAATCTAATTGGCCTTTCTACGAATTATTCTGGCTAGAGGTGCAGAATGTACGTGATACCTTGACACGTTCTACCGCGATGGAATCTATGGCCTTCCAGAACGTTGGTAGGGGTCATCGAATTTGATGGGGACTATTTTTAATCTTCCAGGTCAATCTTACATAGAACTTTCTCTGGCACTAAATTTGCAAATTTAATTATCCGACCTTCCGATGTTCATAGAACATCACATTCTTTCAGATCGAAACTCCCAATTTGAAGTTTACTGTAGTTCAAACCTTCTTTCATATTATCTTTTAAAAAATTGAAAGTCTATGTGTAAATATTTTAAAAAGTTCCCAAGCTCAGTTTATAGTTATGTTTAACAGAATCGAAAAGCTCTGTTTAGTATGCTCAGATGATACCAAGTTCTAACATCGGAAAATTTAATTAGCAACTTTTGTGCTTTGAACAGTTTTTATACAACATTGCCTCTTTTCACTGACAAGTTATTCTTAACACTAAAGCCGCATATTTCATATACACATATTTCTGGATATTACAGCCATCTAAGACCTAAATTCCGTCTCATATGTAGGATCACGTACTCAGCAAACATACTATCCGGGCAAGGGAAAAGGAAGAAAGGAATAAAAAAGAAGGAAAGCGATCTCGGACTGCATAATGCGTCCTGGCATTTGCTGGTGTGAGTCAGGAAAACCTCCGAAACGTTTATTCAGAGTGATTGACATGAAAAACCGGTTACACCTTTTTGGACCGAGTTTCTATATTGGGAATCAAACCCGGTATATCTAGCACAAGATGAGAGCATTAGTGACTACGCCACATAACAGCACAACTAATGTTGGAAATATAATTTTTTGATTTTCATATATCAATATAACTTAGTATCGTTACAAACCTCTATTCTTCTCGGGGCCGAACGAATTATTAAATGTTCGAGAACTTCGCTCCATTTTCTCACAATTACGTTTTTGGTTGGACATCACTACTTTTTAAAAATAATTTACAATTGCTAACTCAGAATCTAAAGTGAAAAACAATAATTACTTTTTAATTATATATTAATTAAAACAATAGTATATTAAATAGTGATAGAGATGAATATACAATTTTTATTTATCCCTATCAACTTTCAGGTTTTCTCGTTTATAAGAAAAACCTCGTAAGTTTCTATTGGTTTTCAATGACTCAACATGCAAATGTAACCTTCGTCCTCATTACTCTCCGTGAAATGGTGACTTTAAAGATACCTCGTCATCTCTAGCCGTGGTCCGTCCAACAGGCTTAGACCTATAAGCACAGACAAATAGTGCCGTGTTTCAATGTGGTGTGTACTTTCGCAACATTTGTGTCCGTCCATATTAGGCGAAATGCTCCTATTGTACAGAGTACATGGACTCTACGAATCTGCGAAGGCTATTTCGCCCAACCGTGCAATACCCCGAAAAAATTAAGTCTTTGAGTCCTACATCGGAGAAACGGTGATGATGAGAAAGGAATGAAATGGTGGAATGAAGAAAGTTGGAGGAAACAGAAGAACCCCGAGGAAACTCATGCACACGGTGTTTGTCCAATACATAGTTCACTTGATGTGAGCTGGAATCGAACCAGGGACCATATACCTCAGAGGCGTACATTCTACCACTGAGCCACCATGGCCCTCTGTGCAATACCCCAAGTCATAAAGACGTACGACATGTACATAAAGCTCTGGCGGGTAAGATGTTGACATCTGCATTCTGGTAAAGACAGTGAACGCTGGTGGAAAGGGCTCAGTGTCTGCACGTCGTCTACCAGAGCAGGTAATATTTTTGCACATTGTTCACTGCTACGGCTTTCGCGGACTGCACAGCATAGATATGGGTGAATACAATGGTGTGCTGAATGTCGCTCATGGAGAGATGAACGACATGACATCCTCTTTTTCCACAAACACCTCTTTTGTCTGTAGCATACGGCCGATGGCTGTATAATGATCGTAGCATCTATATCTATTACGTCTGTGGTACTAGGCTTAGTGGCGCCTTCGGTTTACATTGCTACGTTGGTCCAGCGACGGGCGTAGAGTGCCATTTAATGCCGTCTCCATTTGCGTATCCAATACATTGAGTACATTTGGTCAGTGTACGGTACATAGACGAGGTTTCAGAGCCATTGTGCTCCTTTTAGTGTAGGTTCTGCCGAATACAACATTCCAGTAGTATAAAACACATTCTGACATTCAAACATTAAGTCTCTTGTACAATTACGGATTAACTGAAGTTCATCACTAGTTCTTTGGTACATAACATGTGACTTTCATGTTGCATATTGTTTTTATATCTCGTTTTCTGATACTCCAGCGACCTCAGGAAATGTGTTTTATATATTTTCACTTGCAAATTGAATCTAATATATGATCGGTACCTATTACTATTTTCGAGGGAGATTTCATTTTGCATGTATTATTAGTTGTTGGTTTTGAGTTTGCGTTTTTTCACACACAGATGTTATACGAGACGTGGACCTACTACTATGTGTGAGATTCGAACTACATGAGTTAGCACTGAGCATTCAACTCAAGTCCCATGCATTAAGTATATATCAGCATCGGAAATATTATTATTATTATTATTATTATTATTATTATTATTATTATTATTATTATTATTATTATTACGTGTTTATTTTATTGAAGAATGTTCGTCCTTTTTACCTATATCCTGCGGAAGATGCTGTTGCTTCCTTAACCAATTCTTTAAGTATTCTATGTCTTTTTCCACTTGAACTGGATCTTCCCGCAGCATTTTCAATAGATGTTGCTTTTCTTCTTTTGTCATTGGATTTAGATACATTCTCCAGCTAAGTTGACGTTGACCTACAAAAATAATTAAACTGTATCTCATACTCTTTCTAGGTCTCAAAAATAAATACATGCTTTATGTACATATCATTTCTCTTTATACAGTATATCCTTCTAACATTTAAACTATTATATAAAACAGGAGTGCCCACAAGGAGGGGGCTATGACGCAAACTGCGTCATTGAAATATTTGGGGAGGGGTTAAAAATCTATATAAATATGTTTGAGAGGGTGTAAAAAAATAATCGAAAAGATTTTTTTTCATGGAAGAACACCTACGGATAGGCAATTGAGGGGGGTGCGTCATGGTCATGAGCGGGGTGGGCACCACTGTATAAAAATCACTGAAATGTTGAACTATGCAAATATCCAGTAGCCGACATTGTTTCACCTCTGCAACACCACTACAATGATAAGATTATCAATCCAACTTGAAATTATGTTTTCTCAAAAATTGCTACCAGAAAGTTTATTAAATATTTCTAATCTACATGTTAAAGGAAATGTTACACTACCACATCTATAATCACTGTTAAAAACAGAAGGACTACAGAAAAACTAAAGGGCAATCAGTTTTTAGGGGTTTCTATTGCAGTAATACGAAACTTGATTCGTCGAGTTGTCACCAAATTTTGTCAATCATAATTTCTTTTTTGAAGTGGTTTTTGAAATGCTAAAAGTCTTTGGTAGCAAGGTCGGAATGAAATCTTAAGTACCGGTAACAACAGCAGAAATTAATAAAATGTCAAGTATGAAGGAGAAAAGTGTTTATTAATGCTTGTTTTTTACCTATAATTTGAAATAATTAGAATTTATCAATGTCACCCCATGGAAGGGGGAGTGGATGGCTTTTCAAATAATTGGGTGGTTCAAATTCAAACCTTATAGCTGTCGAGCAGTCCACTCTGACTCATTTTTTCTGTCCTTTTTAGCCAGCTCTATAAGAAGGAACGGGCTAATGTAATATCTCGGGCCGTGTATGTGTATGCCTGTGCCACGGAAAGACACCAGATAGAGCAATGCGCTTTTCCACAAGCTCTAACAATGTAAGTTAGTGCCACACATAACAGAACGGGCACGACAAAAGTTGTCACTAGCCTCATTTCAAGATGGTGGCCAAAAGAAAATGGAGACAACGGGATAAAATCGCGCTAATAGGTCAATTCTGAACTGGTGAACCTAATCGAGTGATTCTTTCCACGATTGCTGACCCTTAGTCACCTACTCGTTACAGGCTTATACTTTCGTGGGGCGCAGACTCTGGCTGGTGCCCAAAAGAACGTTTGAAAACGGGAAAAATTAGGGTTCTTCTACGACCTTCTCATTCGAGAGGATAATGCATCCGATTACTGCGGTATGTTGTTATAGGTATTTCAAGATGGCGGAAAACGGAAATTTTGGCCATAGAAAAGCGCGCTACAAATATAAAGACGGTCTCAAATCCCCTTTCTAATCGTTACGTACAACTGCTGTATGTGATCATAGGCGTTTCAAAATGGCAGCAAAAAGAAAATGGCAGATAACAATATGGTGGGAAAAAAATCCGAACGCTGGTTGAAGACCGGGTATATCTTGTTTTCCACTCAAATGCAGCAAGTATTTGATGGAAAGAAATCTTTAGTAATGTAATGAAATTTAGTTTAGTTTAGTTCGCAGTATTCACCTTATCTGATTGTAGTTGAAATTTGAGTTATATAAATTTAAGTACTAAAACATATCAATAATTTTGTGTAAAATCCACCCTGCTTCACATAACTTGCACAATAGTCTACCATGAGTGCACAAAGAAGAAAGGAAGTCTAAAATACAGTGAAACGTATTAAATGTTAGATGCAAGAACGACAGTATAAGATTATATAGTATATAGTTTTAGTAGTAATAGTATATAGTTTTAGTATATACTAAAACTATATACAGTATATAGTTTTAGTAGTAATAGAAGTAGTAGTAAAATTAATAGTGTAAAACACTAATGTTAATAATAGTCGTAACATCACGAATACGCTCAAAGTATAAACAAATACTCGGATTCAAGGGAATTTTTCTTGTCTTTAAGCAAAGCAATAGATGTATCATTAAAGAAAAGAGGAACATTTTAATACAAGTTCCATGAAAATCGTAAAATCTGTCCGAAAGTTATCGTCGGATGTCACACACAAAGAGACAGCGCGATCTAAAGAGAGCTTCGCACCCAAAATTTCCAAAGTTTGTTTTAATGATACGCGAAAGTTAGATATTACACGAAATTTCGACAATCTCAAATACTCGAAGTGTTTCGAGTTCCGGATAATAAATTTTAAAAACCGAAGTTCGATAAGTCTTCAGCCATACCGAATTTCCGTACCTCTACCTATATCAGAAGCTGTCTCCATCCAGAACTTTAATTTGAATCCTCGAAACCAGATACAGAATTCTTCTTTTTTCTGCCTGCTCTCTTGTTGGCGGTAAAGCGAGAGTCTGTAGACAAATGGTGTCTTGGATTACAATCCCGTTCGGGTGATTCATACTTTATCCCCCCCCTTCTCTCTCCCTCTTTCCTGACAGACTGCTTAAGCTTTGTATATACATAAACATTGGTCTTAATGACACGTAGGAAGAAACTCTTCTCTCACTTCATTTCAAGAGAGGCAACATTTAAAATGAGCACCCTGGATATAGCGAACTAAAGGTTTCGAGAGTTTCAAACATTTCGAGTGCCTCGAACACTTCAAGAGTCTCGAATATTTCGAGAGTTTCGATCATTTCGACAGTCTCGAACACTTCGAGTATCTAAAACAATTCGAGTCTCGAAAGTTCGACAATTCGATAAAATTAAAATTCTATATCGACGAAGCGGTTTTGAAATTTTATCGAATTGTTATCGATTACTCGATTATCGGAACAGCCCTAGCAGTATGCAGGGGCTGAAGGCAGGCGGTTCCCAGGGTTGGATTATATTTTTGCATGTAGTGTAAAATGTGGAAAATACATAAAATAGTAAATACTAGAAACAAGTCCACAAAACTAGAAAATGTTTTTTTTTTTTTATTTTGTTATTGCTTGGTTAGGCACAAGAAGACTCCTTCCAAATTGAATGGGATCTCACTGAATTTTGCAATTTAAACTACCATATTGACTTAGTAATTCTCACATGTTTATATAAAGTATAATATATTTATATAATTCCGTCTTGCGCTTTGAAATGAATTTATATATATACAGGGTGGTAGGTAACTCCACCGACAAACTTTGGGAGGTGATTCCTTATAAATGAAAGAAAAAATAAACATGGGACGAAAAACGTCTCCTTTCAGAGTTATGACCCGCCAAAACTTCGAAATTTCACGTTTCGAAATGCTCTGCCTTAGAAACTACAGGACCGATCCCAAGCGGTTTAAGGAATTACAAAGGAACTAGTATGCGCTCTATCTAAGTACTTAAACTCAAACTAGATATCTTTACCAGAAGTAGTTTTATAAAATTCCACTGCTTTGCAGTGGTGGATCTAGCCCGGGACTGGGGAGTAGGGTGGGCCGAAAAAATTTTTTTCAGATATTCAGGATTGAGTAGTTATCAAAAGTTGTGCATTGGTACGAAATGAAGCCATGTCAAATATGTTGATTTTAAAACAATATTTAACCGGGCCCCCGTGGACCTAAAGTGCCTAATTTTTTGTTCAAATAAAATGATTTTAGGTAATAAGAACATTTTACCAGACAATACTATTGATAAATAAGACATGAGATACGTGGTTTTAATATACGCAAATAACTATTGAGACCTTAACTAACGTTCATAACTACCATATTAATACGCGAAAAACCTTCGTATTGAGCCCAGCTCAGAACTCTCAAACTTTGAATGAATATCACGTTTTTGCATCTGGATACAAAATGCACAACACTGGCTTTCCGAAGGCGGCGCTTACATTGCTAAATTCAAATAAACTAGAAACGATATGGCTGCGAGCCTCTCTTCCTGTATTGTCTTGCCTTCGAATTAAGGATATGATTTTGAATTACAACTCAAAATGCAAAACCTTCATTAACCCCATTAAGAAACAAGATACCTCCATTAAGAGCCAAATTAAAGAAATTTAAGAACGGTCCTCAGAAGTTATTTGATATTTTCTCTTGCAAATCCTGCGATAGATTAACCTGTAAGTGTGATAAATCAAATTAAATACCGCCGTGGGAGCTCATATTAGATCAGAGAAATCAGAGACAAATGACGAGTTGCAATGTAGATAAAGCAGAAACCCATAGGCTCAAAAGAAAGCATGACACACAGACCGATTATGATGCTGCGGTACAAAATACAAGAGGGTTACAGTCGTTAGCCTCAATCCCGCACTCGGAACATACATTAAGTGCTTCCACCCCGAATTCAGACGATGAAGAGTTCGCATGGAGCTGTCGTTTAGAGAATAAAATCTAAAGTAAACCTAAATAAACAATAGTGAGCCCTAAACAAATGAGTACCGCAAAAGATTTAACAGGTGTCTCGAATAGGTCGGCTGTTAAAATTGTATCCGCTGTTTTAGAAGATATGAATTTACTGAACAAAACTAAGCAAGACAAGGTAGTAGATAAAAACAAAATCCGTAGGAAACTAACAAAAAAAAAGAAAGAAAAATAAAGAGAAAAGACAAATCGTCTACAGTGTAAAGCTGCTAATTTTAATGGTCTATTTTGATGGCCGAAAATACCAAACTATAGTTCTAATTGACAATTACAGTAGGTAAAGCACTGAAGAATATGCGGTTTATATCGATTTGATCGATTGGTCAGAAGTAATAGTAACGAAACCTCCAATTTTGGCTAACGTATCAACAGAAGAATTAACCGAAATGATTGTGGAAAAGAGGAGGTTTCACAGTTTGTCACGTTCCCCTTCCACATACAGGCTTTGAAGAGGTGTGTAAAGGTAGTAACAGAATCTTCTTCAGAAGTATGCGGGAGTGTTTCACGAGACGGTTATATTAGCGCAAAACTGGAAGTAGGAAAGTATCTACCAAGCTTCGAACATAAATCTCAATATTTTGTTCCAAGATTCAACCAAGGAGCTTTAAGTAAGAGGACGGTGGGTGGGAGGAATTCGCTGTGTAGCCACCCCCACGTGGTGAGTTCTGGGCTGGTTTGGTGTTTGTTGGTCAATTTTTCAATCTTACCTTATGTATTTGTGTCCGTACTATTATATCTACTAAACACCAATCAGTCGAAGAGCTGCACAGCAGTTCAGAACATTTAAAGTCTTTTGTCAAGTTAAAATATTAGAAATCTTAACCAATTTTCTTTACATACTTAAAATAATGGTATATGTTTTTTTTTTTTTTTTTTTTTTTAAATAACACTTTTCGGACCCGCTGGGCCTGGTGAAATATTTTTATCTGCCTTTCTTTTTGGAAAGAAACATAACATTATACAACTTTTGCACGGTACTCAAACTTAATTTTCTGAAAACAAATATTTAAATAATATTTTCACTACTCACAACCATATTTATCAGCATTAACATTCTTTCGGGCTCCCGGGATCCGGTTAAATATCTTTTTATCCGGCTCTATTTTGGTGAAGAAACATAACATAATATTACACAACTTTTGCACGGTACTGAAACTTAACTTTCTAAAAATATTTTTTAATAATATTTTCCCTACTCGCAAATATTTTTTTCAAAATTAACGTTCTTTGGGGCCCCCGGGGCCCGGTTAAATATCTTTTAATCCCGCTCTGTTTTGGTGAGGAAACATAATATAACATTTTACAACTTTTGCACGGTACTCAACCTTAATTTTCTCAACCGTTTTCGGCCCACCCTACTGCGGAACCAGTGGCGTATTTAAGGGAAGGGCTTCCGTGAGTCCCCAAATTTTATTTACTATTTTAAAGTAAATGAAATACCTTCCAGAATCTTCAAATTTCCATAATTAAAGTTAGCAAAGACCCTCCGAAACAAAATCGTAAATATGGCTCTGAGGGGAACCTAGGCTCCCCAAGTTTTCTGAGTGACAGAAATAATTGGCATATATTCCGATATTGGGCGTCCGCTTTCGTCAGTTTTTTCGCTGATATCTCCTTTCCACACTTCCAGCAATTTGTTATTAGGTTCATTAATCCGTGCTCTTTACAAACTTTTAAAAGATTTTCCTCGTTATCAACGTATTGCTTCACAAATGTTAAAACTGTTACTTCATTGCCCTTGTACATTCGCCATGCTGATAACATAAATGCTCGTTTCTTTCCCACAATGCAACTGTTCGGTTACCTTGCGCCAAGTAGTTCCCTCCGCTCGCCGTATAGTCCCATATTTATAACCGCTTATAAATAACAAATAAGCAGATTTTTCGAGACTCTTATATATTATCAAACACAAAAACGATCAAATTATCCATATCTTTCCTGTAAATTTTAAAAATTTTGCTCGAAACGGACGCCCAAATTTGGAACTTAACCCAAACAATTTAAGCTATTATTTACGTTTTCTTTGAACGTTTCTAATAAACTCATAACATACCTATGATAGTCTGGATTCTGGCTGGCATCTTCAGTTTTATCTTCTAGATCCGTCAGTGCCGCTTTATTGAGAAAATGAGAAAGATATGCAATCTCTTTCAAAATGTGCATTTGTTGTTCAGCTATTTTCTCATTCTCTTACAACAATAGCTTTTCGACATTAGATATACGAGGAGAATATACTAATTGGAAATGCTATGGGAAATCGTCAATTTGTTGTTCTGAAATTATTGAAACCTGTTTTATAACTTTAAACTAAGCCTGACTTGAATATAGCTCAACTCCCTTCTAGAACCCTGAGTAAACTATGAAAATTCTTTCTTAGTTACGTTTAATGGCAATTGCAGTTACAAATTTCTACGAGAAAGTGAACCATGTACCGTAACCGTAAAATTTCTATACGTAGACAGTTCTGTGTTATCTTTTATTTCCGTTTTACAGCACTAAGTTTCATGATAACTGGGAAAAAGAGTTTATATTGAAAAGAAAGGTTTTAAGAACTCTTTCTAATATGTCTCTGTGACAGTATCTGAAGCTTTTTTTTATATTATAAGGTAAATCTGTATTTCAGATCGATCGTGTCTTTACATACATACATATATATATATGGTTGCGATAATTTTTTAACTCAAAATACGGACAAGCCTAAAACTCATGACCCATAAAAAATACGGTCCCCAAACTCAGAACAAATATTTTGAAATTTCTTACCTAAAAGCAATCTTTCTTAGGTTATCACCCAATTGTTAACTGCAATACTTAAAACGTAGGAAACTAACTATTTTATACTTTTTGGTCATTAACACAAGTTTAATAAATCATGGCATTAAATTATGTGTAGCATACGCGTTATGACGGAAATTGACTGAGAGGGACAATTAAGGTGCCAATTGATTCAGTAGGGTATAAGGAGTGTTTTAAAGTTGGTCTCACCACTTGCTGATGTGTGGTTGCCGAGATATTTAAGATCAAAATATAAGAGGAGGGTGCTATAGAAAAATTTTCTATCTGAACGTATTTTACTGTAATTCTTTCCCTTGTTATAGAAAAAATACTTCTGAGATCTTTTCTCTTATCCATAAAGGCTAAATTGTTCTTTATTGATACTAATTTTCGACCTTATTTAATTTTCATTCTTGTTCTAGTAACTACTACTCCTTTCGATAGAAGTTAGGTTTTTGATTTTAAATCCCTTCTATTTATTTTTTTCAGTGTCAACTTCAATAGCGTTTTAACCAGTTACACTGTATAAGGTCGAAAATTAGTATCAATAAAGAAGAGTTTAGCCTTTATGGAGAAAAGAAAAGATCTTATAAGTATTTTTTTTTTTATAAGAAGAGAAAGAATTGCAGTAAAATTGGTTCAGATAGAAAATATATATAATGAGGTTTGCACACTACAAACTGCTTAAAGTAAATACTTGAAATTAGACAGCATATAGAATTTGTGACATAACATAACGCTTTAGATAATTTTATTGAAACGTTAAGAATGGGGATGGTAATTATTATAACAAGATGTTCACATGCTGATGTGTGGTTGCCGAGATATTCAAGACCAAAGTATCTATAACGGGAGGGAGCCATAGAAAAATTGTGAAAATCGGTTCTAAAGCGTACCGCATGCAGCAGAAGTCAGCACATTGTTGTGGAACAGTGAGAAACGGTCAGTCACAGTTTAAATGAAAAGTCTAAATACCAATTTTCTGTTTTTTCTTTCAACTGCAAGTGATTTCGTGATATGAACATCTTGTTATTATAATTAACATCCCCATTCTTCCCGTTTCAAGTAAAATTACCTAAGCGTTATCTTATATCACAAATTCTATGTACTGTCTAATTCCAAGCTTCTACTTTAAGTAGTTTGTAGTGTGCAAACCTCATTAGATATATTTTGAATCTGAACAAATTTTTACTGTAATTCTTTCTCTTTTTATAAAACAATACTTATAAGATCTTCTCTCCATAAAGCTAAATTCTTCTTTATTGATACTAATTTTCGAGCTTATACAGTAACTGACTAAAACACTATTGCAGATCACACTGACAAAAATAAATAGAATGGTTTTTATATTCGAAACCTAACTTCTATCGAAAGGAAAGAACAGAAGAGTTTTATTCAACAATGAAAATTAAATAAGGTCGAAAATTAGTATCAATAAAGGACAATTTAGCATTTTTTGGATAAAAGAAAAGCTCTTAAAAATATTTTCTTTTAAGTGTGAAAGAATCACATTACCAAAAAAGAAATGGAAGGGGTTTTAAATCGAAAGTAGCGCAGAAAGGAGTAGTTACAAGCAAAATAATTTTATTCAACAATGAAAACTGAATAAGGTCGAAAATTAGTATCAATAAAGAAGAATTTAGCATTTATGGATAAAAGAAAAGCCCTCAGAAGTTTGTTTCTATAACACGAGAAAAAATACAGTAAAATACGTTCAGATAGATTTTTTTATGGCGCTCTCCCCTTTACTTTGATCTTGAATATATCGGCAATCACACATCAGCAAGTGACGAAACCAACTTTAAAACACTTCTTAAGCTCTCTTGAATCGACTGAGACCTTAATTGATCCCTCTCAGACAGTTTCCGACATAACCCGCCCTTACACTTTAATCTTAAATATTTCGGCAACTACGCATCAGCAAGTGATGAGACTAACTTTAAAACACTCCTTAGACTCTACTGAATCGATTGACATGTTAATTATCCCTCTCAGACCATTTCGTACATAACCCGTCTGCTACCAAATTATGTATATTTAATCTAACTGAAAGATTCCTGGAATGGAAAAATAAGTCACCTTTTCAAAACCATTACCCACTTTATTAATAATAACTAAAATATAAGTTAAATGATGAAAACACAATTCTTTTCGACCAAAATTTTAGCGTTCCCAGGCTTGGACATTTTCAGACAGCTCCAAAAGCTGTCAAATAAGGAAATTTTCCTATTTCAAGCTTTGTACAATACGGAAACGGGCATGGCCCCAAGAATTCAAACAGTCCACACGAAATATGGCAACACTGTATATATATATATATATATATAGTAGCCTTATAATTCTAACAACTTTGAACTTTCACAGGTTTCTAAGCAAAAAATTGCATACCATTTACGATTCTTATACGTAATTATGTCTTGCGTTTTATCATTGTTTTGAAGCAATGATTTTCCGATAACATCCACAACACCTTTATAATGATAAGTTCCTTTGAAAGCACTTCAGTTGTTCAAAAAATATTGCAATTTTCATTTTAAATTAAGTCTGATTTCTATGTAATTTGGTAACCTTTTCCAAAGTATTTCCTTTCAAGAATGGTCCTAAACAGTGGCATATTTAGGGGGGGCTTCCGGGCTTAACCCCCCCCCCCGAAATCTTACTTACTATAGTAAAGTATAAGAAATATCTTGCAGAATTTTCACATTTTCAGGCAAAGCCCTCCCCGAAAGTTAGCAAAGCCCCCCCCCGAAAGAAAATCGTAATTACGCCACTGGTCCTAAATAAAACCTCGAAACTTCCTTTATTCAGTTCCCTAGATGTGCTTGAAAGAGTTCTACTACAAAGTTTAGTTGGCTGCTGAATGAGAACGACCCAATTAAAAAAAAAAAAAAAAAAGCTTACTTTATAAGCAATTGTTGCCTTAAAAAATGGCATGATCAGCAGTGTGGAAAATTGACAAATGGAATTCCATACGCATTGTTGTGTTTATTTAATTTAGTTTGTTAAGGCTAAATTCTTAACTTATTCGTTATTTGTTATTGTTATTATGCAACTCTCACCATTCTAGTGATGATTATGTTTGTGACATCCACTCAGTCAGAAATTATCTATTTACACGTTCAAAATAACTATAACGAAGTAAATAAGATTAAAACATTTTTGATACTAAAGAATGTTGTTTAAGCTATTTAGAGAAATATGCACAAAACGGTTAGCTGCTGACTATGGAATTTAAACTGATGAAGAGTGAAATGACTAGATTTCACACGGTAATTAACCAAGCTTACGAAAGTGAGTTGAATACTTGCTTCATGGGAAACGCATTTGCACAACCTTAACTGAAACTCTCTGGTAGTTTCACTTTTTATTTTTTTCGATGTATTTGTATTCAGTCCTTTACTTACTTGCATATTAGGCGAGTCTCAGATGTATAATAACTAGCATTATGACATATTACATTTTAGTTATAACAAACCATGGAATTTCCTCTCCTTTTGAGTGTTTGGCATGTTTACGAACACGGAAATTGTAACTTTGAATGTTTCTTTCTTTAATTGTAATTTCATATTTATTTAAATTTTTATTTTAATCTTTTAAATGTTTCATTCTTTCTTCTACACGTTTCCAAGAAGGTATATAAAGAAGGTATATAAATACCAAAAAAAAATGTAGGTATATTTAGTACTTAAAAATATACATATGATATAAATTACATTGCATTATTATTATTATTATTATTATTATTATTATTATTATTATTATTATTATTATTATTATTATTATTATTATTATTATTATTATTATTATTATTTATATACCGATATGTATGAACAAAAACAATACCGAATAGCATTTATTGAATACTACTAATTGTGACACGATTTTTACTATGTTGTAATTTTTTTCTTATATCAATAACATCATGAGTCATTCTACCATATGTAACAATGTATTCTAACAACGTGAAATACCAATAAATACATTCCACATATGTTGAACGTGTCTTACGCACAGCAATATAAACAATTCTTTTTATCTAGTTCATAGTATTCATAGCATTCATAAAATGTATCTCATGAACACGACTAAAGCTTAATAACCGAGTTTCTCAAGAATTAGAAATACTCTAACTTTCTTAAGTTCGATAAGTAAGTAAACCATTTCAAAGTCAATTTAGGGAACTTTATACCAAAGCGTCCATATCTTTTCCTACCATAAAAAACAGTACCTTAAAATCTAGAATAATTTACACAAATTGTTTTCCTAATTTTGCTACTTTCGGCCTCAGGTGTGATAATTAATAGCATACTAAAAATTAATAAAGACTAAATAAAAAGTTAAATTCCACTATTACTGAAAATTAGCAACAAATTAAACAATTCTAAATACATTTGATTTCACAATCTGAAGACAATTACAATATAACCTTTCTAGCTTTTTCGTCCGCAAATATCTGACAATGACACCTATGTCAATGTCTTGAGAATGTCGAACTCAATCGACATCATGACGAGTCCAAG
Organism: Thermobia domestica; assembly: GCF_964235325.1. NCBI lineage: Eukaryota > Metazoa > Arthropoda > Insecta > Zygentoma > Lepismatidae > Thermobia > Thermobia domestica. Next base: position 155,967,475 of record NC_137461.1, on the reverse strand, counting down.
AGGCGCTTCTGGCACATAGTAGATCTCAAATAATTTTTAATTAATCTTAACATTGAGAAGCTTCTTTTACCTGAAGCCATGCTGACAGGAAGAGTGAGGAGAATTCTGAATGGAAGTGATACATTAGGGAAATTTTCAATCAACTGGTTACTCGTCAAGTATTTTAATACTTCAAAGGGGGAATTTAGCATTTTCATCAGATAATAGGAAGAGTAAAACTAATAGTTCCTGTTGAAGTTGGAAACGCTATGCTCTTTATTTGTTGAAGCCATCTGAAGATCAGCACATTTCTTCATCACGGAATCCTTGTGTTCATTTTTTATCTTGATTAAAATGTCGAATAGTTAATGATGAATATTTTGTTGAGAAGACCGCTCTTCTAATGAGCTTATGACTTAATCCAAAACACGAAACTAAAAGCTCGTTTTGGGAGAAATTTTGGGATCCACAATGCGCTCATCAGGGGCCTCATATTCAAACTGACGTTTGGTTTTAGGTGGTCGTAATTGTGACTCATTTGGAAATGAGTGGTCGATTTCGAGAGTCTCTCTGGAATTTCTCTTGCACCCACTAGTAATTCTACAAAGAACATGGCCCGGTAAAAACAATACTAACTCCACCCCCCACTCTTTCTTCTACATGCTATGTACTCCATTTGTAGATACAATCCCTCTGGCATTACGAAACTCTCTTCTTCCATGATGAAATGAGAAAAGATTACATAACTGATGCTTCTTTATTAGAATATAAACGAAAAAAGTCAGTAGAAAACGCGTTGTAGAAAACGCCCCGGGCAGTTGCCTGGGTTGCCCAGTCTTTAGTCCACCCCTACCTCTTGTTGGTATATTGTCTATAGTGTGCATATTTTATGCACATATGGCCGGGTTCAATTCCCAGTGAAAGATCACTGAATTTTAAGCGCCTTTCAGTGGTTCAGATTCCACCTTCAACGTATAACAACGTCTCAGATAGTTTTGGTGCTGAAAAGCAACATTACACTTCAACAAAAAATTAATTATTCTACTGGTCGTTAAAAAAGCGAATAAAATATATATTATTAAAATGCTAGGATTACAACACATTGCCTTGGGAAGCTCTTCAATAACATATAAGAGCAATTTAGTGACTTTCAAGGGCATTCACATCATAAATATAATAATACATTCAAAAGAAATTACTGTGAAACCTTTCTCAAAGTTCAAGGTTGATTGATGTTCTCACTCCCGACTCATGTTAACTAGAAGTAATGGATCATACTGGGAAACCTCACGGTAAGCACGCATATCAATATTATTAAAAGTTAAATTACCATATCCGTGATCGCAACATGGTCAAAGGGCTAAATCGATTGATATGATTTTTTTAATACAGATCCTATATGAAATTGGTTTTTACTATGACATTTTTATTACAATGAACATAGTCAGTGGCGGCGGTTGGACGTTAAAAGTGGGGGGGGGGGCAAGACATGATCTGAATATTTGCATATACATGTTAGTTTTCCTGCTTGTTTCTAATATTTTGTTTGACAAAAGGTTGTATTGCTAATAGGATACTATCTTTTTCAGTTAAAATACCGTACATAGTATTTCATATTTTTATTAAGTAAATTGACAAGAGCAAGAGCAACGCCAGTAGGGAGTAGCCCTTTGTACTCTTAAGCAACAAAAGTGTAAGAAGAGATTTGATTCCTTGCTTATGAACATCTTAAAATTCTGTCTGGAAAACTGTGTGATCAGATTATTGAATAACAAATTTGCAAAACAAATAAATAGAAAGGATAATATTAATCATAGTAATAAATAATGATGCTTGTTTTGCAAAAATCATATTGAAACAGGGATTAATGAACAACTTAATTTTTAATTCCACACATGCTATTAAATGTATGTTATTACTCTTAGGAAATGAAAGACAGTAAATACTACAAGCATATGCTACGACATTTAAATAAATATTTGCTTTTGCAACTTCCCGAAACATGTTCGTTGCCAGTAGGTGAAGTTTTCACTTTCAGGGAGCACATCAAAACACAACAATACTTACACGGGATGTACTTGAACCTGAACCCACAAAGTGGGGCTGATGTATATATTTCCTGAAAGCTAGGGTCAAAGTAAGATGAAAACCGGTTACCAAAATTGGGGAGCTTTCAAGCATTTCCCATGAGGGCAGCACGTTACTCATTTTTATTAACACCTTTAAGCGTGTCTTAAAAGTCCGTTGCAACCCCGAAAAATCTGGATAGTAGGACAAATATGAAAACAGAAAAACATGTCTTTCATCATTTCAAAAGTATAACATATCAAAGTAAAATAAATTGTCCCAGGTTCTCCCGCATTGTCCCAGATGGGGTCCAACTCATTTTTTTTTTAAATAGAAAGGGGGATCAACTTGTATATCGTATGGAAGTTGGTGTTAAATAAAAGAAGATAAATCAAGTCGCGACTCTCTACGATAAGCCTGTGCAAAATAGCGTGGGTCAAAATATTAACAACCTTCATTGCAAAGTCTATGGCCACTCGTATGTATCTGAAACGGTGGAATAGGTGTAGAAATGAAACACGGACATGTCATTATTTCAAAAGTATAATGTTTCAAAGTAAATATATATATATATATATATATATATATATATATATATATATATATATATATATATATATATATATATATGTTTCAGGATCCCAGACGGGATCAAACTCAAAATGTTGAAATAGGAAGGGGTTCAAATTGAGTATCGTATGAAAGCTTATGTTACGTGAAAGAGGAGGAAAGAAGTCTCGACTCTTGATGAAAAAGTCTATTGCCACTTCTATTAATCTGAAACGGTGAGACAGGTGTAAAAACAAAACAAAAACTAGAATGTATCAAAGAAAAAAGAAATATCCCAGTTCCAACTGCAGGCTCCCAAACGGGGTCCAACTCAAAAGTTTCAAGTGCCAAGGGTAGTAATTAAGCACATCATGTGAAAGCTCGTGTTAAATGATACAAAATTGTGGACAAGTCTAGACTGTCGATAAGCATTGCAAAATGGCACGAGTCATTTCCTTTGATACATTATAATTTTTGTTTTGTTTTGTTTTTGCACCTGTCTCACCGCTTCAGATTAATAGGAGTGGCAGTAGACTTTTTCATCAAGAGTCGAGACTTGTTTTCTCTTCTTTCATTTAACATAAGCTTTCATACGATACTCAACTTGAACCCCTTTACATTTCAACATTTTGAGTTGGACCCCGTCTGAGACCCTGCGAGGGGCCCTGGAACATTTTTTTTACTTTGAATCATTATACTTTTGAAATAATGACATATTCGTGTTTTTGTTTCTACACCTATTCCACCGTTTCAGATTCATACGAGTGGCCATAGACTTTGCAATAAAGATTGTATTGACATTTTGGGCCACCGCTATTTTGCACAGGCTTATCGCAGAGTCGCGACTTGATTTATCTTCTTTTATTTAACACCAACTTTCATACGATGTGCAAGTTGATCCCCCTTTCCATTTAAAAATTTTTGAGTTGTACCCGATCTGGGACCTTCGGAGCACCCTGGGACAATTTATTTTACTTTGATAGTTATACTTTTGAAATGATGAAAGACATGTTTTTCTGTTTTCATATTTGTCCTACTATCCAGATTTTTCGGGGTTGCAACGGACTTTTAAGACACGCTTAAAGGTGTTAATAAAAATGAGTAACGTGCTGCCCTCAAGCGGAATGCTTGAGAGGTCCCCAATTTTGGTAACCGGTTTTGATCTTACCTTGACCCAAGCTTTCAGGAAATATATACATCACCCCTACTTTGTGGGTTGAGGTTCAAGTACATTCCGTGTTAGAATCACTCCATACTCCAGTTATACAAAATAACACTAAAACCTAGAATTATGTTGAATTCACTAAATTTAATTGTATATACACTCGTATACCCCTAACACAGAACTTCACTCATATATTGCACTACAAAACAATGGAAAAGATAGAAGTTGTTTCTTATTACGCTTTTCCCCTTACTTTAGAAAGAAGAAAAGACATTTTAGGAACTGTCAATTTTTGTGCAATTAAAAAATAAGTTGTGAAAGGCTTTTATTTTCTTCTTTCGCGAAATGCTCTCTGAATTAGTTTCAAAGAGGCTGACTAATATATCGAGCCCTTGTAAGAATCGAAAGTATGCTGAAATTGTTGTGCTCCAATAGGTTAATTTTGGGGTTATAATCTGTGGCAATTGAAACGCAATTCCTGTAATTTTCTTTACTCCACGGGAAGACAACCAATACAAGATACCAAGATAACCATACTCACGGAACGGCAAATATATGGCACCATTTTTTCTATGAACCAGTAAATACATAACAAAACTTTACTTTTCTAAATGAAACTATATACATTAATGGGTTACTTCAAAAAGTGCGGGGGCAACTGCACCCCCCCTTTGCCCCCCCTAATAGCCGCCCATGAACATAGTAACGAGGCAGCTACGATTCAAATTTATACCAAACAAAGAATAGTTTAGGCCGCAACAGTAGTTCCATTATTTATTTATCCTTCACCAGCATTGTTTATAAAATGGGTTTTCGGAAAACCCCATGATCTTTTATTTTCTTTGAAATTTGTTTGTTGCCGTACATTAATCAAAATAGTTTTTCATGGTAAGGGTCTGAAACTACATTTCAACATATTAGACTTCCAAACTACGTTATTCTTCATCTTACAGAACAGCTATTCCTATCTTTGTATTGGCATGTCGACTAGTAACAGGACAGAAATGGTAAAAGACAGGCCGGTAGCCAGCCCAAAAAATGTACGGGGGGCCGGCTGAAATTAGGAGGCCAGATCCAACCATATTATAGTTCATTTACAAGCCTACAATGAAACGTTTAGTGGGTCAGCAAAAATTTAGGGGGATCTGTCCCCCTAGATCCCCCTGGATAAGGGCCTGGTAAGAAATATAGAGAAATTTTTCATTCTTGTTTATAATCGATCCTGAGTCCAAAGAATATATTCCTTATTATCTTTAACCCTTTAACCAAACTGTAACAGGCAGAAATTAGCCATTTCTAATTTGAACTTTGATCGGTATGGTACAGAAACAGAGAAACTTAGCAACAAGGAAATTTTTGAAATTGATTCAGCGTATGAAGATATACAATCGTCACCGGTAATTTATTTGCAGAAACCCGAAATGGTACAATTTATGGTGTCCAGTCAAAGAGCTCAAAGAAAAAAAAAAGCAACGTATGAAGAAATACGCACATGGATAAAAACAGTGCATGCAAATACAGCGTGGACAAACTAAGGCATGGACAAAAATCGCACACAGACAAAAACAGCGCACGCAAATATACTACGGACAATGGCAGTGCATGGACAAAAACCGCACAACCCAAATACAATGCAAATAGGACTACAGCGTTGACACCAGATGGACAAAAAACGCGCACAGAGAAAAACAGCGTATGGAGAGATACGGCGCGGACAAAACCAAAGAATAAAAAACACGCGTTCTTGATTACTAACTTCATCTTAGGTACTTCATAAATTATTTTCAAATGAAGCTCCACAGAGATCAATATATTTCCTCATCAGAATCCTGCTGCCTACAGTCAGAAAATTTGTGAATGCTGACCAAATGCCGCGGTCGAATTGTCGGTGCCGGACAGCGGCGTCTTTCCGCGCGATTTTCGACCGCGACGAGCAGAAACAGACTCGTTCACTAATAGAAAACAAAGAGAGTTAGAAGATAATTTGTTGCTTTAAAATACGAATTAGGGCTTATGGTGTCAAATCGGATTGTGAGCATTTACCGCTTATGCCGTTTTGGAGCTCTTTCCCGAAGGCGGCCCGCCAGCGACGATAACACCTTTGCCGCTAAAGAGCCTGATTGGAGGAAATCGTCGTCTAGTCGCGCTACCTGTATGTTCGGTTCGCGTTCTTAATTTCACATGGTGATGCAGTGTGGATGGACTGCTTCAAACAGAGAGTGTTGTTGATTCTACTCCCGAACAATACACGCAATAAGAATAAAAGGGTAAGACAACGACGCAAGGTACTAAATTTGGGTTAATTGTTGTATCGCCGGACTAATTTTAGGAAATATATCGGGTCAATTGGAGATCTTTTAAGTTTGTGAGGACAAATGAATGACAGTCAGGTAATAGGAATAGTGAAAGAAAGTGGTTGTTTTCGATGTAAGCTTCAGTGCATGTGGATGCGGATAAACTATTTCCCGGATAGATGCAGTTTTCAGGATATAGTGACGCGAAAGACAACGTGGAAATGATGCGTGTAAGTCAAAGGAATGACATCATGTGTGAGTTATATATAACCATTAAAAAATAGGGGCACGGTAGCTCAGTGGTAGAGCCTTCACCTCTGGTGCTTGGGGTCCCTAGTTCAATCCCACATCGTGTCGTGTGGACTTTATAGTGGACAAACACCATGCTCGTTGTTTTTTCGGGGTTCTCCCGTTTCCTCCCACTTTCTTCATTCCACAACTTCATTCATTTGTCATCTTCACCTTTTCCTTTAGCATAACCGGCATAATCGTGGGACGTAAAACTTAAAGATTTCATTACATTTTTATTAAAAAATAACTAGTTACAGTTAAGAAACTATACACAATTTTCTTCTTGAAATTGCAAAAGTTTACAAGTCTTAGTTTTGAATTAAGTGGCTTCTAACTCAACGGCAATATATTTCTGGACAGTGTAGGAAAGTTGTATTTTATGTTTGCATCTGAAGCGTTATATGAAACCATAACATGTGATACTGAAATAGGTATGATTACCGGTGTCACGTCAGAAGGGCCCGGACAAAAGGGCGAGGACAAAAAGGCCCGAGTCAAAACGGCCCCGCGTCAAAAGGGCCCCGGTCATAAGGGCCCGAGTCAAAAGGGCCCCACGTCGAAAGGGCCCCGCGTCAAAAGGGCCCCGGTCATAAGGGCCCGAGTCTAAAGGGCCCGGGTCAAAAGGGCCCCGCGTCAAAAGGGCTCCGGTCATAAGGGCCCGAGTCAAAATGGCCCCGTCGTCAAAAGGGCCCGGGTCAAAAGGGCCCGGGTCAAAAGGGCCCCGGTCATAAGGGCCCCGCGACAAAAGGGCCCTGCGTCCAAAGATGCCGGGTCAAAAGAGTCCCCGGTAAAAGGACGGGAGTCAAAAAGGCCCTGAGCCAAAAGGGGCCCCGAGTCAAAAGGACCCCGCGATCAAAGGGCCTCACATCAAAAAACCTGAGATATAGCGTGAAAGGCATGAGAAATATAAAAATGCTTATTAGATTAAAAGTATTCAGTGGACACCACCTGCTTTGTGTTGAAAGGACGTACATGTGGATCTGTATACAGTGTTAGTCAAAGTTATCACGACAGCCCAGTTACGATTCATGTGAACAGAGAAAAGTGTTGCAGGTAGGTATTGATCAGTGCCGTGTCATGGTGCCGGTGAGCGGGGCAACGACTCTGGCTGCCGAAGTAAGGTGGCGCAAAATTCGGGAGTAAGAAATAAAAGGAAAGAAGGAAAGAAAGAGAAAGAGGAAAAATTACTTGGAATATTTTAGATCAATAGCAGATAGCGTTACTCGTGTTAGGAAAATCTAAGTACACCCAACAACGAAAGTCTCTCCACCCTAAGTGTTCTAATTCCATAACTTGGGGTCCAGGTAATTTGCAGTTGTGAGAACGCCTAGACAGATTCAACCCAATTTACACGTAACTTTTCTCGGCACTGACAACAGTTGGTAGCACTGAATCCAGCCTTTATGCAAGTAAAATTGTGAGTAGATGACGCACGAAACATTTCTCCATTCTGAGATGAACCTCTCTGGTTTAGAGCGTGTTGTCCAATGAACATCATATGCTAATCTCAATATTGTTGTGTGTGTAATGTATTATTTCACTATATACTGTATATTCAAAGAAATAAAAACACTGATCACACATAAATCAGAAAGTGCTTGAAAGTAGACGAAAATATCAAATCTAGAACAACTGCTGGAAATAAGTTAGTAAATGATTGCATTCATTGAGAGACCTTTTCCAATTCTCCTCATTCCAATATTTTTTCTTTCTGGAGGAGAGAAAATCTTGGTTGTCACACTGAATATGTATTGAAATTGAAACATTTGAAAAAGTTAGAAAATGACCGGGATTTGAACGCGGGTTCGCCGAATATAAGTTCAATGCGCTAAAAACTTACCCACCTCGTCACTTCATCTTCCGCCTAAACTATTAGCTAGTTAAAAGCATTGCATGTAAGACTATACACAAAATACCCGTACTAATACTCGTATAAGAAGATGTTCCTTATGAGTGTCACAATGACTTACTCGAGGTTTCCTCTTTTAACTCAAAAACAAGTGATATAGACCTTCGTCAATGAGGAAAATGTCGCGAAGCGTTCTTCAAGATGAGGCTACCTCATTGTTTTTAACTGGTCCCGATTTATATTACTGCAATTCTTCCTCGCCGTGACTTCTAATTTCTAAAGAAGAAAAGCCGGCAGACATTATTTTCGCATTCTTTGAATTGAATCAACACGTGTAGAAATAGTGTGTGCTATGTTTATGTAACATAGCTGCTAGTTAATTTTCTTATCTTTGTATCAAGTATGAAAGCAGAGAACTGCCATTTCAGTGAGTCGGGTTCGAATCCCAGCGTGACAGTTATTTTTTCTTTATTCGAAGGTATTGTTTATGTAATTGATATTGTAATTCTGTTATTATTATTGTTATTCTTATTAGTATTTATTATTATTATTTATTATTATTATTATTATTATTATTATTATTTTGCGTATAACTGTATGAATTTCGATCGCAACTGTCGCCGAATATTAAAAAGTAAATATGGTAGAACCATGAAATAAAGTAAAGAGATGCGCGTAATTTTATCATAAAATTATATGGCGCAACGAATTTTATCTTATCGTAAACGGTTATCGTCGAATATACACGGTTAAAGGAGCACTCTGTTGATCAAATTAATAGAAGTTGCTAGACAAGTATTGACCACCGGCAGAAAAAAATACAGAGTAACTGCAAGTCGAGTACGTACTATTGTACAGGAGTATACTCAAAGACCTTTAGAGAACTATCTTCGTGGCTTGGTTCACAATTTTAATTTGCAATCCACGCAAGCAGTTTGAGACAAATGTCAATTGTATTTGGCATTTGGAAAGTTAAGAAAAAATGATAATAAACTTATGTCCAATATAAGTTGGAAGAATTTCAAAACAGATTAAAGTAGCCAGAATTTTTCAATGTAAGTTTACATACTTTATATATCTGCGACTTTGGACTAAAAGGGCTAATGTCAACACGAAGTAGTTTGGAGTATATATACTATTCACATTAACATTTTCTTTTCTTGCAAAAGAAAATATCCATTTATAGGCGTTAAAATTTGATGAACATCTCATTTTTTGTCAAAAAGTGACACTGGCCCTTTTAGACCCAATTTAATCGACAAGATATGAAGATTTTACTTTCTAAGGATTCATATTAAGTAAGTACTTTTCAAATATAATAAATGTAATATGTTTATCTCAAAAATACTTTTTGTTAGTAATGTCTTTTTTCACTCTTTTTATCTTACAGTAAGGCTTTATGCAAGATTGGTACTTCTAAAATATAATGATCATAGTGTAATGTTAATCAAAGTCAAGTTGTTCAAAAAACATACTGTAATGTAAAATAATTATATACGTATAAAATCTGATCAGATGCAACAGAAAATACAAACAAATGCTATTTGTTTGTAATGTTTGTCATTTGTCTTTCAGCTGTTTTTAAATCCTTATTATAAGGCTTCGTGTTAGGTTAGCACCGTTAATATATAATAAGAATAATGTAATGTTCACCGAAGTCAAGTTGTTAATATTATATATATATCTATAGATATAATTTGATGAGATTTACTGGAGAAAATATATATAATAGTTTTCAGTAAGGATTTTTTGTTTATAATATACTTCTTGTTTCATTATTTTTTATTTGATTCCATGTCAGTAAGGCCTAGACAAAGAACGACGTGTACAGAAGGGGTCGTCCTCAATGCAATATCGTATATGAGTGGCTCCCAATCATGTTTACCTGGCACCCTCAATGCAAGCCCTTAATACTTCACACATTTCTTACCGCTTGTTGGCTACACGTACTTTTTCGGATCTTTTACCTGATTTTAGATACACCATTGAATTTTCAATTCGATAATAATAATAATAATAATAATAATAATAATAATAATAATAATAATAATAATAATAATAATAATAATAATCTCAATATATTTATATTTCCTCTAGCAAGACTTCTGAATACCTTTGTAGTCCAAAAGTATTATTTACCAGCTGTATTCCTAATTAAACCACAGTTCGTATTCAAAAAATATTTTGCATTCCTACTTTTAATTTAACATACCTCTTATATCATTCGTAATATTTCTAATTAAGAATGTAGTTTATTTCTGTCAGTAGCTTCTGCACTTCTGTTCTTCGAAATAACATCCCATCAATGTGGGTTTTCATCGCTCCAATAGTGATAATTTTTTCGGTTCACCAGACCATATAAGGTAAATATCACTTCATCAAAGAATACCGGAGGGAGGGGCACGGTGGTTCAGTGGTAGAACGCTTAGCTCTGGTGTGTAGGACTACTGATTCGATTCCCGGCCAAGTAAGGTTGTGGTGGACAATATTGTATAGGTGAGTTTTCCCGGGGTACCCTCGTTTCCTTTTGATTTCACCCGTTCTTTCATCATCATTCACTTGCTTTAATCATCGTCATCCTAAAGGGCATAATGTGGGACGTTAAACTGACAGTCTGAAAGTTACCAGAGAATACCATGTCATTTACGACAATATTGCTGTCATCGATATTTCATATCATTACTTCGCAAAACTCAATGCGGTGATCAAAGTCGTCTTCCGTTATTTCATGCACTAAACGCATTCTCCTAGGATTTCAACTTATACCGCCTTATGCAGAGTCGTTTTGACGTATGATTAGCGTCATACTAAAGGTTTGACTACTGCAATTAACATATGTTAATCGAACTCTTTAGTATGGTACTAATCATACTTCAGAATGACTTTACATAAAGAGCATAGTGTACAAAAATTCATTCCGCTGAACTCTGGGAAACACCTAGCTTGTTAGCAACTCTGGTTATCAATGAATGCGGAATTTCTACAAAAGATTGTAAATTAAAAGAAACTGCCAAATTGCTACATTGTTTCGGCCTTCCTGATCGCATGCGGTACCTTTCTGCAAAACATTCAATGGTCTCTTAGGCAGTTGACTTCGAAATTGGGTTATGGTCGGAAAATGTAGCATTAAATAACTGTTGTACCTCTGTATAAGATCTCTTCCTATCCTATAACCGGTGTCACATCAGAAGGGCCCGAACAAAAGGGCGAGGACAGAAAGGCCTTAGTCAAAAGGGCTCCAGTCATAAGGGCCTGAGTCAAAAGGACCCTGGTCAGAAGGGCCCCGCTCAAAAGGGCCCCCTAACAAAAAGGCCCCATGTCAAGAAATCTGAGATATAGCCTGCAAAACTTCAGAAGTATAAAAATACTTATTAGATGAAAAATATTACGTGGACATACCTGTTTATTTGTGTTGAAAGAACATACACGTGGAAAAAATATAGGGTTAGTAAAAATGTTACGACAGACCAGTAATAACGATACGCGTGGACGGAGGTAAAGTAAATATTGCAGATGGTGGATTCTGCGATATTTGATATCACACAATATCTTTTGAATGGAAAGAGGTGGGTTTGACACATCAATTTAGGCTAGAATGTTCCCACAGATGAGAAGAAGAACTCATTTTTTTAAAATCTATCTTCATTCGTTTACGAGATAGGGTGCTACGTTTGATATTTGTATCTAGTAGACCAAAGTATCTGGACAGGCAGAGACACGTAGACGTAGAAAAGTAAAAGGTTGCAGGTTGATGCGAAAACGACACTGAGTGAGGGCGTGGACATAAGGACAGCCATCCTAGATTCGCCATATTGGATATCACATAATATTTTTAAATGGAAGAGAGTATGTTTAGCACATCAATTTAGGATTGAATTTTCCTACAAACGAGAATATGATTCATTCTTTACCAATCCTCATTCTTTTACGAGGAAAGTGTGCTATGTTTGACATTAGTGTGTAGTAGACAAAAGTATCAGGACAATAAAATAATAATGTGGCGGAGGAAAAGCAAATGTTGCGAGTGTGTATTGTTGCAAAAACTACATTGAATGGGGATGTGGACACTGTTGATCACATACATATTCAGATATTATTAAAAAACTACTATAAAATGTCCTCTAAAATTATTTTATTCCTCCAAGTTAATACAGTTAGTATTTAATAGCAAACACACAATAATTTTTATAGCTTTCTTTAAGCATTTCGGCATCGTTGTTACAATTTTCCTGGTGTAGTGTGGGAAAATATTGTTCCAATCTGTATGTAATGCTTTTCTCAAACCTTCTTTCACCGTAACTCGTATATATTGACCTTACGTTGCAATTCGCTCCAAAGATTCTCAATGGGATTAAAGCCGGTACTGTGTGGTGGGGTTTAGCGAACTTTTGGGCAGTTTTAAAGCAATCTTTTCTTTACAACATATACTTTGTTTGGGATCAATATCTTGATAAAATTAGAAGTCTTTCTAAAAACGTTAAGATATATTTCTTCTGTATTTTAAAGCAGCCTGGAAGTTCTTGACATTTATTTCTGTATTTACTTCTCGAAACACTATTATTCTACCATCATATTCATGCAGGTTTAACTTAAATTCGTCGATGAAAACATTCCCACCAATTTTTGGATTTATTTTCAAAAGCTCTAGAAAATTTAAGTATCTTATATTTCTTAATTTAGGTAATACATGGTTTCTTTCTAGCAATTCTACCATTATATCCTTCCCGTATTAACTCTACATGGTACAATACACTGACCAGAAGAAACATCGTTATCACCCACTACTATTTGAACGACGTTGTTGAGCTCTACCAAATATTCGAAACTGCACATTAAAAGCATTCTATTGCTTTATAGATTTAAAGTAACAATTAATCGCAAATATACTTACTATTAAAATATGTTATACATACGTGGTAACTTCTCAATATTTTGCAAACGTAAGCAAACGAACAGAAACGTTAAGAACACAATGAAGTACTATTTATTAGTTACCTGTCTAAAAACTTTCTTCTACTAGAAACAAATGTCAAACTTAGGACGCACTATCGCGTAAATGAATAGAGATCGGTCAAAAGTCGACTCAGTAAGGGATGCGCACGAGACGAGTCGGGACAGAATTTTTGTCCATTTGTCTTTTTGTTACTGCCCTGTCATGATACTTTTTTTCTATTAGATACATATGTCAAACACCCTGTCTCATAAACAAATGGTAGTGTGTCAGAAATGAGTTGACCTTCACATTTGTGGAAATATAAAGCCTAAACTGAAGTGTAAGATCATAACCTTTTCCATTAAAAAATGTACGATCCGCAATATAGTGTAATTCAAAATGGCTTCCACGGTGACCACACTCCAAGCCAATGCAGTTTTTGCAATAACACCAATTGCAACATTTGATTTTCCCCCGTCCACGCGTGTCGTTATTATTGTTCTGTCCCAATACTTTTGACTAACCCTGTATGGAGATCCACATGTATGTTCTTACACCAAAATTAAAGAAACGTTTTCAAGATAATATTATTCATATAATACGTATTTTTCTATTTTGATTCAGGGGCAGAAATTGAATTTTAGAACTAAGGGAATAGTCATTAATAGATAGTCTGATTGGGCTAGGTCTCGAGAATACAAACTTAGAGATATGATATGATATGATTTTCACTTTAGCATCCCTTTCAGCAGCGAGGCTGTATGAGATGTGGACCTACTGATTAACGTGGAATTCGAACCACATGAGATCCCGCCGGGAATCGAATTCGGGTCTTCCACGTCTACAAACTCAGACAGACGCGGTTGAAAGCAAACTTTCATCGAGAAACGACTTGAGCAATAGGGATTGTTGCAGAACAAACAGCAACCAAACAAAATTAAGATCACCATTCAAGTTTCCTTTTTGTCTCTAATAACCACTGATATTCTTCCTTCTATTAGACAATCACTTCTACTTACTAAGGTGGCACTATCCACTCGTGCATCTTTGATTTCCACTTCTGTTTTGATTTCAGGCTTTCGGGCCGTGAGACTATTTCTACCCGGGCTCTTTCCACTCAAGCCCTTTTGACATGAGGCTCTTTTGACTCGGGCCCTTTTCTCGCTGGGCCGTTTTGAGGGAGAGGCCCTTTAGACTCAGGCCCTTTTGTTGCGGTGCCCTTTTGACGCGGGGCCCTTTTGACCCGGGCTCTTTTGACGCGGGGCCCTTTTGACCCGGGCCCTTTTGACACAGGGCCCTTTTGACGCGGGGCTCTTTTGACCGGGGCCCTTTTGACGCGGGGCCGTTTTGACTCGGGCCTTTCTGTCCTCGCCCTTTTGTCCGGGCCCTTCTGACATGGAATCTGATTACCAAAGCCCTCATGTTTTCACTACCCTCGCTTATGCACATACCAAACGTCACTGACGCGTCTTATTTTGGCTCTGGGCCGTTCAGCGTATTGTCAATGGGGAACGCCGGTTGAACATTGGCGTGCCGACAAGTAAGATTTTTTCGACTGGCAATTAGTGGAACAGTAAATCTGATAAATTAAACCATGACTATTCTTTTATTTCATAGTCATGAAGATTTTTGGCCAAACAAAAGCTGAAATTAACGTTTAAAATCCTTTTTCAAATAGTTGATGGGAAAACGCAGCCTCAAAAGTCCGTATTCCGACTGATTACTGTGGATTTTTTTTTCTCCGAAGAAAGCGTTTGCAACCAGGAAATTTTGAATGCATAGAACAGTGTTGTTCTTAGTGATCCTGGTGGTGAAAAATGTGCTTTCAGGGGAAAAATGTACTGACTGTTATAAGTTTTTCACATTAGGTTCACAGACGTGTTAATTGAATTATTCTTAACGGGCATTATTAGCTGTTTACTTGCTATTTTTAGGTCGCTTTCAAGCATTTGTAAGTCATTCCCAAATACGTTCCCTCTAAATGGCACTTAAATCGTACTGAGAATTGTAGAAATATACTGAGTATGTAAAGAATGCTACATTGCTGGTGAGAATCCGCCATGATTTTCTTTGTATTGCTACACACCATTTCTCCTGTTTGCTGGGAAAGGCTACTTTCCAGCGGCGGCGCCGTCGCATTTTATACGCCTTTCCGGCTGTTTGCAGACTGCTCGAAAGGACCTCTTTTCAATGTCGGTTTCCCGGTTCTAACACAGGCGGCATCCGACCTCATGCTGCCGTCGAAAAGTGTCCCTTTCCCGACTGGAATTCAACCCTTCAGTAAGGCAAAATTTTCGCCACCTTTTACAGTAGCTTTGCCTAAGGCTTCCTCCATGCTATGGTTTCTCGGCAAGGGCACAATTGTTAGTTCTGAAAGTCTATAATACTTGCATGTCCTATTCAATTTCTTATTTTTTGGCTTAGAGTGCTGCAAAAAAGCAAAAAGGAAGAAATTTTGTACTGGGACACACAACAAATGCAAGTATTATACTTCAAGAACTTGTATGGTGCTCCTTGTAGAGAAATCACAGCATGGGGGAAGACATAGGCAAGACTAATGTAAAAGGTGATGAAAATTTTGCCTCCCTGAAGGGCTGATTCTCAGTCTGCAAAAGGCCACTCTTCGACGGCGACAAGAGGTCGGATGCAGCCTGTGGGAAAATCGGGAAGCCGACATCGAAAATAGGTCCTTTCGAGCAGTCGGCAAGCAGCAGAAAATGTGCATAAAATGCGCTGGGCTCGCCGTCGAAAGGTTGCCTCCATGGAAACCCAAGATCCATGGTCTGTATCCATGGAAACCCAAGATCATTGACCGTATCAACTGTTACTATGGCAACGATGGAAGCTCCTGGCATTGTAATCATCCGCTTTACAACCGGGTGAATGAAAGAAAGATATTTGCCCCTTTATATGTAGTTTAGAAAACCATTGAACAGTTATGGCTGATATTTTTCACATTAAGAGTCAAATGTTTCTTGTGTTGTTTGTTCTCGGATGCGAATTTCCAGTGTACATAATTATTAGCAAAATTTATTTTTATTCAGAAAAACACATTTTTGTAGTTAAAAGTCCATGACTGAGAAAGGAAGATTATTTGTATTTTAAAAATTCAACATTAACGTATCGCTTTTAGCATCAGTATGATCAAACAAGAAAATATTGTTTTGCGCGTTGTTAACGCTGCGTTAATGAAACTTTGATACCGACCTATAATCCATTTTGAGTTTGTAACGAGTAACTTTTTTTATTGCTAAAATTGCGACCTTTGTGTTTCGGCACCTGAAAGTTTTGTCAGAGACAGGGCTATCATCATAACAATGCTTCTTTTTGCTTGTACTTTTCATTATTCATTTACTTTCTTATGACAAGAACAGTGGAATGGGAAAAGGAAAGGTAATGGGTGATGAAAGGAAGATGAAATCATAGATAACAACATATCTCAAATTAAAACAAAATTTGAAATGAATAACAAATTTTAAAAATTTACATGTATATCCGATTAAATAAAAGACTAATATCAAAGCTACTTTTTACTACTCACTTTCGCTTGACTTGAGTTAAGCCTTATTCTACTATTTCAATATACTCATCATTCATTGTCTTAAAATCTTTATACTTAAGATTTCTTGTATGATAATACTATCTCCTTTCCTGGTTCAGTTTGTTCATCATTCAGTGCTTTTGTAGTCTTCTTAGTTAACCTTTCTTATGTTGTAATGTTATATCTTCTGGTTGTCAAGTTTTCACCTTCTGTGTGACTTGGTTTTTACCTGTTTTGGTCCCTTTGTGTATGGTAAGCACTTTTATTATGAAATTTCTAAATAATATTTTATTAATAATGGATTTACCATATGCTCCTAAGATTTTTCATATATCATATTACACTGACAGCTCACTAACACTACTCAACTTACTTATAATTTGTACTTGTATATGAAGCAAAAGCTGCGTTTATGTAGGCACAATACACACCATAAAGTTAGTATTATCTTCAGTTATATTAGAACACTTACACTTTATCTTCCATAATATTTTATATATTCACCTCACTTTTAATATCGTTGTACAGGTTCACTTCTGCTTATTCTTATTACAAACAATTTCCACTTTTCTAATATTTTATATTTATATAGATCTATTTACTGTAGGATGTTCCTAGTTGGATTTCCATATTACGGCAGACTCAGGCGTACCAAATTGAGGTAAAGAGCAGCAGTGAATGCAGTCCCTGGTCAATTTTGTCCTGCCTCCTTTGTATGCCCATCTGACAAGGAACGGGCATGAACATATCATCCGGATATCCCAACAATAACTAATCAATTCAACAATCATAACAAAGGTATATTCATGCACTAAACATTGAGCGTCATGGAAAAATTTAGTAAGTGCCCTTTGTTAGTCTAAAGAAAATCGTAGACCTCGACTGAAATAGAGATTGCATCAACACTGTTCATTAGAAAATTATGGTTTCTACTTCATTTCCTTCAGCATGAAACAGGCTTTCCAGAGGTGTTATGTATTGGCGTCTATAACGTACCTCAACAGGGAAAATCGGTATAATGTCAGAAAAATTCCCTTCAAAACTCTCTTCCATCAAATTTGTCCCAGGGTAAAAAAAAATTTCTAAATTTATCTCAAAACGTACTACAGAGGTTAGAAAATGGGTGTAACGAGTTTCTTTTTGATAGACGGAATAGGTATGAGGGGAAGTGTCTATAAGTGATCACTACAATACGATCAGAATAAGTATAAGAGGAAAGGTTGTATATACGAAATCGACCTGAACTATAAAGAGCAAATAATATAAAAATATAAACGGAGTCATATCGTGATATCAAATTTTGTACCACATTTTCTGTAGAATGAAGCAAGCGTTTTAAACAGTAACTGTGCTACAGTTGTATTCGGATAAACCCACTTTATCCACCAACACCCCCACCATGCCCTTCTGTTCTCTATTCCGTTCTTAGTTGTTATGCTATATCTTTTCCCTCGTTTTAAGGATATAAACCCCCTCTACCTCCTAGTATTTTTCAAGGCCCATCTTAATTTTGTACTTCTACCTGTGTACGACTTACTAGGGGAAATGAGGTAGAAATCCGCCTCTGATGAATCGGATGTATCTCTTAAGTTTTGAATTTCCCTTGTTAAATTTTCGGATGTGCACTGTAAAATGTATCCCTGTAACATGTCATTTGATTCGCACACTAATTCCTAACGGTTCTATTATCGCTTTAAAGGACGCAAAGCTTAACAATAGAGCTATTTTGGAAGACAGACGTGTATCCCCAATTTTATTCTCCGCATATCACGGAACCATATGCGTAATGACTATTGAAACGCTCACTTCATTCTACAGAGAATGCGCTACAATTCTTGATATCATCATAAATAGTGGTGTGTTTTATATTTTTTATATTATGTTCTCTTTATATGTCAGGTCATAGGTTCGGTTTTGTATGTAAAGAGCTTATTTCTATAGAACATTTCCCTTTATATCTACTCCGTGTATCAAAACGAAACTTAGTATACTGAGTTCTTAATCCATATAGTATTTTTCAAGATACATTTAGATTGTGTGTTTTCACCCGGGACTACTCCAGAGGGAGTAGAAGTTGATGGGAGGGACTTTTGTATGGATTTTTTAGAAAAATATTTCAATTTTTCGTGTTCAAATATACTATGAGCGCCAATGCATAGCACCTCTGGACAGCTTGTTTCGTGCTGAAGAGAATGAACTATCGATCATGATTTTCTAATGAACAATGCTGATGAAATAGCTTTTCACTTCAAATGTTTGATTTTTTAATACTAACAGGGTTAACGGAACCCAGGGACTTTGTCCATGGCACCTAATGTCTGTGCATGAACATATCTTTATGTTTATCGAATGGACTAGGTTTCATTCGGATGTCCAGATGACACGTTCATGTCCGTTCCTTGTGAGATTCGCATGTCATTTGAATAAGTCAGTGCGGAGACTGGATTGTACTTCCGTTCCGAGACATTTTATCATTAAATTTGTATATATATATTTTTATTATATATATATATTTTTATTATATATATATATATATATATATATATATATATATATATATATATATATATATATATATATATATATATACTACTGTTTACACAAAACACACTTCCCGAGACGTACGAGAAGAACAACGAACCACACATTCTCCTGATGTATCCGGAACTCGTATAGGCTTTACCTGGGGATATATCGAGTCCACGCATACAATTTCGTTCTGGGACACGCGGAATGCGGACGTTTCTGAAGGAGTTGTAGGGTCCAGAAAGATTCAGAGCCACTCTTCCATTCATTCAGTTATACTATTATAAGCGTCATTCCTATTTCAGTGTTTCTTCGTTTCGATTATAATTTTAATAATTTGTCCTAAAATATTGATCTCTTTTTAATTCTGATTGGTCATTTGTTAGTTTGCTTAATATCCTATATTCCTCCTCATTAGCTATAATTTCGTTTATTTCTTTCCTTCTTATTTGCTCTCTTCCTTCTAGCCGTTCTTTCAGTAATAGACACCATAATACGTGATGCCTTGTTGTGCCTATTTCTTTGCATTGACATCTTGGATACTCTATTTGCCCCATCTTGTACAATGCGTGAGTGTGTATAGTTCTGACCGGTAGGATTCGTGAGTAACATGAAGTCACAGCAAAGTTTGAAGTACTGCAAGTCAGCACGATACAACCAAGAGTCGAGCTCAGTGCAGGAGCTAAAGTTGCCTAAATATTTGCTTTCGGCAATGTTTGCTTTGGAAAAGGATGTGCATTGCGAGTCATGCTTACGCTGTTTCTGTCCAAGCGCCGCATTTATTCACTCTGTACATGCTTGCACTGTTTTTGTACACGCGCGGTTTTTCCGTGCACTGTTTTTATCCACGCTGTATTCGCGTACGCTGCTTTTGTCCAGTTTTTGAATATTTTACTGTTCTTATAATATTACGCCAGAAAATACGTTCGAACTTACTAAAATTACTAGTTTGAACCTCTCTCCTAATTTCTAGTGGGTGTCGCATATGCTTTTCAATATCAATAAAAAAATGCATACGTAACATTCAAATATATTTACTATAAAGTGTGTATATCCAAATTGGAAACAATAAATGAATTGAAATACTTACAAGAGAATTATTTCTCACACAAAGATTAATATTTCTTACGAAATTCCTTATTCTTTATTAAGTCTTTTATCCTTTGTGGCTTCCTGTTTACGAGTTTAGCACATTTTGCCTTCAATTCTGCATCGTGATACCACAAATTGTTGATCTTGATCAATTGAAGTTTGGTTCTAATGTGTTTCTCGTCTAGCTTTTCTTTCATGAAGCTCCAAAAGTTTCCAATCGGGTTCATATCAGGACTAGTACCTGGGCACGGGAGAACACTAATTTTGTTGTCCTCGAAGAATTTTGTCACAGCTTTGGCCCGGTGGCGTGGGGATCCATCATGCATAAAGATGAATTGTACCTCATCAAACCAGAGTACAGTCTGGGAAAGCAGTTCTTCTTGAAGAACTTTTAGGTAATGGTCGTGGTTCATTTTCCTCTCTACTATATATAGTCTTCCAGGTCCGAAGACAGATATCACACCCCAGGTCATGGTTGAAGTAGGATGCTTCACGGTTTATTAAAGACATCCCAACTTGAATTAATCCCAGGTCAACGTCGCATAAATTGTGAACATTCTTTAGATACAAAGATACATGATTCATCACTGAAATACACTATTAGGACATGTCTAAACACGCGCTAGGTTGCAAACTGATCTAATGATCTGTTCTGTTCTATTGCATAACTTAGTAGTGCCTTTTGTACACACACACACACACACACACGCATATATATATATATATATATATATATATATATATATATATATATATATATATATATATATATATATATACATACAGGGTGGTCCATAAGTCTAAGTCCAGTGGATTATTTTCGAAACAAAAATGATTAAAGCAAATCTGATTAGCGGAGGGCGGACTTGGGTAAAGAAGCTACCGATTGTTACATGTGTGGTGAATGGCGGCCATCTTCATGACTGCCATCTTGGATCCAGGTTATTTTTTTCAAACATGAACATAGGCATGTCACACATTAATTAACCCTTTTTTTTAGCAGGGGAATGCAGTCCCGCAGGCAGAAATGCGTTATCATATAGCGTTCTGAAGTTATGACATCGCAAAGTCCCACCTACAGGATGTGCTCTTTATGTTGCCCGTCCATTGCAACACATAACCGGAGTGTCTTAATCCAGTCCTGAACCGATAAAAATTCAGTGGCCGTGATGCTATCACAGGCGTCTTGAATATGTCCCTGAAGGTGTGCAACATCTCGAATCTTCTCCTGATAAACCAGGTGTTTTAAGTGTATCCATAAGAAAAATCCAAAGGAGTGAGGTCCGGCGACCGGGCTGGCCACTCCATAGGGCCTCGGCGACCAATCCAACTTCCAGGAAAATGGAGATCCAAGTGTCCCCGCACAGGCATCGCAATTTGCGGGGGGCACCATCTTGCTGAATATATCGCGGCAAGGTGGCGTCACGGCGGAGAAACAACGGAAATACCAATTCCTGTAATATGTCCAGATATCGGAAACCATTTAGGGTACCAGGAATGAACAAGGATTCTATGATCGACTTGTTCCATATGCCACACTACACCATGATTTGGGCAGGGGTAACCCTATTACAGGGATTGATAATATGTAGGTTTGCATCCGACCAATATCACATGTCCTGGCGATTTACTTCCCCCCAAATAAAAGTTTGCCTCGTCTGCGAAGAGAACGCTATCTGTGAAATGCTTATTTCGTTCATATTGTGACAAGGCCCAATCGGCGAATTCCATGCGACGTTCTGGATTATCCTTTAAAAGTTTGTGTACAAGCTGCAGCTTAAAGGAATGCCACTTGCTCTTTTGAGAATCCTCATCACGAAAGCACGTGGTAACCCTGTTATCGCAGATAGTTTTCTTGTGCTGCGCTTCAAACTATTCACACTTGCAGCAAGCACAATTGTGATTATTTCCTCTCCTGTCGTGGTTCGTGGGGGACCTGACAGTGGTCTGTCGGCAACATTACCAGTTACACTAAATTTCCTAATGAGGTAGCTAACGGTGTTGTTGCTTATTGCAGGAGTTTCGGAGTGGCGCGCGTTGAAGTTCTGGGCAATCACACGACTGCTTCTTTCCCCAGACATTAGGATGATCTGAATTCTTTCCTCTTTCGTCAGTGCCATCTCGCTCTATCTGCATGGGAATATACCTGTAGGTTGAGTGATACCTTGTTTGATAGATCGTGGGAAGCCAAACAGCTTTGTACAAAATTTGTTTTCATTTTGGGCAAGCCTGTTTCAAAATGGCCGCCAAAAATGATTCCACATTCAGATAGAAAGTGCAGTGTTCAAATTGAGTATTACACGCCAATATCAAGCGAACTACGCATCAAATAAGAAAAGTGTTAAGAGTCAATGTACAATACAGAAAGCCTGAAATTTGTGTTAAAGTTCCCTCGCCCCGCTTTTGTATGGAGGGGTGTACATGGAATTTTCAAATCGCAACATAGGGCGAGTGATACCTCTTTGATAGATCGTGAAATACCAAACAGCTTACTACAAAAGTTGTTTTGATTTCAGACAAGCCTGTCACTACAGCATTACCACAACCTAATATCCTGTAAAGTAGTAGAATAACGTTTAGTAATTCTACGGGTATGTGCGAGGTTAACAATTGTAATTTCAATCACTGTAAAGCAAATAATTTCAACACTTACTGTGTTACAAATGATGCTCTATATGTTCTCTTTCCTGCTCCACACACCTCCGTAAGCGGCGGCATAGGGATGTTCGTAGATCATGTAGCATCTCTGGAGTGTTAGATGCACACACACCTTGGATACGCTCCTTCATATCATCAGTAGTTGTTGGTACGTTGGACATTACCCGATCCTTAACATAACCCCAGAGGAAAAAATCAAGTGGGGTTATGTCACGAGATCGTGGAGGCCAGTGAATATGACCTCGACTCCCAATCCATTTATTCGCCATACGGTGGTCCAATAAGTCTCTGACCTGGCGTGCATTGTGTGCTGGAGCACCATCATGTTGATACCACATTCTTATACGTTCAGCCAAAGGAATATTCTCTAACAACTCCGGGTATAGTACATCATTGATAAATGCGGCATAGGTATCACCAGTAAGACGTCCATCAAAAAAATATGGCCCAATGATATGGTTACCAAGGATGCCACACCATACATTAAGAGGCCACCGATGCTGACGAGCAACTTGTCTCTGCCATAGTGGATTTTTCCTAGCCCAATAATGCATATTATGTCGGTTTACGTGTCCTGTGTTTGTAAATGTAGCTTCATCGCTAAACAAGATGGTGGATATGAAGTTGCGCTGTCTGTTTTCCATACCTTCCAACCATAAACAAAATTGCAATCTAGCATGAAAATCATTGCCAGATAGTTCCTGATGTAAGATGATATGATTTGGATGAAACATGTACTCGTGAAAAATACGCACTACAGATCTTTGGCTAACTCCAGTGGCCTGAGCGAGGTGTCTCGTGGTAACATGTGAGTCTACATGCACTTTTGCCAATATTCCTGTTGCACGTTCTTCATTCGTTGCAGAACGGTAACGACCCCTACCTCGTCCCCGGACAAGACTACCATGCTGCCGCAAACGTCTCTCCAATCGCAGAAATGCCATGTGAGATGTTTGTTGGCGTTGGGGATAGCGCATTGCATACATTAGTGCCGCGTTACGATAGTTTCTTCTACATTTGTCCAACACCAGCAACATATCTACACAATGATCAAACACCGCCATTGCTCTATTCAAACGCTACCCAAACTAATAATATTAATATGATAGTGTTCGTTTCCTTGTACGGAAAACTTATCACCAAAGTTGATATCCCGTTCTTTCTACGCTTTTGAACGTTCAACATACAACTACAGCCCTTACCTACAATATCCACACTACCACTTCCCTTTAAGTCACTAACACTCTCACTAACAGCTAGGCAATGTAACATCAATGATGATTTTACGTTGAACACTACTACTCAACAAGAAAAAAATAATACCATACTATTCATACTGCATTAACAAACAACACACAGTACAGTCAAATGTTCTCAGTAGAACAATGAAAATCACATTCCCCGTCCCCTGTGTGATCGGCTCTATTGACACTTGTGTATACCAGCCATTATTAAGGAGGTAGAGTACTAGCTATTGCTACGTTTCTAATGTCTATTTTCGGGTTTCCGGCACCAATTTATAATACGTTAAAATGTATATTTTCTGGAGTTGAGACACCACTAATTTTGCTACATTTATTTCTACGCAGTATCTAGATTGTATCCAGGTTCTTAAACTACGTGACAAACACAATTTACAATTTTCTTAAATTGGTTTTAATACTTAATCTTGAGAAGCGTTTATATTCCACATTGACATATTTAACAAGATGTCTGCACACTTACACTTACATTTATTACGTTTCCATAGCGATTACATTAATAGTTGACGATCAAAAATAATATAAGATATTTCTTTGCAACATTCTTTTCTTTGTATAAAACGGCTCAAATAATTCACCTTTGATCCTTTTTTTTATAAGATGGTACAGATTGTTAATGCAATATACAACGTTATCGTTGTACTATGTTCCGAAGGCCATCGGTTCCATTCCCCAGGCAATGACGTTGACGGGCTTTCCTTACTCTAACTGGGCACATGTTGAACTTGATGTGCCTGCAAGTAGGGCCTAATAGGTACCTTCCTACCCCTTTTTCATAGGATTGTAGTGATTGAGAAACGACGTCTCTTTGCGCATACGTATTAGTATTATTCATTGTCTTATTATTTTCATTCATATTATTATTATTATTACTAGTTTTATTATTATTTTTCGTAGTAGTATCCTCCTCCTCCTTCTTCTTCTTCTTCTTATTATTATTATTACGTTAACCCTTATAGGTCGATTTTGCCCCCGAACATTTTACTTGTTATTCACTTACACTATGATGATGGAACCTCGTGTTCGACATATTTTTAGGCCTGTTTGTATTGTACATTGACTCTTAACACTTTTTATTTGATGCAATAATTCGCGGGATATTGGCTTGTAACACTCAGTTTGAACACTGCACTTTCTATCTGAATGTGGAACCATTTCCGGCGCCCATTTTGAAACAGGCTTGCCCGAAATCAAAAAAAAAAAAATTAACAAGCTGTTTGGTTTTCCATAATCTATCAAACAAGGTATTACTCAACCTATATTCAGATTTGAAATTTTAAAATTGGTCCCGTAGCCCCATGATGGGGCCCTGGGGCACCACGACAACACCATTCCACGTTGATTATGGCGTTTACCATTTTTCATTTTTTGTTTCATGTTTTTCTACTTAGCCGTTTCCGATTTATAAGTACTGGAAATTTTATCTGCTACTGGACCAATTTTGGGGTCTATCTTGAAAACGGTGCCCCATATCAAAAATTGTTTCCTACAAAAATTGTTCAATTTTTCAACTTCTTTCGAAAGAGGTATCACTCGACCTATGTTCTCATTTGAAAGTTTCACGTTCACCCCCGCCCCCCAAAATGGGGGGCGGGGGAAACCTAATGTTTGACTCATTTCTGAGGCCCCTCTGTATTGTACATTGTCCCTTAATTTTTTTCTTATATGATTTACAGTTCGCGAGATATTAGCTTGTAACACTTATTTTGACTCACCCTATGTATATATATATATATATATATATATATATATATAATTAATGCTGGATTGGCAATATTCTTCACCTGATCGTATTGTAGAGTACGTCAAACAATGTTCTAATGCCGATATTTGCTTGGTACAAAATTTCAGCGTTTTGTATCTATTGGTTTTGAAGTAACAAGAGGATAAGAAGACAAAAAGTCCACTCTATATACAGAATGTTAATGAATAATGCTGGGAAATTGCAAAAGTTGGTTCATCACACCAAATTAAGCAAAAATGTTCATACAGACCTGTGGGGGAAAAATCAGTAATTTCAGAGCAAGAACTGTCCAAAATCGTACAAACTCTCAATTTTCAACACGTCATATTTCGAATTCCAGAAACTGTACTCTACTCGTCCATATCAGTATAAAGGAACCAATACATATGTAATCAAAAAATAGGTATTTCATCAGTGAGTAATGGGTGTGGAAGGGTAAAGTCCCTTTGACATCCTGTATCTGTCTATGTGTGTGTGTGTGTATGGAGGTAGAGTAAGAGAGAGAGAATGAGAAAGGGAGGTAAAGGAGGGAAGAGACTTTTCATTCTTCACCTTCTCATTCTTAACTATTAAACTTTAGTTCGTCAGAAACTCATTCCGACAAAACTTCCAAATGTCCCAAAATATTGTGGACATTCTGGCCAGTTTTGTTCCCATCTCGAGTTTTGCGCACCTTGAAACATGAAGATCTTCAATTAAAATCTTGCATCTATATTCTAAACCCAAGGTTGTCCAACAGAAAAATCAGAAAAAGACATATGCCCAGTTTTAGGACATGGCTTGTGATGTTTTTTGCACCATCACCTCCCGACTTTTGTGCACCTCTGATAACTTAGATTTACTCAATTTAAAATCGTGTTTGCCTGACACTAGAGTTCGCACTGTTAACAGCAATTATTTTATTTATTGTTAATATTCATTTTGTGTCGTTTAGTGCTTTGCCTCTGGAGTTTTGTGCAGCCCACATGATATATAAAATCATTTTAAAATTGTGTGTGCACCAATTACCAGTGAATTTACAAAGCAAACCAGGACTGTTGATGTGCCAAATATTAGTACCCATTCTCTGTAGATTTGTGCAGCATCTCCCGAGTTTTGTGCACCTCAGATAAGTGATATAGCTATTCAAAAATAGTGCACACACCGGAAGCTAAGGTTCCATAACGCCTTATACAGCAATAATTATGTCAATCGTTAGTACTCATATTGTGTCTAATTTAGTGCACTATCTTTTGAGTTTTCTGCAGTGGAAGAGCGGAAGACGGGACGAACTGTGGTTTTCACTGTCCCAAACCGAATCCCAATATCCTCGAAAGGCATAATCTGTCAAGGCGGATGCACATCCATTCACAGACACTGTTGCAGTTACTTGTTGTGTACAATTGTCGTGGGGTTTTGCCCTATTATTCTGTCCTTCGAATGCACGTTTGTTTCGCCAGAGTCTTCCTCACTTCGTTCCGTCCACACAATTTCACATATATTTTTCGCGGTTACATCATTGTTTTTTGCATTTTACCTTACATTGATATATCACACATCCAGCTTCTCATTTCAATACCTTACGCTATATCCAAGATCGCGGTATTCAAGATGGCTGTCAAGTCAGTGTTATAGTATATCAAATATCTTGATTTCATTTTGGTGCTGCCCATTTTTTCCGTTTTCAACATAAATGGGTACCTTGCGACGTTTATTTTATATCATATTGTCGCGAGGTGCGTTATGTTGCGGAGCATATCTCCGGAGGTTCTGGATATGGGCAGCTAAAATTTGGCATTTTTTCTTCTTTTGTATTATGTGTCCTCTGGGCGAAGTTTGAGTCGGATCTGATCCTGCCTCGTTCTGTACGTTGCTTGTAAGCTTAGGTTAAATATACACTGCAAAGGTTTTAATATATTTGATTTCGTACGTTTCAATACTCTTGCTGATAATCTGTCTATACCAAATGTTGTTTTTAGTTATAATTCATTTATGAAGCCTTCAATTTCCTGTTCAGTGATTGGAGTGAAGAATATAGAGTTTACTACTTTAGTTTGGGAATTAAAATTAAAATTTATTTTAACATCAATCTCTTTGTTAACTATTTTTTTTTTTTTTTTTTTGCCAAAACTGGAAAAATGCTCAAAAAACTTTCAACTATTAACATTGGATCACGTTCAAACGTTACTAGACCATTTTTAGTGTGTAGTTCATTTACTTTTACATATTTCTTGTCATTTGTATCTATAATATATGTTATTACCTTCCATAATTTACTAACATTGTTATTACATAATGTAATTTGTTTTCTATAGTAGTCATTTTTAACTTCTTTTAATAAGTTTATTTCTATACCTTCTGTAATATTCCTTAAATTCTAAATCGTTTTGGTTTTTTATTACTAAACGACTTAATCTAGCTCTTTCTCTTACAGAGTTGACTAATAATTTTGTTATCCATGGTTTTATTTTGCTGTATTTACTACTTACTTTTTTTTATTCTTATTGTTAATACGTGAATTACTTATACAATTTTTTAACATTTGAATGAAATTCGAAGTTGCAGTATTAACACAATTACTGAGTATTACCAGATTCGAGTTACATTTTTTCAATTCTTCGTTTAGTAAAGTATAATCTATAATTGTTATTTTATATGATATTTTTTTCCCTCTTTTGCATTGTAATGGGAACATTTATACTAGTGAGAAAGTGCTCAGTAATACCTGTTTGCAATACAGCTGATGTGACATTCCGTGGACTTTGGTGCTTTAAAAATATATGAACTATACAAGTCTTACTATATTCTGTAACTCTACTGTGTTTATTTATGCATGAAACATAACCATGACTGTATAGTAAGTTTAAATACGTGTCTATATTTTCACAGTATTTGTCACATAATACATCTAGATTGACATCACCTAAAAGCAAAGGGCAAGTCGATGAATTGTTAAGCTCATCATTTAGTGATTGTAGAAATGCTTTCTCGTCACCATTTGGAGTGCGATATATAGCTATTATATTACAACCTTCTGCTTTGTTTAAATGTAAGCGCATTCCAGTGGCGTCAGCAAGATTCAGTTCCGTTACTTTGTCAATGTCAACTTGCTCGTTTACAAATATCATGACCCCATCTGCACGTGTTAAAGACCTATTTGTACAATAACAGCGATATCCGTTTATGTTAATGTTACAAGTTGCTTCATTTTTCCATATTTCTCTTAAGATTCTTATATCTACGTTTATAGTAATATTTTGTAACAATACTAAAAATTCATCTATTTTTTTTCTAACACTTCTCATAGTCAATTGAATAATCGTAATTCCTGTTTTATCACTAAATAATTCATTAAAATTGTCTATGTCATTACAAATGTTAGTGTCTACATTTTGGTATAAGAAAATATACGCACACTTTGAACCACGTGTGCACATAATGCAGCTACCAAACAATTCTAATTTAAGTATATTTCTTTATTAATTACAGTACACTTACAGAACTCTAGCATTTAATATAATTATGTTAGGTGCTGTAGTATGTGAGTAAGCTAGTTAGTGTTTTGATATATATTTTCAACAACTGAACAACTCTCGTAAATCGGGAATAAGCAACTGCCCCTTTCTCCCCGCTGCAGGTGGCCATGGATATACTTCATGTTATATAGGGTAAGTGATAATGAAGATAACCTGCGTTTCTTTTGATGCAATTTGATTCTATTATGTCATGACATGTCTCGCAATGTTCTTAGATAATTTTTGACACTGGAGATGCAAACTTTTATTAGAAACATTGATCCTTGATAGTGTGATACGCTAAAACATTGTTTAATCTCATAAACTGTAACTGTCATTTGAAGAAGCGTCTGTCAATTTTAGATTTGTTTACTTAAATAGTTCTGAAGACACTACTTGGAACCTGGTTTATGCGTTGTGATTAAATTTGAATTCAAAAGCCACGAGTCCTTATATCTATCGTACCCATAGAGGGAACGTCCCATGGAAATTTCCGAAGTTTACACAGTCCGAAACATTTTGAAAACACTATTTTAGATCTCAAGAACACATTGTGATCACATTTAAACCAAACCCGTGGACCTTTTTATCTCCCTGTCCATTGAAGCTAAATCCCATCGTTATACGGGGGACCTTTTTGAGGTTTCCACGTTTTGAAATTTTCCGAAAACATCTGGAACCTCAGAAACACATTGTGGCCAAATTGGAAACGTAAATCCGTGGGCTCTTTTATCTAAACATCTATCGAAATTGCGAATTGCAATCGTCCAAATGCTTGCCACACTCATCAAAGCTATTGTTTATGTAAAATAATAATCCTCATTTAGTAGAATTTCGTGCACTATTCCCTAGTTTTGTGCTACTCAGATGACATGAATATAACTACGCATTAAAAACAGTGCGTAGGCCAGACAATAGAGTTCACATAACACCGTTCACGCAAGTTTTGTCAATCGGTAATATTCATTTTATGTCCAGGTTAGTATACCGTCTCCTGAGATTTCTCCAGTCTGGATCACCACCTGAAATAGTGCATATTCCAATAATACAACGCCAGAATAACATGATTTTGATGTCAAATATTAGTACTCATTCTTTGCTGTTTATGTACTATTTTACGAGTTTTGTGAAGCTCTGACAATAGAGATAAAACTCTGTGAGCGTACGCCAACTGCCCTATTACAGAACGTCATATACAATTGAGAAAGTCACTTGAAGTAATTGAAGTTTAGTATTGCTAATGTTAAACAATGTTATTCGAATTTCAGTGTATGCTATACGCACTATTTTCAACGAGTTATAGCATAGTGGAGCTGCACAAAATTTTGGAAATAGTATGCAAAACTATACAAATGATTACTAACATTTGGAATAACAATCACCTTGATTATTATCCGCATTTATGTGATTGAAATAAGCACGTTTTTCACCGAGGAGTATCTCTTCATCAGACTTGAAACAAAATTTGAAGGATGTGCACAATACTTAAGAAAGATGAGTAGTAATATTTGGAATAACACTTATCTTCTGTGTTGTACGAAGTTGGGCGAACAGTTAGCTATATTTCTGTTATGTAAGCTGCTCAAAGTTGGATGAATAGTGCACAAATCTGTACATAATAAGTCATTGCGTCGTCTTGTGCGACTGTAATACGCACTATTTTTAAATAGCTACATGTCTGTTATCTAAGGCACATAGACCTCTGGAAGTGGTGCACTAAACTGAACAAAATGAATACTAGTATTTGACATAAGATAACCATTAATAGATCTTGCACGATTCGTTACAAAACCCGCTATTTTCAATTAGCTACATGGCGGATGAACCCTAAAGACTGATATAATTGTTACTGTAAATTGTTTTATGCGAGCACCAGTGTCCGGCAAACACACTATTTTGAAGAAGATGCATCTTTTCTATCTTAGATGCACAAAAGCCTGAAGATGGTGCACAACACCTACACAAAGCTCATTCTAATAATCGTAATGTTTGTGTGAATGTTTTTTTTTTCTGATATTTCAGTTCCACTAACTCAAACCTAGCATAGAGTGTGAAAAACATCAGTTAAAAATTCAGTGTCTCAATGTTCACAAAATTCGAGATGTGGTACACAAAATTGCACAAAATGTGCGTAAAATTATGTTATAAATTTTGTTGGGATCGGTTTTTGACGAACGCAAAGTTAACAGACCTCCAGAAATTACCATGATCGGAAAACGTTAAATACAGTATACTATATATGCTCCAAAATCAAATTCATTTGCGTATTTTTTGTAGAGGAATATTAAGAAATCTCAAGATTTGTATGACTAAAATATGATAAATATTACGGCAGTTAACGTGGAATAGACAACATCAATACGATACTGGTTTACTCGAATTATAAGAGCTATCTTATATTAGCTTCAAAAAAACATATATACCATATGCATTCTTTTATTAAATTTTTATTTAAGAGCTAAAAGTATTTGTTAAGTGTAAACATCTAATGTAAATACTTACTTAGATCAAGATACTTCTAAACACAAATTGAAGTATTGTTTTGTTAACGTTTCAATAGTGAATTTTTGAGCAGTAAAAACCACAGTATATTTTCTTTTCTCCCATCAGAAGTAAGTAAATAAATTTTTGCTTATGATATTACTTTAAAAATTGTCCTTGGTTTTGCTTTTCGCGTATGTGTAAATACATGATATAGGCATACTCTTGTTAAAATTTATACACATATTATACTTTTTTGCGGAAGTCATAAATGAAGGCTGTGAGATTTTTTTTTGAAATAGTATATTTTATGCTAAGGAAGAACTTTTACAGCTTAAATAACGTTTATTTTACCTTCATACGGAAGTTTACATAAATTAACGACGGTTGGAATTATACCACGTGGTACTCATAAATGTGATTGCGGAGCGCTCTCGTAATGTTTTATAATTGTACCTTTTCTTTTGTATTACGTACGCATGCACGATTACATACACATAATCAAAAACAGACATATTTGTTTAGTGGCGAGGGTAAGATGGCCCAGTGATAGATCGCACACGTATTCAGAGGGGCCCTCCGATCGTAGGTCATTTGAGTTTGTGAAAGACAAATCTAGTCGGAAGCCTGTTTCCTCCCTGATTCTCACTCCATCAAGTCTTTCACAATATTTCACTTTTATAAATAGGGGTGCACACGATACAAGATTTGT
Source organism: Thermobia domestica (assembly GCF_964235325.1). Lineage (NCBI taxonomy): Eukaryota > Metazoa > Arthropoda > Insecta > Zygentoma > Lepismatidae > Thermobia > Thermobia domestica. Next base: position 155,934,838 of record NC_137461.1, on the reverse strand, counting down.
AGCTGTCTCGTCTCGAAAATGTGCTGTAAAAGTGATGTCTCGACTCGAAAAATGTATATTTTTTCTATTGGAAGAGCCGTGTATCGACTCGAATTTTGTCAGTAAACTCCTGTCTCGACTCGCCTCGTGCGCATTTCTATTCATAAATTATCCCATTCCTTCAGCCTACAGCTCATAACCGAGAGACAACAACACTATTATTTCAATCTCATTTCATTTTATTACTTAACTTACTTAACACACATGTATTACTTAAGCATCATTTGAGGCAAAATTCTCACTAAGGCTAACGAAAGAGAATTCTCAGAGAAGACATGAAAGGGGAGCATCTGTGTATAGTTTTTAACATCAAATAAGTAAATAGTAATAATATTAATACTTTTGATGAGATACTGTAATACTATTTTGATGAGATGATGGGAATACTGTGTTTGATGAGAATGATTTTCAAAATGGCGGCAAAATTGCAAACTTATAGCTCATGATTGAAAATTATATAGAAAAATATGCATTAACCCGGATACGTCCGAAACTTTGTTCCCTGTGAAATGATGATGTCGCTTATAGTATTTCTCCTTAATGAGCATTTATGACAAATTTTGAATTTCTTATGAAGATCGGGTTTCAATGTGCGGAGAGAAGGGATGTGACATATGTGTTACATTGGGCGGTTAGCGTGTCAATTCGCAAATGTCACTTTTAGTTTATTTTGCATAATTAATGATTTATTTATACAGCTCTTACATGTAAATTTTAAAAATACATTGTACACTCAATAGAGATACCATATTCAGCTAAAATGTATGCAGTGACAGCTTTTGAGGAAAGTCATACAGGTGGAAATTAGATTTTTGTCACTTCAAACTAAGGAAATAAAACTTGCCTAGTGTTACAATTATTATATACAAGGATTTGATTATCACACAAGATTTTTTCCCCTTAGTTTGTAGCAATAGGAGTTTAACTTTTGTATGTGTTACTACCATCAAGAGCCGCATTTGAACAAATGATATGGGTAGGCATGTTTTCTATATAAATGAAGAATACATTTTCTGAACTAGCTGAAACAATCACATTTTTCTTTCAATTCAACGTGTCATAATATATAAAGCAATTTATGCAATGTCCAACATAACAATTTAAACATTGTCCGCTCGCAACTCCTTTGCAATGATCTGAAGGACTTCGTCTCTTGTTCTCATGAATTGCAGCCATAACGTGATCTTTTCTACTATTCCGGATTTCCATACGTGCTTCCGCACCAGCAGATACAAGGATTATAACACATTTTCGTGCATACACAAGAACAAACCCATACATACATACAAACTAGCACATATACACCTATTTGCCATTGTATGAGGCTCCATACGTTTTGAACCGATCAATGTCGGAGCCAGCTAATGTCTTTGGGAAGCCAGAAATATTTAGAACAGCCCCAATCATATGAAAACATTTAAAAATCAGCAAAGCTTCTTCCCAAATTACGCCATAAAGAAATTTCAGAGGAAGCAGAAACTGGGGGCAAGGCCCCTTAGTTCTCATTGAATACGGTTCTGTCTATGGCTTTCTCAATGTCTTTGTAAAAAGCAAGTTTAATCTATAGCTAAAATAGGCGTAACTAAAGGATGGAGTCCAGGCCATCCCCAGACGCAAAGTAGAATCGCTCATAATTCTTTTACAAAAATAATGTAATAAGTTTATCACAATTCATGGATATCCATTGCAATTTTGGGAAGCACATCGCCATGCCCATAGCAAAATACTAGTTATCCCAATTATAGCTACAAGTTCGTTTCAATTCATATATTACTTTTTAGTAAATTTGCAACTTACACGAAGAAAGCAGACTTTGGTAAATGAACTTCGGAGCCATTTTTGGCAAGGTGAAAGTGAACATTTAGAGTGTTCATATCAGAAACTTTGAGAGAGCAGTGGCCTAATATAGCAGACAAAAAGCGTCCTAATGTTTTCGACTCGTCGCAAATGTGCCTTGCGCCAAATTAGCAAGTGCTTGCGTTTCAGAAAAAGTAGCGTCTGCGACTCACGTCCACAGGGTACCGGGTTCGTTCCCCTCTGGAGTCAACTTTTATTTGTTTTTGCTTCAATAATGAAGTAGCCATTTGTAACTACAAGTAAAATGTTAATTCACCATATGTATTTTAATGAATTAAAGCAATAGAAATATTCAAATAAGTTGTAAAATCTTTCAATGACCCATGTTAACTAGGAACGAAATGTAATCTATTTCGTAATCTATTGCACGTGAGTCACAGATCCTACTGACTCCGCCACGCCGTACGCTTACAAATTTGCCCAACGTACGACATATACGGCGAGTCGAAAAATTGAAGACGGTTTTTCTTGCTATATTAGGCCATTGCGCTCTCCCAGATTGTAACATGAATACTTTAAATGTGCACTATCACCTTGCAAAAAAATGGCTCTGGAGTTCATTTACCAAAGTCTGCTTTCTGCTTGTACGAAGGGTAATGACAAGGAAGTGTAAAGTAATGGATAATTTATACTACATAAACTTGAAGCTTTGATGATTTTTCCCCCTAAATCCGCTATGTACGTTTATGCATAGATACTTGTTATTTTTGGAGAACGATTGTACGTACGCGTACAATGACACTGAAAGTAACATACTTGTTTGTAAAATCAAGAACATAAACAAAATTACATAAGTAGTAGACTGCACACAATAAAACTAAAATGACAACTTAAGCACAACACAATTTACAAGGACACAAAATCAAAACAAGCAAATAAAAAGGTGATCTGGAAGAATAGGCTACCCTCTAGACCCTTCTGCGAAATGGAACATAGATATTTTTTATTATATAGGCATGCAAGAAGTAAAGATTAAGTAATTACTTAAGACGCGTGTGCTCAGCCCTCATATTGACAAGCTGTACTTAATTACGACGATCTTCTCTTCCTGTTGATAACAAATAGTGCAATATTTATACTCAGGTGCATAACAGACCTCTCACAGGATATTTGAGACAATTTTTGTTTTCAACCAGCGAAGCAGGTTACAGTAGACGACTCATATCTGCTTCTCTTTCTTGCGTTACATACATGTTACATTGGGCGGATCCGGATTTGATATCCCACTGGGCCTAATTTATGTTGTCTACGGCAATATTAACAAACCGACCGTAGTTACTTATTATTTACATTGTTATACCAACGCATAGAATACATCTATTTATTAAATAATTTAGAAATTCTGAACTACAAAACAACGGAGTTGCTTGAGAAAATTACAATATTTAGATTAGAAGATTAGGAGATAGTAACAGAAAATTGAGAATTTGCAACCTTTAACTCTAGTTCTCGCTAGTCTGAAACTACGGGTAAATACCATAATACGTAATATATGCGTAAAAAAAGTTTCGAAGTTCATATGGTATTTACATATTACATTTACTGTATGATTCATTAAACCAAAATTAGCAATTCTGCAACAAACGAAGTAATAGCTCATATTAGTAATACAAACATATTTGCGGTAAATTAAGTTAATTTTATCAGACTTAAGCTCCCTCGTTGCTAACTGGTTAGCGTATTTGTTCTCTCTTCCTGGTTAGCAGGAGAACCATGTTCGTTTTCCGGCGGGATCTCATATGGCTCGTATCCGACGTTAAAGCGTAGGTCCACGTTTCATATAGCTTCCCAGCTGAACACGACGCTAAATTCACAAATCAAATCAAATTTTATCAGATTTACTGCTTTGTGAAAAGAGATTTCTTGATGTTTTAGTAAAAGGTTAGATTAGGGCAGTGATAGAGCCTTTATTTCAGGTGCGAGGGGTACCAGGTTCAATCCACTGCTTCCATTTAAATCGCACAGTTGTGAAAGGTAAAACTAGAAATTTCATTTCGTTCAAGTTTTAATACGATTATTATTACGTGTGTTTACTATGCTTCCATAAAATATGAACTTTCGGCCAAGTCTTCTTTCATTTGATCAACTTTTGCAACTCATGTATCCATAGTAACCTGAAATTCCTGCTCAACTTAAATTTCACCAACGCAATTTTACCTTGAAGATTTTATCGTTTATTCAACGAAAAATATTACATATTCCATTACTTCATGGGTGCGAACTGTAATAAGTGATTAAGGAACAATAGTACCTGCATCTGTCACTTCTATGTTCAAATAGAGTTCTTCCAGTTTTAGAAATACTCTTTTTTTTACACCTTATATTTTCAGCACTTTAAATATTAAACTCATTGTTTCCTACTTTTATTCTGGCTACATTTTTAGTTGGGTATCCACTTCAGCCAGTGTGACAAAATGAAATGAAACCTTTAATTTTACGTCCCACGTTTGTGTCGGCTACTAAAGAAGACGGTCATAATTAGAAATGAATTAAATGGTGGAATGGAGAAAACTAAATTAAAGGAGAACCTCGAGAAAACCCACTCACACGGTGTTTGTACAGTCATTCACAAAAGTATTTCACCCCCGCTAAGCGCTCTAATTCCATTTCTTGGGGTCCAGGTTATTTGCAGTTGTGAGAACGCCTAGACAGATGCAACCCAAATTACACGTAACCTTTCTCGGCACTGATAACAGTTGGTAGCACTGAGTCAAGTCTTTATGCAAGTAAAATCGTGAGTAGATGACGCACGAAACATCTCTCCATTCTGAGATCAATCTCTCTGGGTCAGAGCGTGTTGACCAATGAGCATCATATGTTAATCTCAATATTGCTGTATATGTAATATATTATTTCATTATATACTGTAATTCAAAGAAATAAAAACACTGATCACATATGAATTAGAAAATGCTTGAAAGTAGACGAAAATATCAAATCTAGAACAACTGTTGGAAATAAGTTTGTAAATGACTGTCTCCATTGACAGATATTCTCCAATTCTCCTTATTCCAACTTCGTTTTTTTTTCTAGGGAAGAGAATATCTTGCTTGTCACACTGACAAGGGAACATCTTATATTGATAGTAGCGTTGCCCATCAAACAATGTCCAATCGGTAGAGAAGTGAAGATAAGTAAGAAATCCAGAGTTTTACTGGCCGACACCCAATAACACAGGGGATACAGAAGAGAAGAAGAATCTATAATAATGTGAAGATAACAATGTAAAAGATACACTGACACAGAAAGAACTTCAAAGTGATTAAAGTAATCAAAATTGTATTTACACAACAGTGTAGTAAGCAAACATTGTACCCACAGACATGCTCAATAACATCATACGTAATTATGTGTTACCATTTGAGCACAAAATGAAGTTTTGTTAAATGGCACGGAACACAAATTGTAACATGTAGAAAATCTAATTATGAGTAGAACCATACCTGTGAAGTCATGATGAGTACCTGTGAAGTGACTTCAGTGTTGCCAACATTTGAAGACAGGACTATATGAATTCCTACATGAAACTCGGATGTAGAATAACACATACATTACCAACACACTGCGGAGTGCTTTATCAAAAGCAATACTGGAAAATTGATAACCAATAATGTGTGAGATGATACAATATTACGTGCATCAGAAACGTGAACCTGCTAATCAATTGTCAATCCATGAGCATGCATCATTTCTGGTTTGTGTGTTGTGTTTGATACTATTCTGATTTTCCACCTGGGCAAACCTGCTTCGATACTGTGCTTCGTCCCTTATTTTCGTGCTTCAGTGATTATATTATTGTTTGTGGTCTCATATTTTGGTTTTAAGTAGTATGAATTGTGTAGTATATATTTTCTTCTATATCCGAGATTCATATAGGAATTCATACAGGCCTATCTTCAAACGTTGGCAACACTGTGCATCATGACTTCACAGGTATGGTTTTTCTCATAATTAGAATTTCTACATGTTATAATTTGTGTTTCGTGCCATTTAACGAAACTTAGTTTCGTGCTCAGATGGCAACACTGCATCACATATGATGTTATTGAGCATGTGTGTGGGTACAATGTTTGCTTACTGTACTGTTGAGTAAATGTCATTTTGATTACTTTAATCATCTTGAAGTTCTTTCTGTGTCCGTATATTTTTTGCATTGTTAATTTCACATGATTCTGGATCCTTCTTTCCTCTGTATCTCCTGTGTTTCTGCATGTCGGCCAGTAAAATTTTGGATTTCTCACTCTTCTTCACGCCTATATCGATTGCACATTGTTTCGTTGGGCAATACAACTGTCAATATAAGATGTTCCCTTGTGAGTATGCATTGAAATTGAAATTGAAACAGGAACACTTGAATAAGTTTCATCCTGGACGGGATTAGAACCCGTGTCTACCGAATGGAAGTTCAATGCACTAACCACTCACCTACCGCGTCACTTAATCGTTTCATGGAAAAATATAAACAAGATACTCAAATATAACAAAAAAAAAAAAAACAAATATAAACAAAATATAAATAAGAAAATATAAGCAACTTGTGTGAGTGTATTAATGACTTACTTGAGATTTCCTTGTTTAACTCAAAAACAAGTTGTAGATGTTCCTCAATGAGCAAAATATCATGAAGCGTTCTTCAAGTTGAGCCTACGTCATCAGCAGAGCCGTAACTTGTGGGGGGCAACTGTACCGCAGAGAAGGTTCCCGCCATAAGAGGGGACCCATTTTGAGACAATTTTTTTTATTCCATATACGATACGAACATGAAATTAGAAATGATGCTACATTTCTAATTTCATGTTGGTATCGTATATGGAGTAAGAAAATTTTGCCTCTTTTCAATTGGAAGATCCGTGTCTCGACTAGAATTTTGTCAGGAAAATGCTCTCTCGACTCATCTCGTGCGCATCTCTACGGATAACTCCAACTTACAAGAACTGAGTATTTAGTTCTTATGAGTAACGTCGAGCGTTAAAAAGATGCTTCTGAACACTGATCAATTTTTCTGTTTTACTTACAAGGTCTCTATTTCCCTTTTTCATTTGTCTCTGTTTACCTACCTGAAGTGAGTATATCTAAGTGGAAAAACAACTTGTGGCACTTTTGATATTTGTAATTGTAATAATAGCAATAGGACGTATACTACTACTTGGTTTTCGAGACACACAGCCTGTGAGTTTTGGAGGAGATAACTATTGGAAGCAATGCGTTTTTGAATCACTGTAATATATAATTATTATATAAAAATTGAATGTAACTACGTGTGTCTAATCATCACGGCCAAATTACAGTGAAACAAAATGACTTTAGATATATTATTAGGCTTTAATACTTACTGTAATGTTATCAAATTTCGTTCATTATAATAATATCCTAAGGGATAGTGGGGATACGAATATTTGCGAAAAAAATTGAGTATCTCACAAGCCGTTAAACTTACGGAGCTGAAATTCAGTATATTAACTTAACTCTTTATTGAAAATGATCAGAACGTCTCCTAGCATTTATTAACATTCTCTTTTATGGGGAGGGGTTCACATTCTACATATGGTAAATAGATAGTGGGTTACTTTGTAAAAATAATTGAAAACGATCGATGTTAATTGAGAAACAAGTTGAGAAACAAGAAATACAGCCCGGTTCGATTCAAGGCTAGAGCTCATGTGGTTCGGATACACGTTAATCCGTACCCCATGCCAAAGCGTTGGTGGACCTCCGATGGTCAACTAGCGACATCTCGCTAAAAATTGGCGGCCCCGCAACGACGATCCACGGTGGCCCTCTTCCGTTTTTAAATTAAACCACCAGCAGCTTATCACTGGCAGAGATCCGACAAAACACCAATGAACCACAAAATTACTCCCCCAAAATATGTTAAATTGAATATATGTGTGATTTGTTTACATTAATGTGAGTCTAAAAACATTTAAAATGTATCAAAAAGTGCCCCGGAGGGGGCCTGCAACCACCAACCTTATGATTATTGGGCGGGTGTTTTTCCGACTTCGCCACGGAGGCGATGCAGAAAGCGTCTTTTGTAAACGGATAAATCGTTGAGATCTTTTCAATTTGGTCAATCAGAGTGTTCCTTTAACCGTGTATATGAGACAGTAAGATAAAATTGGGATAAGATAAAATGCATTCACCATGTAATTTTATTATAAAATGACGCGTGTCTACTTTCTTTATTTCATAGTTCTCCCATACTCACTTTCTAATGATCGAAGACATTTACCATCTAAAGTCATACAATCATCGCACTTATGTTTGATCCCCGGAACTCACTTTAGGAACAATTCGACAGGAAAAATAATATATAATAATAACCGCATGCACATGACTGGCGATAGCTCGTGTTTGTCCCTTTACGATTCTCCACAACGAATCAAAGGAGCGCGGACGAAAACGAAGTCCTCGCTGCTACGCGATGGTAACTTCAACACCCCGACTAGAGATATCTGTTACGACTCGACAAACCCTGCCGACAGTGGGACACTAGCGTCAATCCTTCGACTCGTCGCTATATTGACAATCGACGTTTACCCGCAAGTGGGTCACTAGCTGTTGGGGACGTTTACGACATGTTGTAGGTCCACGTCTCATATAGTCGTGCTGCTGAAACGGAAGTTAAACTCAAAATCAACTCAGCTCAACTCAACTAAAAATACAGTGCTTCACATCATATACCCATATTTGAAAACCATGCGCTTCATAATAATTGCTGAAGCTTGTTTATTCTATCGAACGCTTAGAGCAAGTGGCAATCAACCCATAAAGTTGTGAGAAAAATAGACATACAATTTTCAACGTCAGCTTTTGTATGTTGGTTTACTAACCTTGATTTGGGACTTTCAATTTTCATCCGTTTTTCCACTGAAAAGTAATGAAAATTGAAGAAGGAAATAATTAGACAATGATAATTTAATTTAAATTCATTGTAATTTTGGCCATGGCAAACACTTTACCATTTTATATCGTAAAGGTCACATCCATCGTTATTGTAACAGAGGTGTGCTTAAGCGATTGACCATAGAAATTCAAAATCCGATTAGTTAGATTTTGACCACCTGGTTTTATTACAAGTATAAACTGTTTCTTCGGTAGAGAAGAACCATGGATCATGTCACAGAGTTGACGATGTGTTTTGATGGGTCAGTGGTTCATGGTGGGTAGTGGGTCAGAGTGGGAAAAGGTGGGTGGAGTATCATGGGTCAGAGTGGGTCAAGTTTTCGTTGTCCCACACCATCTCTGATCAAATCTCTAAAACCAAACCAAACAAAGAGCAATATTACTACATAAAACGCTCAAGATCTTAGATGCTCATGGCATAACTATCGCATGATCCGAATAACTCTAGTATACCCACAACTTTTGCCTAAATACGTCATGACTTTACCGACAACCTGATATTTTAAATGTTGTTAATACGCACATTTCATTGATCTCATCACTTATTCACTTACTCATTTATGATAATCAAAACCTTAGGGTACTTCCTGCAGATATAGAGTGGTGAAATGTAGTATCCAGGCTTGGTGTAGCGTGCAATAAACACATTTGAAAACCAACATGATAATATTTCCCTCCGCCAAACCCCCTAAAGTGGAGTGTGTTGATTATTCAACAAAAAGACTTGAAATCCAATCAGAGAATTTATAAAATATAAAATATGTAGTCAAGTCTTGACTTAGCAATACTACTACTACTACTACTACTACTACTACTACTACTACTACTACTACTACTACTACTACTAATAATAATAATAATAATAATAATAATAATAATAATAATAATAAAGAAATAGCAGAATTACAAAATCAATTACGTAAACAATACCTTCCAATTAAAGAAAAGTAATTCCCACGACGCAGGGCCGTGGGGGCAGGAGGCTACTGACCTCCAGTGAAGCTCTCCGCCGTTCGAGGGGGACTTATTTTAAGACAAAATTTTCTTACTCTGTATACGATACGAACATGAAATTATAATTGAAGCATCAAATGGGTTCACTACATTACATAAACAGAACAGCATACAAAAGATAAATAAAACAAAAATAAGTGTGGGCCCATTTCAGTAAAAGTAAATGTCTACTATTAGCGACCCTAGAAATAATACACTGTATATTCTTATATTGTTATAATGAGATTTGTTAGTATTGTCACTTTAATTAATTTGTCGTGTAAGGAAACTGGCCTAGAGGCATAACTAACGACTCCGCAGACCTTGCTACGCGGGAGGGCCCACAAGCTTCGGCGACGCATAAAGAGTAAGTTAAGGGTAGGAAGAGGGGATCCAATAATTAGGAAAACCACTTTTCTAGGGTGCGCAAATGCTTGCCCCTCCCCAGGAAAAATCTAAGTTACGGCACTGCTAGACCGGGATTCAAATCCGTGTCTCCCCCATAGGAGTTTCATAATTTGCCAATCTTGACAATTCCTCATAGAAAAATAAAACAAACTAATAGTTACGTAAGATAAAAATAGAACTTCCTTTTTCTACACATGTTGATGCAATTCAAAGTATACGAAAATAATGTCTTCCGGAGGCACTTAGCCAACGGGTGGGTCCATGTGTCCGGACCCCCTTTCCGAGACCAGATATGAAAAAACAAATTAAGGAAAGATGCAACAAAAAGAAATTAGAAAATGAAGAATCAGAGTTAGAAATATAAAGCCACAGCAAGCGTTTGGTTACTTTTCCTATGAGGAGCTTTGTGTGAGGGGAACCAGGGGTGAATCAAGTTAAAAATGGATATTATTGTAACAGAGCATTCTGAATTCCATCTAGCTCCATGCGAATCCTATGGACAACAAAGGACGATCAGATAGACTCTCAGGTAGAACTTAAGAAATACAAATAATCCCTAATAATATGAGCCTGGCAACATAAATTCCTGTGACACTTGTGGAAGGAATTTTCTATTTCGCAGCAACACTAATCCATTTCGCGACAGGATGTGTTCACTGCCGAAAGATATCTCGTTGCTATCCTTAAAGGCATTAAACGAAGACAAGAAAAAGAAGAAGAAAAGACAAGAGGAACCGAGTTTGAGAGATCTCGGAAGACTATATCTTTTCCAATTTTTTATATCCTTTTACTCGAGATTTCTTCATAGTTTGTTACTAAAATACTTACTAACATATCCTCGTTTTATTGTCCTAACAAACCAATATGGGTATGTTTCTAGTAAAATAGTTTAGATTGATCGAGCCTTTTCTGGGTAACCACAATATATTATGTTACGCCCCACATTACAAAATCCTGGCTAAACGAACCAAAATATTTTACCAGTAAAATAGTTTAGAATGACTCAACCCCTGGTGTGATAACCTCAATATTTCGTCACGGCCCCCGCTATTACGAAATCCTGGCTACGTGCTTGTCTGCCGGCTTCCATTTTTGCGGATTCCAAGAATTTCAGATGTCCTCTGATCTAATTGGCCGATACATCAAGAGTCAAGACCTACATATAGCGGAAATAAAGGCTAACTGCTGCCGGCCCTCGTGGCCGAGCGTACTAGGGCAACCCTCTAGTAATGAAAATACATTTTGGCGAGGGTTCGAACTCTGCCGAATATTTTTTTAAAATTTTCATAACACTTTTTACGTTAAAATAAGCTTGCAGTTTTACTATATGGATCCATAGTAAAAGTAATAATAATAATAATAATAATAATAATAATAATAATAATAATAATAATAATAATAATAATAATAATAATAATAATAATAATAATGAAAATAATAAACATTGTAGCAGCAGCAGCAGTAGTAGTAGTAGTAGAAGCGGGTTTGAAGCCCAGCAGGTGGTTGTTAATGTTCTGTTCCCTTGCTTAATTTTTTCTGTACATTTTACATGACCAACTTCAAACAGCTGGCTAGGGTAGCGTGCGAATACTGAAACTCTTGGAATCAGGGGCGTCGTTAAGGGGGGGTAAAGGGGGGGAGCCTCCCCCCCCCCAAAGTTACCAATCTCTTGACAAGTTGGCAAATTAAAATACATAGTTGGCAATTTGAAGAATGCCGTTTTGTTCAATTGACTTAATTGGTTTAACATTTTCTTAGGTACCCAGTTGCTACAAATTATCAGTTCTTCTATAGACTTGGCACAAGTTTTATGTAATTTCCAATCTTGAAATAAATTGATATATTCGTTTAAAGTTTCTTTACTTGTTGCAAGTGATTACACTTCACATTTGTTCATTTGATATTCGTAAACATTTTGAAGAATCTTTAATGAAAATCGGGAATTGTACCACTGATAAAAGCAGAATAGAGTTGGCATGCAAAGACAGACAGAAGAGGCGTTTCGGTGGCAAGTAGAGAATTGACGCAAAAGCATTTGATACAAGAGCGTATACAAGGCAACAGGTAGTGACTGGAATAATTGATATTAATAAAACGAGAACAAGGCAGTGACTGGTTAGTTTTAACCCTGCCATACGTCCCGTAAAAACGGGACAGTCCCGATTTTGGGCCCGAGAATCCCGCGTCCCAACAAATTTAGTCGGGACAGGCAAATGGCCCATATTTTAATTCCATCCCAATTCTGCTATCAATATAAGCTTATTCGAAAAGTAATGAAGTGGCTGGAATAATGTGAACGAACAACAAAGTGTAGCATGTAACATTTTTGATCAAATTATCACAATACCCTGTCCGACTTGATAGCGAGCTAAATTTGCAACACTGCTTTTAACATTGTACCTGGTGGAAACGGACACTCTCCAACATAAAAAAAAAGAAAAAAGGTAAGATGGCTTTGAGTGTTTCTACATATACAAGCACAGGAAAGATGAGTGACTTTTTCTTTAGAGAGAAATTAAATAAAGTACCTAACAAGAATTAATATTTTTGAGAGGTTATGGGCACAGAATTGTGCTTGGTTCAAGGCTTAGAAATATGTAAATCTGGTCCTGACAATTATACACGACACAAGGAGAAAAATCAACTTTTCATCTGATTAAACTGACAAACGTAATTTTGGCGAATACTACCATGTAAATAAATATTAAACGCGTGAAGAATATTGAATGTAGATTGTATCACTGATTTGAACCGTTTGCATATTGTTTTTCTGTAAAGCATTTTTATAAGACATTATCTTAAGTTTTTAAGGCATTTTTTTTATTGTAGCTGGATTGTAAACATCTTCAGTCCGTAAAGTTAATTGCAGGGAACGACGAGAGAAAAGTAGCTGCAGCTTAGGGAACTTCCGCCTATTATATTGTTAAAAAAAATAAATGTTGACTAGGCTAAAGGAGATGGTGATGATGAGAAATGAATGAAATGGTGGAATGAAGAAAGTGGGAGGAAACGGGAGAACCTCGAGAAACCCACGCACACAGTGTTTTTCCACTACAAAGCTCACTGAAGTGAGCTAGGATCGAACGAAGGACCCCATGAACCAGAAGTAAACGCTATATCACTGAGTCACCGCGGCCTATTATACTGTTATTCATAACCTTAGGTACAGTTTATTGGATTTTGTTGGAAAGTTTGGGGGGGAAGGGGATCTAAGGTGTCCCGTATTCCCATGAAGAAAACATGGCAGGTTTATTAGTATAAACTTTTTACTATGTATAGTATGTAAATTTTTTTCTAATAGTAAAATGTCAAAGGAAAGTAGATTTTGATACCAGAATGAATATACTTTGTAATGTGTAACCGTGTATGCTTTGTGTGTGAATAAACCTTTCGCTTTAAAACAAAAGGTGATCATATTAATATAGAGGACAAGAATAGCTTATTTCAGTTCTGTTTTGCAGTAAGACTTTCTATTTACAGGGCTTTTCGAGTAGGGAGAACTGAACAAAAGTGTTTTGGAAATGGTATCATCAGTGCCTTGCATAACGGGGGCGATAGCTCCGGGCGCCGAAGAAAGGGAGCGCAAAATTGGGGGAAAATGAAAGAAAGAGAATGAAAGAGAGAGAAAGGAAAAATTACTTGATATATTACTAGTATGTACTTAAATCCTCTTTCTGCTTTAGGAAGTGGTCCTATAATGTTACTAATGTTAGGAAAATATATGTACACATATATAAAATGGAAGGAAAAAAAGTAATAAAAGGTGTTCACAATCAAGGAAAAGCAGGGTGTATTTTTGAAAATTTTCTTACGCTTCGCGCTAACCATGGTGGTGCTTCGCGGATGATCTGTCGCCCTAACTCATATGTAAGAGGACGCCGTCATATACTCTCGCCCCGGATGCTGATTTTCCATGGCACGGCACAGGGGGCACAGTAGGTTTCTGGAAATATTGTTCGATGGACAAAAGCTACAATGGATAGTCAAATCGTTCTGTCGCTTCCGCTATGAACCTAAGTGCATGACTCCAAAAGTCACATTTTGGGGGGCCAAACAATACGTCTGCTGGGTGAAAGCATAGACCGGTGTGTGTTTCACTTCATTTACATACAAATGTTTTGCCTTTCCTATTTTATTTTTAATCACGTAGTTGGTTCTTTCGGAAAGTAAAACAAAAATTACAATTCTTCCTTTCTTTGTAGTATTTATAAGTCAAAGCATTACGTAACCATTGTATGTTACTTATGTATCTCATGGGGGAGCAAGCGAGGCACATGCCCCGGGCTTATGGTTGGACGGGCACCTAAAAGGGAGGTTATATATTAGTATTTTTCTTGTCGGTATTTAATAATTTTTATCAGAGTGCGAAATTATGAAATCGAAGTGGGAGGAGACTGGAGGACAGAAGAGAAAAAAAAATCTGCGCATTTCTGGTGAGGATTGACTGGAGCAGATTACCTAAACTAGCCATAAGTTGTCAAATTAAGTTGCGCATCGTGGGAGATGATAATGATTCTGAGTTGAGGTGTGAAATTTTACTCGAAACCAGGGGCTGTTCGTATTCCTATCTCAGATGGGGCACAGAATGGGACGAATATGAAAATAAGGTTGCTGTAAAGTTTTCCGCAGGGTTGGTAAAAGTGAGACTAAGATTTTCGAAACACTTGGTATTATTATTATTATTATTATTATTATTATTATTATTATTATTATTATTATTATTACCAAGACTTGGCATTTTTAAAATCAAGACTTGGCAATTTGAAGTTTCATCCCCCCCCCCCAATCTTGTATTGCTCGCTACGCCGCTGCTTGGAATCGGCGTAAAATCCTGCCGGCTCTTCTTCTTTGGAAATTAGAAGTTACTATGAGGAAGAATAGTAGTATTGTAAATTGGGAGCAGTTAAAAACTATGAGGTAGTCTCAACTTAAAAAACGTTTCGGTATATTTTCCTCATAGACGAAGGTCTGTATAACTTGTTTTTGAGTTAAATAAAGAAATCTCGAGTATGTCATTGTGACACTCATAAGAAACTTCTTCTTGTACGAACATTAGTATTTTTTATAGTCTTACATGCAACGATCCTAACTAGCTAAAAGTTTAGGTTAAAGATGAATTGACGCAGTAGATAGTTCAGCGCTCGCAACGAGGGGAGTAACACTGTCTCTGCCATCGCTCCAGTTTCGAGTGTTTGTTTACACCGCTACTTTCTTATGAGAACTTAAAGTTTCAGTGTGACTTATTTTCAGTTTAAACGTTATAACTTTATAAGCATTTTCAGTGCGTATTTATTATTTTTCATATGTTGGTGACGTTAACCGTCGAATTACTGCCATCAGTTGCATACGAGCCAATACATTGCGCATCAACTTTGTCACGGTGAGTCAAAAGCAAACGTCTATTGCTGTTCATCAATGGATACGTAACGTATTTAAGTTAACTATTGATCAGGTGTTGTCCATTGAAATGGGCTTTATACGCAAAAACTTAAATCTGAAATTAATTAGCAAAGTGTTATGTGAACAAATCCTAGCTAGTACTAATGGAGTAATGACCTACTCAGATAATAATGGGGACCATGTGTTGCCTATTGAATTGCCGGATAATTCTGTGGTGATAGTCAAGGTGTCCTTATGCCCCATGGAACTTAGCAACGTGCAATTAACACGTATGCTTTCCCAATATGGCGATGTTACTAGTATTTGTCGACGAACAATATTCAAAGGAACATGTCTATGCTACCCGCACGGGTCGTAAGCTTGTTAAAGTGACTATTAAACGAAACATTCCTTCGTTTATCACGGTCTGTGGTTTACGTTTGTTTACCAGCTTTCCTGGTCAAATTCAAACTTGCTCCATCTGCAACTCTCATGACCATTTTGTTCAGGGGTGTTCCAAGAAGAGGACTTCACATTTTACTGTGCCATCTACATCAAACAATTCCATTTCTCCCATTGTACGAGTACCTTATAATTTACCAGTGGATCCATCAGCTCCTGACACCGTAGTTACAGTGTTTTTCGCGTTCTTCATAAGAATGTTCTGGAATCAACTTCTTCAAATACACCGAACGAAGCAGACAACCAGCCAAAAGATAACAACATTCACTCCGAATCGGCTCCTGCAGAACCTGTACCTCCTAACACCATAGAAGTGGAAGAAACTCAGGATACTAAAATTTTTCCAGCACCCTTAACACCCATCACCGCACCAGCTGTTTCAACAGTCGTAACATCAGTTTCTACGGTAAGTCACACTGGTTTAGTTGAAGAAACTTGATCCGTCTCTCAAACGTACCTTTAGTTGTTCCACCAGAATTAACTCTCAACTTACCACCACGCTTTTGCGATACTGACTCAGATGCAGAAATTATTCATTGTGATAACGCATACTCAGTAGTGTGTGTGTAGTAAGGACTTGCGTCCTATACACGATCTTTCTCTCAATCATGCTCGCCAAACGCGAGCTTTAACAAAAAGTCGAAATCAGTTGTTAATTCCAAAGGTGGGGGTACCTAATTTTGTAGTGGCATCACAATCTTGTATTGTGTTGTTTTTCTTTCTTCTTTCCGCAGTAATATTACCTCCTATTTCTTATGTGTTGTTACGCTTGCATATATTTCTTATCTCTCCTCGTTTTTATGTTTACATTCCGTTTAGCGACTGTTAATCTCAATAAGTTCACTTCTTTAGTTACGTACCATGCCCTGAGTGATTTTAAACATCAAGAAGAAATCGTTGTTTGGTTCGCTCAGGAAGACCCAGTCACGGAATTCCATTACCTACCCAATCATTCTCATGTTACCAGTGTTAGTGAAACAGCTCCAGGAACCGCCATTATTTACTGCAGCGATCCGAATATTTTGGCCCCTTTACAGCATCCCAGTGAGCGTATTACCACCGGAGATTTACAACATATTCGTTTGTGCAGTATCTATGCTAAATCTGGAACTTCGTATAAACGAGAACGAAATAATTTCTTTGCTACTGAACTCCCCCGGCTTTGTATAATGGTTGAGCCCCTTGCTTTCTTGCCGGGGATTATAATTGCATACTTTCTCCCTAGATGCTTATTTTCATTTCAGTGATTCGTCTCCTCTACGTCAACTAAGAACAACATATGGCTTAGTGGATGTGTGGCGCCATTTTCATCCTAATGAACCAGGACACACATAGATTCTATATCAGTCAATCTCTTCTTCATCGGGTTCGAGATGTACAAATTACACCCATCTAATTTAGTGACCACCTGGCAGTTACAATGACCATCGATCTAAGCGTTTCAAAATTTTTAAAACGAAGTGGTTTGTGGTAATTTGATACCTCCATTCTACAGGAGCCTGACTACATCCATCTTATTCACGAAGAATGGGCAGCCCTTTTACACCGTCATCAATTTTACAAAGGATCCCTTATGAATTCCTGGGAAAAGCGAATCAAACTGAAGTTTCGAGTGGTTACTTATCAATATTGTCGGGATCGGTATGCTTCGTATTGTACTCAGTATTAATATTACACCACTCTCTTCAGAAACTACATGAAAATACAACTTCAAGGTAGCAATTTTTGGCCTGAAATTCAAGAAATCAAAGCACGCTTATTAGCCATGCGCAAACGCCGCATCCACGGTTTCGCGACTCGCAGTAAAATACATCAATATGACGACTTAGAAACTCTCGGAATTGTACAAATCAACAAAGAACTCATGAGCGGAAAGTAGAAATTCATATCTCAGCGTAAAGATGCCACAGGTCACGTGTATGTAGGTGAGCAAGTAATACATTGTGTCACAAATCATCATAAACAACTGTATGCCATGCCTTCATCCTTCTGTGAAAGTCCTGAAATTCTCAACTATCTTCCTAAAGTCTTATAGGAACAGGATCAAGAATATCTATCTAGTCCATTTACAGTAAAAGAGGTTAAATCAGCCATTGCTTCCTGCCGTCGAGGAAAATCTACGAGGATGATTCCCTACCTCTAGAATTCTATATAACCTTTATCGATATATTAGCACCCTTTCTTACAAACCCTTTGAATGAATGTTGGCAGACTCTTGTTCTAGGTGAATCTCTCCGTAAAGGTGTTACAGTTTTAGTAATTAAACATTTTCGCATTTTTAGTGTTAATGATTTAAGACCTATTTCCCTTCAGTGTATGGATTTAAAAATTTTAACACGCTGTCTTACTGGACGAATAAAAGTGTTTAGTGACAAACTGTTAAGTTCACATTAATATGGAATTGGCCAAAACTACGCGATCTATAAGGCTTTATCAAATCTTAGAGATTTCATTTCCTACCACGAATCCACTGCTCTTTCACCTTCTGCAGTTTTAGCCACAGATTACTCTCAAGCTTTTGATAGGATTAACCATGAATACTTATTCAAAGTCCTTGAGAAATATGGTTTTGGGTCCTCCTTTATTTCTCTTGTACCAGGAATTTATACACATAGATTGACAAAAATTAAAGTTAAAGGTGGCTTAAATAACCCTATAAACATTAATAATGGTATTTTGCAAGGTGAACTAGTGTTAAGTCTATTATTCAGTTTATCCCTTGTTCCTCTTATGTACGCAACTGAACGTATACTCCCTGGTGTCTCTGTTTACTATTGTTTACAAAATCCGGCCGACATGAACTGCCTACAACGCTTAATAACCTTACATGAACAGGCTTCTGGAGAGTCAATCACAGAAAAACAGAAATATTTTGTATTCATCCAGAATACAATGCTTCATATACTACTATAACACAGTTCAATGTGTAAAATACTTGGTGTATGGTGGTTCAATAATATCAACCAAACCGTAGAACATTCATATAATCTTACAGGAAATAAAATTCGAAATATTCTTATCACTCATAGACAGCGAAACATGAACGTTTTTAGTAGAAACTTATTTCTCAAAGCGTCTCTTTTCAGTATTTTCAGCCATATTTCACAGATTTTACCAATGCCAGTTAAAATATGTAACCCGTTAATCAGTCAATCTTTGTTTTTCTTATGGCATTCCAAAATCTTACGCGTGGCTAAGAATCAACTCTACCTTCCCTCACGTGAAGAAGGCGTAGATTTTTTGCATATAGAAGCACACGCACGTGCACTTCTTATGCACAGAAGTTGTAAGCTTGTCTGTGAACATGAGACTTCGATTACTGCTGCTGTTACCAATGTCTGCTTCCACTGTTTAGATTTTCAGGCGCCAGTACACGTGTTTCCTTGGAGCTACAAATTTCGTCATTTACGTGATGTCATACTTGATATGATATACGCCTTACCAGCAAAAGATCTAATTGAAACTGGTTTGGTCAACAACCTTTACTGGCGCTATGTTCACTTGTGGGTTTCTAGTATACCTAATGTCGTCTTAAAGCACCCACACAGAAATTGGAATGCTATATGGAAAAATATAAACGCTTCCTTTCTCACCCACAACCAACGTTCAACCTGGTATTTCCAAGTCAATAATGTATACGAAACATTGGAAAAACTTCACAATATAGGTATTCTAAATATTAATATATGCCCATACTGGAACAATCTCGATACAGTAGCACAAAAGTTTCATACCTGTTCCAATGTATCAATGATCTGGACGTATTTTTGTATTTTAATTAGTAAAATGTGTCGTCTTTCAACTCATAGCTTTACTGTAACAGAACTTATCTTGTGGCTGATTTTAGTTACTTTACGACATTTAAAAACAATGATGTTCTCTGGATCACTATACAATTATGTTTCTTGTGCATACTAATAGGCCGTATCATATAGAATTACACAACCAATATTTGGAATATCAGGCCAGCCTTTTCTCTCCTCTACCAAAAAGGAAATTCTTTGCTAACTATTTAACTGTTCTTACAGAGTCTTTGTCCACGAATGTAATATTAAAAAAAATAAAAATAAAACAAAGATGAAAAATATGTAATACGTTTGTCACATCAGCTCATGATAATGTAATTAAGACTCATGCTAAAACTACTAATGATAATGTAACTTGCCTGCCCCGTGCAGACACCTATATATATATTCATGTATTTTGTTTGTTGCTTTTCAATAATGAAGATTTATTTTTTGAAAAAATAGGTAAGTGGTCAGCGTATCTAACTTCTATTCGGTGGACCCGAGTTCGAATCCCGGCCAGGTTGAAACTTTTTCAAATGTTTCCATTTCAATTTCAATACATACTCAGTGTGACAAGCAAGATATTCTCTCCTCCAGAAAGAAAATTATGTAGGAATGAGGAGAATTGGAGGTCTTTCAATGGAGGTAATCATTTACAAACTTATTTCCAGCAGTTGTTCTAGATTTTATGTTTTCAGCTACTTTCAAGCATTTCCTGATAAATGCATTGTCAGTATTTTTATTTCTCTAAACATACAGTATATAATGAAATAATACATTACGTACACAGCAATATTGAGATTAATATATGGTGTTCTTTGGAAAACACGATCTGAACCATAGAGATTCATCTTAGAATGGAGAACTGTTTTGTAAGTCACCTACTTTACAATTTCGCGTGCATAAACGCCTGGATTAGTGCTACCAACTGCTATCAGCGCCGAGAAAAGTTACGTGTAATTTGGGCTGCATCTCTGTAGGCGTTCTTACAACTGCAAATGACCTGGACCCTAAGAATGGGATTAGAGATCTTAGGGGGAGGTACTTTTGTGAGTGGTAGTACACGAAAGCTCACTTGGCGAGAGTTGCGATGGAACCAAGGATTACATGCACCGAAGGTGTACGCTCTACAAGTGAGCCACCGTGGGCCAGCGTGATGTTCGAGTTCATTTAAGTTTTCGTATTCTTTCTTGAACCCTAACCACTAAGATTGTTTAATACCTCTGACCATCTAATGTGAATGTACTCGAGCTCTTATGACAGACAATCCTAGTTTTACTAACTACGACTGCGTTATATCTGTAAATATTGGTCAATCCTTTTTTGCCTTGAACAAATGAAGACAAAACATCATTAATATCACAATACCTTAGTAAATTGATGTAATTGTATTTTCTGATTGATATAATTGGAATTCTTAATATAACCTCCTATTACATAATGTTCTTTTCTTTTGTATGCTATGCGACTATAAAAGTGGATTTTATGTATTTAAGAAAAATAAATGGAATATTTCAGTTTAACGTTCCATTTTTATGTCGTGTAACGTAAAGGAAATAATGATTATGAGAATGAACAAAGAACATGTGTATTGAAGAAAATGTGAGGAAACAGAAGGAACCCGAGAAAACTCACTCACACTGTGTTTGTCTACTACAAAGCATTCTGCATTCTTATAGGAGGCGCCTAAAGCTAAGAACCAAATATGAAGTTATAATCATCATTTTCTTTCATGCTTCTGGGTGCATAAATTCTCTGTAGTATATTAACCCTATAGAAAGTCTGCTGCGGGATATTAGAAACGGGTTAGAAATAGCAGAAGGGCTATTTGACAACATAGAACTTCGTAAATGTTAACTTACGAAGTTCAAAGTTTGATAGGGTTTCTCCTTCGTAGGCCTATAACACAAAGTATAAAACATCTCTTCCAAGGGAGAGAAAAGCTTTAAAATTTTCATGTTGCTCAGCAAACTATCGTTGAGGTGAGAACGTGGCTCAGTCGTAAAGCATTCATCTCTAGTGCTTGGAGTCTCCAGTTAGATTCAGCTTGTGCGAAGTGGACTTTGCGTATTTCTAATTAGAAAATGAAATGTATCTTTCAGTTTTACGTCCCACAGTTACGGCTAGGCTAAAGGAGACGATGGTGATAAAAAACGAATGAAATTGTATAATGAATAAAGTAAGAGGAAACGGAAGAACCCTGAGAAAACCCACATACACATTGATTGTCTACCGTTAATTCTACTTGAGTGAGCCAGGATCGAACCAGGGCTCATGCGGACCAGAAGTAGATGCTCAGCCACTGAGCCATGGTCATATTTCTCAATAGAATTAATCTATACAAACTCATTAAAACATAAATTAATAAGCTATCGAATCCTCTCTAATGTGAAACGAGAAAAATATAAATACACTAAAATAGCTAACGGACAAAGTCACAATACGAAATGGAACATGCAAATATAATTTAGATTTTGAGAATAAACTAAAACAATCCTAAAATATTTTTGGAGAGAAATGTTTAATGAATACACAAAACTAGGTTTACTTTATAGATCCACTAACCGTGTTTTAGAACCGTTTGCATGTATTGTCCGTTGACTCTAGGATGGAAAATTGTTTACAAACAAAATTTTAGTGCGAGCGTCAAAACTTTGCTTCTCACCCCTATATGGTTAATTAATGGTTGCCAGTCACATGAATCGCCGAACCGAATGTACCTACTTCTGAACAGCATGGAGCAATTACTATTACTACATAAATTGCTGCTTTTGAGATGACTAAGATATTAACGTTATGACAAATCGAGTTAGTTATTATGTAATACAATCTTACATATAATGCACACTCAATTTTGTACAAGTGTTCTTGTTCGAAAGTGTGCGAAAACCTTGTACGCCTGGCAATATTGGAAGATTGCAATTTGTGTTGTAAATAATAAAACAGAGAGGGGGAAGACCGTTAGGCTCGCTGGACAGCATTGTTTTCATGATAAGGCGACAGAAACATATCGTACTGATTGTAAACAAGGGCTGGGAATTTCGATGCGAGTATAGGTAGAAATATTCTCGCCACATATTGCCTGTTGGTGAAGGTTTGCAATGTTGCAAACTGCCAAGTCTAGAATTTCGTACTAATTGAACGAGCTTTGAGAAGGATTAGCATGATGCAATAATTATAAATACTAACAACCATAGACTTAAAGTACTAGGAAATAAAGCATGCTGCTGTAAGAAGAGTATAATATACATTGAATTACGTGTTCAAAGTACAGTATAAAGCGAATTTTAACATATAAACATTTTAAAGCTGTACACATTTGCCCTGTTTGGGTGCTCTTACTAGACACTGTCCAACACAAAAAAAAGAGGCTATAAAATAGGTAGATCGAGCGTGGGCATGAACCCGGCTCTGGCCGGTATTTCTTATTAAGGTTTTCCTTAGTCCCACGAGGCGAATGCCAATATAGTAGCTTCTGTAAGGCAGGGGCGGATCCAGGACGGACTTCTGGGGGGGCGGTAGGTTTTAATACTGCTACTTAGAGCTACTTTTAAGAGCTCCAAACTCCGGGATGGGTTTTATTAAATATATAAAATAAGAAAGTTTCCTTTCCTGGGGGGACAATCACCCCGATCGCCCCCTGGATCCACCCCTGTTGTAAGGCCAAAATTGGCCCAAACACTGAGGCCCCAGAATTGGCGCGAAATATATTCCTTCAGAATATTATGTTGCCAACACTTCCACAAATATTATGGTGGTGGGTTTCGATATTCTTTTTTCGTTTATATGTCCTTACATTCATTATGAAGTAAATGTAGAAGTGTTTCTTTCATTCTCTTTCTTTCTTTCTTCTCATCTTTCTCATCATCGCTGTCTTTTCCCGACCTTCTTAAAATATGAATACTATCCTCATGTAAGATTGTTTCTCTGTACGGCCCAAGGTTTAAAGAGACCAACCTGATATAGTTAACTATTAGCACAACTGTACCAATAAATTCACATTAAAGACAGCTTCGTAACTTAGATTTTTTTCTGGTGGAAGGGCAAGCATTAATGCGTGTATTTCGGCCTCCTAGAAAAAGTTGTTTTTCTCATTCTTGGGCTCCCCTCTTTCTATCTTTCTCTTACTATTTATGCCCCCCGGAGCCTGTGGGCCCTCCCTTACGGCAAGGTCTGCGGGGCAGCTAATTACACCCCTGGGCCCCTTCCATACATGACAAAATAATTAAGGGGACAATATTGACAAATCTCAAAGCCATTCGATTAATGTTATTTCTAGGGACCCTAATAATAGACGTTTCTTACTGAAGTGGGCCCACGACTCACTTGTTTTATTTACCTTTTGTGCGCTGCTTTATGTAATGTAGTCAAACTGTTTGATGCTTCATTTATAATTTCATGTTCGTATTGTATATGGATTAAGAAAATTTTGTCTCCAAATGAGCCCCTTCGAACGGCGGGGAACCTACATGGGGGCAGTTGCCCCTCCCCTGCCCCACACAAGTTACGGTCCTGATTAGACAAGAAGTAAACTGTTTCGAAATTTGCGCTACTTGCAAATACCAAACCCTACTAGTGCTAAAGTTGATGAGTTAGTGCCACTGTTACCACTGCTATAAGGGAAAAAAAGGGGAAGGACTGCTAAGATTCGCTAGCCAGGTTTTGTATCAAAACACAGCGCCCAGCTCCAGTAAACGGTCAATATTCTCTTTATAAATATAGTATATTTCATTATTATAACATAGTCATCTGGCAACCCTCAGTTTATGAGTCGTTTTTCTAAAAATCTTAACGATTATGACATAAGATAAATTTGAAAGAACAATACGTGGCAAACAACACCGTGGCAAACAACACGTAATTATCTCTGGTGCTTGACCAAAATTATTCTCAGGTCATTACAATCGTAAATATTCATACGTCCTACGTACTTTGTTTCTCAATACTCAAGTTTAATTATAGAAAACTTTACATATTCTTAATAAGTGATGATTATTTCTTCTATATATATTTTTTAAATCTATTCAAAGTTTCTTCTCTGTTAACTGAGTTTGTAATTACCAGCATTTCCGAAATTCCTTCGTTGATATCTTAAAAACTGCGCTCTACATTATATTTTAGCAGCTACGTTGAAGATTAACTTTCACCCTCTATAAAACTGAAATTTCTCCGAAATCTGGAATTCAGGTTTTTTTCCGAATTTAGCAGTTTTTGAAAATTTTGGATTTTTTCGAATTTTGGAATGTTCTTAAAAAAACTCTTTGCGAGACCATACAGAGAAAGTTTGAGTTTCCGGATTACAGAGCTTTGCCCACCCCGTTTTTTTCAATATGTAATGAATATGGTTCATAAAATGTATTTGTTTCTAAATTGGTAAATGGTCAAAGGATTCCTAATGGGCTTGCATAACAGATGAAACTATTAACTTTTTTGAAACCTCTAAGAGGTTCTCACGTAATCTCTTCTGAAGAAAGGTTGTAACTTGAAACATAGTTTTTATTCCTTCACATGCATTTCGCCAACTTAAAATATCATCTATGACAAAGTAATAACTTTCCATGTAATTGCCAAAATCATTTGTAACATTATCTCAGACGTACTTGACATCTAAATGCATGGTAAACGAGTTTTTTTTTTTTTTTTTTTTCATTTTAACTTATGGCCAAATATACGAAGTGTTTATTACAATGATTTCAGTTCAATAACAAAAGATTTCTTCACATAATCATTACGTTTATGGCTAAAGTGTCATTATGTCTCGCGTACACATCAGAGAGACATACATGTATTCATTAAGACTAGAAAAGTTTGCATTACTTGTGAATAGTATATAAGTAATTTCACCTAAATGATAGGCAGTGTTTCTCAAAATTCAATATTTCTTAGAATCTCTTGATTTTACGATCGATAGTAATATTCTTCGATCACAATAAACACGAGAGAACGCTAACGGTAAACATTATTTATTAATGTAAATGTAAACTATCGGTAGCCGAGAATATTAGATTTTAAAACTATATAGCGAAGTGGAAGGGAGAACTTATAAACTATTGTGAGTTACAAACTACAATCGTTTCAACCCTTGAAGGAACCAAACCTGGAAAATGGGTTTGATGTTAATGCAGGATATAGTTTCATTCATGGCTAACATTCTCGGCGTTGCACTCACTTTAGTATAAAGTAATAGAAAGATATGCGAATGAAATGTTCGAGGAACATGCTAATACAATCTACTTTATAACTTTGTACCGCTTCTATTCTTGCAGATGTAAGTAAGAAAATATGGCATGGTTATTGATCATATTGACGTCTCTAAAATTATGTGTAGCAATCGTATCTACATTAAAATGCTCCAAGTAAGAGACAGCTTAATATAAGATTCGTGGTCTGACATCTGGCAATAAGTTTCTTCAGAAGAAAGGTAATTTCCTATTTCCATTAATTTTACCGTTCGATTTCTACAGGGACTACAGGAAAATTATACGGAAAAGAGGAATGTGAATAGCTGTTCTACGTATAGTAATCCAGAAAAGGAGATGGAAGTTGTATTATGCTACTCTAGCTCAAGCAGGTAAGATATAAATTAAAAGAATGGAGGCAAAATTACCGATAGTGAAGTAAAACCAAGGTGAACATCCTCAAGAACCCATGTTGTGCTAATGAGCTCCATTCATATCAGTGTATAAAACGTCCAGTTCGATTTTATCATGGAATTCAATATTTTGCAGTTTGACAAATCGTTTTCAAAATATGGGCAATTTTTGGCTCTAGTGCCAAACCTGTTCGCTCAGTTATTGTAGGGGTTCGAACATAGTATATAGTCCTATCTATATGTTGATGGAGTAAGCTAGTTCATCGTATGTTACAACTGTAAGGTTATCTTCGATATTTTGCACGATCGAAGGTTCCAGTGCCAAATTTCGAAGGATCGATTGTTTACAAGATACAAGGAGTATTAGGTTCCAGTGCCAAATTTTGACCTAACAGCCATTTGTAACGAGCTATCTGACGCATAGTCTGGTACTTCGTGGCTGACTTCACCCGTGCCACCTGTATTTCCAGTGCGTTGGTGTATTTCTCGGCTACACCAAGTTTCGGACGACCTTCCAGGAAACAAAGAAGTTCTTTTTCGGGATATCGGGCGAGAAAAATTCACCATTCAAGATTGCAGAGCGTAGGAACTATTATCACGTGTTTGTGTCTGCAATAAATGCCTCACATTTTGTCATAAAATCTCACAGAATTAGTAATTTAGCAATCTTGGAAGACGGACGTGAGATGGTGACAATCTAGTCTGTTGCATAGTCCAGAATATTTGTGATGCTCATCCGTCTCACTCTTTGTGATATTTGTGTAAGGTTTTCGAGTTTGGTGATATTTAACGTTTTCAATTTTTAACACTGAAGAATGGGCGTTGTATTATAAGTTTATGTGTAACACATCATATTGTTAACACTTTATTACTGTTCTACGAGCTTCCAAAGTTTAATTCTTTTTCGATGTTTGCAATACTGTAGCGTCCTAAATTTATGACACTGAATAATGAGTGTGGTATTGTAAGTTTCCGTATGCTATACATAATAATGCGAAATAGCTATTAAAATATATATTTTTCAATTGGATTCGCACATCGTTTATCTAGTAGTAGTAGTGATTATCAGGTTTCTTCAGGAAAGGTCAGTCTTATGACACTACCACTCCAAATACTAACCAGAGCAATGACACAATATGCGTTTAATTCTTCGGTCACAATTTCTTGTGGTTTCGTATAACTCTAGTGAACATAATTGTGTATGTTTACACGACAGTTCATCTTGAATAAAGTCTTCTATCTACACGTTTTTCGGTGAATAAGGTTTCGTTTCCAAAAAAAAATGTCAGTTTCGTTCTGAATGAGAAACCAATTACAAAACTCAATACGCCAGCCCGAATCACATTGATGCATCACTTCGTCTGGTAAGGTTTCACCTTCAAATCCATTCACATGTTCCTTAAAGAGGCCATTTCAAGATCATATGCGTAACGTCTTCTAGCTAGATGCACATCGGGGAGCAAGTTCAGTGTTTTTATACATCATGGTCGTCCGCTTGGCAGTAGATCATACATAAGACTTGTAATCTCGAATCGTTGATTCAGGTTTCTCAGGATTTATGTAATTTTTTTTCACTCCTGGAAACTTTCTCTTGAAATCTGCTGTTACCACATTTGTGTTTTCGATGTGTTTCCCCCAAGCTTGTAGCATGAAAATACGTTGTATCTTTGATAATTTGTGGTTCGTCTCTATATCTGTACTACTCGGTCCAACTTCACTCAGAAACAACTCTTTAAACGAAACACGTGTGGAAACATGTTTACCAGTCTTAGCCACCCTAAGAAACGCAGCAGCGTCAGTTCTAGTACAAAAAAGAAAAGAAGAGAACTGTTCGGTGATATCTCGTTTAGTTCTTTAGCTTCCTTACTTGTTTTGGGAAAAGCGACTTTACACCCACATTGCATATAAAAATTATGTATGTATTTATGCATGTATAAGTACATGTCTCTGCATAACTCTAGAACGGGAATAGCATCTTGAAGTAAAAGTGGTACACATATTATCTATAGCCTGAAAGACAGTACTGTGGTTGATGAAACTGCCTGGGATTAACAAGAGGGAGTATAGGAACTACGAAATATTAATGATCGAAACAACCGATATTGGTGCCGTATTCATCGTTATTGGCGTAGTTGAGATAAATACTGTAATGATGCTAACAATGCCGTTTAAGTTCAAGTTCAGCCCCCATTTGCATCCCTCGGAGAATAAAGGTAATATATGTAAATAAACGGAAACAAGTAATATCAGTATCGAATTCATAGTTTCTGTGGTTCCTAAATTCATTGGTGACAATTTCAATGTCCAAGTTCAGTTCTCAGTGGAAGTAAGCTCCCCATTATATCCATGGGGCGTCTAAAGTAGGGATCGCAAATGTCAGTTGGCCTTTATTTGTGTCGAATGCATAATTTTCATGTTCCATGACATGAAAAGAGGCACTTCCGATGCCGTTATTTGTGTCAAATCAATAAATTCGGTTCAGTGAGATGAATAGTCACACTCTTAATACTAAGAGTGTGAATAAAGTCTAAGTTCAACTATCTATTGCAAGTGGGCTGAGAAAGGTTGAATAATAAAGTGTCACGAATCAATCAAATGAGTGTCGAATCCATAGTTTTGACGTTACTAAGTTGTCACGATCCCAGTGAAATGCAAGACTAATATTAGGCAAGAATAGACGTGGAAACTGGATTGAAATCTGGGAGTGCAACGCCGAAGGTGTTGTTTGTACTCATATATATGTATTTCGGTTTAAGTGTATGGTTGGATATTCTAGTGAAACTTTGGAACGCTTGGAGCAATTTCAATTTATCTTGGTAAATATATGACTTACAGTACGAAAAAAAGCATAAATTGAAGTAAGAAAAGAGTGACATGTGAAAATAATCCAAAACGACCCATATGGTGGTTAATATACACTATATACCTTTCGGGGTAGCTGAAGTAAATAGTAGCGCTCCCAATGCTGTTTAAATAAAAGTTCAGCCTAATCTTCAGAAGGGAAGGAATAGGGCTGAAACTTTTGTGTAAATGCCTTAGATTAGTGTCAAATTCATAGCTTTTAGGGTCGGGAAAATGACTGAACTTTTTCAAATGATCTTTGGAACATAGCCAGCACTCACATCAAGCTGAGGTTTATTATCATTAATTTAATTGCATGGTTTTCTGTGGGGTAGGGGGTTTCAAAATTTATGTCAAAAGTGGGAGTGTTTTCTGTATTTTTATTATCACACTTCCATTGAAAGTCGTGATCTGTGTGAAGAATGAACATTTCAACCTATACATAGGTATATATGATACGTCGAAAGTATATAAACATCCTTATATGCTGTAAACACCATAATCTATAACAAGGGGTAAAATTGAGGAGGAACGCCGTCCTCCCAAACCCAAAATATATGTACGGCGTTCCCCAAGATTCTAAAATATTACAATGGGGAAAAATAGACAGGGGGTGGCGTAACGTCAGGCCGGTACCTATAGTCTCACTACCTTTTCACATCCACTTTAACCTGTCTATAACCAAAGTAATAATGTATGTGGGTAATAGTGAAGGATGAAAGAAAGGGAATAGGGAAGGAAGGGAATAAATATTACAACTTACGTTACAATGACGTTCATCCTCTTAAGTCATAAGTTATTCATGATTAGTGCTAAAGTAAATATAGCAATGCCAGTAGAGTTTCACGATAATTTACTATTGAAATAACATATTACATGCTATGGTTTCTATTTAACCCTTAGAATTAATGGGTATTTTAGGCGAAATTGAATATTTTTACTTAGGCAAGTGTACCTTGGTTCATAATTCTAATAGGACAATAATTTATATGTCAGCTGATTCACATGGGACCATTCATTCATTTTTGGTGAGAATCGAGACTCAGATGAGGTCCCTAATGGAAGCAATGTTGCCAAAAGTAGGGAAAATTCGCGTATTTTTACAACAAATATTGTAAAAAGCAAATGACTGGCAACACTGGTTTCGTGCTGTAGAAAAAATATTGACAAATGTTTGCTAGACTATTGCTAATATATCCTGAAAGTATTGCAAAATTCTAGCTAGTACGTACTAAGTAAAAAAATCGTGAAACCGTGATATTATAGGATTATTTTCGCACATAAATTATGTTGCAATGAATGCTTATCTGAAACTCGAGATATTAAACCAGAATAATAATTGATACCTTGGTGGATTCGCCAGGCATCAGGCTTTCATATTCCGTAACATAGAGCTTCATATGAGGCCTCTGAGGAAGCAGTGTTGCCAAAAGTAGTGAAACATCACTTATCGTTACGAAAAACATACAAAAACAAATGGCTGGCAACACTGCGATTACATATTTCACAGCTTGGTAACACTGAAGATAGAAGATAAACATCTCTGTATCGTTAAACGACTTCTAACTAACTGAAAGTCCTCATGTGTTTTGCTGATTTGATCTGTGTAAAAGCCTGTGTGTAAGAAATGAGGTTTATTTTTGCCTAATCTGCAATGAACTTTTTGGCCCGGTGAACCACAAATTCAGAGGGAGGACGAGACGATGGGTGCTCGGGTTCAAGGTTGAGAATGTGTTCCTACCCTTGAAGGCGAACAAAGAAAGTCTCTTTCCTTCTTTTTTGTTTGTTTCTATTCGCCAGTGAGAAGGGAGAAAATTAAATTACTTTACACTTGTTTTTTCTAAAACGTTTCTTCGACAGGTAAGATTATAGAAGAATTGTAATGGGTTTCTTCTCATTTGTAGATGAAATCCAACCACAGGTTTTCACGCAAAAATACACATAATACGAATCTAAGCACAAAGGCATACAACCATTGTTGTAAAAATATCACTATAATTATTTTTTGGATAAATTCTTATAGCTGGCAACACTGTGCAGAATACTGAAATAGAAGTGCAGGAAATCTACACGTTGCCAGAAGTCTAATAAGAAGAAACAAACGAACCGTATGTTCTGCCATTACAACCTGTGCAATAAATTCTAGAGTCCATGTCGTCACTATGCCCACATATTAATTGTAAGGGTTAAGACAATTGCATAATGTTGAAAATGGCGGACTTCAAGAGTGCAGATATCATTGTGACATGTCCTCAACTCTCGTTTATGGGGAGGGGCGGCACTTTCTACATGTGGTAAATTGATAGTGGGTTAGTTTGTAAAAATAATCGAAAACGATAGTATCAGTTGAGAAACAAGTTGAAAAACAAAAATACAGTGATTCGCATCACATATCCATATAGGCTAACCATGCGCTGTAATAATTGCTGAAGCTTCGTTATTATATGGAGTGCTTAGAGCCCAAGAAAATCAATCCATAAAGTTGTGAGAAAAATATACATAAAATTTGCAATGTAAGCTCCTGTACGTTGACGTACTTACCTTCATTTGGGACTTTCAAATATCATCCGTTTTTCGCACTGAAAAGTATCGCAAATTCAACAAGAAAATAATTAAACCATGATAATTTAATTGAAATTTATCGTAATTTTGCTCATGACAAACACTTTACGATTTCATATCGTAAAGGTCAGATCCACCGTTATTGTAAAAGAGCGGTGCTTGAGCGATTAATCGTAGAAAATCAAACTCCAGTTAGTAAGAATTTCATAACCTGGTTTTATTACTCTTTAGTCGGTAAAGAGGCCGTGGATCATGTCAGAGTTGATGACGATGTGATTTAGTGGGTAAGTGGTTCATGGTGGGTGGTGGATCATAGTGAGTCACGGAGGGTCGTGGGTCAGTGGGTGGTGTGTCAGATTTTAATTGACTCACGCCATCTCTGGTCAAATCTTTAAAACCAAACGAAACTAAGAGCAATATTAATTGACAAAACGCTCAAGATCTTAGCTATTCATGACATAACTATTGCATGATCCGGATAACTCTAGTATATCCACAAATCATTATTTGTTATATTTTAATGAAATGCAACATGACTTTTTCGAGGAACTGAACTTTAAATGTTGTTAATAAGCAATGTTCATTGATCTCATCATTTATTCATTTACTTTTTTATGATCATTAAAACCTTTAGTTGAAGGGTACGGGGAAAAAACAAGGAATGTCCATGTATGTGCTTTTTCGGGTGCTTTGTCCAATCTGTTGGTGACTCTTGGTACTATTTGACTGTCTATTGCATGCATGCGTAGATGTAGAAATGTTCATGTAAAAAGTGGCAAAAGATTTCATAACCCTATTTTTTGTACGCAGTTTTCAATATTAAAACGCCGTTTTCTCGAAAATGCAGTTTTGTGACATTCCTTGTTTTTTCCCCTTACCCTTCAGTTTACTTCCCATAGATATAGAAAGGTGAAATGTAGTATCCAAATTTGGTGTAGTGTGCAAGTAAACAAATAAAAAGCAAGAGGATGACACTTCCCTCCCCCAAAACCCCTACAATGGAGTGTGTTGATTATTCAACAAAAAGATTTGAAATCCAATCAGAAAATTCATAAAATATAGAATGTGTAGGCAAATCTCAACTTTGCATTGTTATTATTATTATTATTATTATTATTATTAATAATAATAATAATAATAATAATAATAATAATAATAATAATACAGGAATAACAGAATTAGAAAATCAATTACGTAAACAATACCTTCCAATAAAGAGAAAATGGCACGACGGGATTCGGGTCACTATAATGACAGTTCTCTACTTTCACACATTGCCATCAATTCCTCATACAAACGTATGATAATAAACTAGTAGGTATGTTAGATAAACATAGCACAGACTATTTCTACACGTGTTGATATACACTTGTAATTCAAAGAATGTGAAATTAATTTCTACCCTCTTTCCTTCTTTGGAAACTAGAAGAATTGTTCTGCAAATCGAGACCAATTGAAACGATGACGTAGTCTTAACTTGAAGAACGTTCCCAGATAGCATGCTTGCTTGCCGCAAGCTTGCCTTTCGCTTTTGATTTTATTTCGCTTTCGTTTGTACACAAAAGCCTATTTTTGCTTAGCGCAAGCTGTAGTCAGGGCAACCCAAACCTTACTTGCGAGACGCTTTTGTTTAAATTGAAGTAAAAAGCCAACGCGCGTTCGATTTTCAGTTGTTCTATAAAAAACACGTGTTGCTGACCTCTTATCTTTCGGCGACTAGGTAGTCTTCACGTTGTTAGCGTCTCTTTGTCATTCACCTTGAATAAAGGACAAAACGTAATTATTAAAAAAAATGTGCCGTCTAGTGCTGTAGTACCACGTCCCAATAATGTCACTCTTTATTTCCTCATATTTAAGTAACTATGAAGCATAACGAATTGTGGTATTTACGTATAAAACATAAATGTGAACATAGATAGCAGCACATTTGAGCCTACTTATTTCGCGAAAGAATACAGAGGTATTACATATATTTTAATATGATCTTTAACTTACAGTATGAATTTTATCTGAATGCTGTGTTTAAAGTATAAATATTTCTCTGCGTTTTTATACAAAAAGGTAAAAATTTCAAGAACTCGGGGCTAACATAGCAAGATATTGGATATTGGGAAGAAGGAACGTTGCGTTGCTAATCATAAAGAAACCGTTAGGATTATTTTGATGTTTTGTAGGAGCAGATGGAAGTCGTGTATGTTTTCATGGCTATGTATTTGCTTCAATAATTGGGAAGGTGAGAGTACATTTATGTTTCATTGATGTTTTTGATGCGCTCAAGGATTGTAGCATGGATTTAGTCAGATGATCTATATATACGGATTTCTTACTGATTTATCTTTTATCTAAATTTGCTTCCCGCAAGCTTGAATATCGCTTGTTTGGCGTGTCCTTCGCTTTCAATAAGCTTGATAAGGCTTGCCATTGATGATTTACGCTTATATTTGACTTGCGTTTTAGATAATTGGACTTGCGTTTTGCTTGTGAAGACAATATTGCCGCAGCCTTGCAATGATGTAACTAACTAGCTTGCTACAAGCGTGCAGCAAGCAAATTGGCTTGTATAGTACAGCTTGCGGCAAGCAAATTGACCTGCAAAGGCATGTTTGCTACAAGCTTGCAGCAAGTTTAAATTGCTGTCTTGGTTTAGTGATATGTTCCTGATTGAGGAACGTCTATATACTTTGTAAGTCATTGTGACAGTCATAAGGAACGATTCGTTACACGAGCATTAGTATTTTGTATAGTATTACATGCAACGATTTTAATTAATTAATAGTTTAGTTGAAATATGAGGTTACGCGGTAGGTAAGTGGTTAGCCTATTGAACTTCTATTCTGCGGACCTCGGTTCGAAACCCGGCCAGGTTGAAACTTATACAAATGTTTCAATTTGAATTTCAATACATACTCAGTGTGACAAGCAATATATTCTCTCCTTCAAAAAGACAATTATGTAGGAATGAGGAGAATTGGAGACGGTCTCTCAATAGAGACAATCATTTACAAAGTCGTTTCGTGCAATTCAATTGTTCTAGATTTGATATTTTCAGCTACCTTCAAGCATTTACTGATCATGCGTGGCCATATTTTTATTTCTGTGAACACACAGTATATAAAGAAATAATGCATTACATACACAGCAATATTGAGATTTATATATGGTGTTCTTTGGAAAACACGATCCGAACCATAGAGATTCATGTTAGAATGGAGGACTGTTTCGTTAGTCACCTACTTTACATTTTACCTGCATAAACAACTGGATCAGGTCTACCAACTGCTGTCAGTACCGAGAAAAGTTACGTGTAAGATGGGTTGCATCTGTCTAAGCGTTTTCACAACTGCAAATGACCTCGGTCCTCAAGTAATTGAATTATAACAGTCAGGGGTCCAGGTAATTATGTGAGTGACTGTACAGAGGCATTGTTTATATGCTGTTTTCTTTCTTAATATATCAATAGTATTAATGTCCATGATTCACCTTTATTTAATTGCGTCAAATTAATTTCTCAAAAACATTAGTTTCGGCTGAATTTTATGTAATTATGCTGTAGGCGTTGAATAATAAAGTCAGTTAGATATAGGCCCTGAGATGCTTATATTTGAAGTTTGTATTTCTTGTAACTGTTATAACATAATGAACACATCAGTAGTGAATGTAATAAAGATAATAAAGTGCTACAAATAATAATTTAGCTATTCTTCCGGCTGTCCAGAGAAGGAAACCAATCAATGAAGAGTAGCCTTTTTTCAGAAATATGTAAGTCAACCAACAAACAATTTAGATGCTGCATGTTAAAAACTAAATTATTACTTAGCAACTTATTCTAGAATTATGCTATCGTAACTGAGAGTAGGAGCGTTAAATATCAGTATGTGTGATACTAGTTGTTGAGGTAGGAATCTGATTAGGGTCAACAGAAGGTACCACTAATGAGTTTTTAAAGCAATATCACTTTTTATAATTCGAATACATAACATCCTTTCGTCAATTAAAGTTAAAGAAGAGCAAATATGTTATTTAAACTTTATGCTGTTTTTGGCCGAAGGAATGTACCAGTGCCAAACTTATTTTAAAAATCAATATGCACACGCACTTGTTAATAGCAACATCTTAAATATACTATTTAAGTGTTACGTACCACAATTATGCCGGCTAGGCTAAAGGAGACGGTGATGAAAAGAAATGAATGAAATAGTGTAATGAAGAAAGTGGAAGGAAACGGGCGAACCCGAGGAAATCCACGCAGGCCATGTTTGCCCACCACAAAATTTACTTGGGTTGAGCGGGAATCGAACCAAGGACTCCATGCATTAGAGGTAAATGCTCTAACACTGAGCCACCGCGGCCCAACATTTAAACAGTTGTCTGGATTTGCACGTTACAAAGTTGCCTCTTATAGATTTTAACCTGACATCTCGCTTTTCTAATAGGAAGAAGAATTTTGATTTTCAGTACTTTTTACTTGTAAAAAAAGAACTATTATTAAGTATCTTTATTTTACAATTTCAAACATACATCCTGGCTAATAGTTGTGTTTGTTTAAGAAAAACAAAATCGGCAACTCCTTTTGTTCTTTATCAACTTCGTGCGAACCCTAACCTGTATGTTATTTCAGTCTACCATCACATAATTACAAAAGATTAATACGCTTCACTTTCGGCCGTGATCTAAGCTGAAAAGGTTTCATGCATTTCGTCACATACATATTATGTAAACAACTTATTTCTAGTTCATATATTTATTTTTCAGATTTTTACTAGCAGTACTATTCAAGAAAAAGAAATTCATTCGTCTTGTTGGTTTGGTAATTCTACCAGAAATGATTCAAAATTATTAAGACTATCGTAGACATGTTGACTACAAAAGTCTAGTGTGTAGCATGGGAATTTCCATCTTATTGAAAAGAAACTATACAGGGTGATCTTTTAAAAACTCACAAATTTCATTAGGGTCTAGAATTTCTAACTGAAGCCTGATTTCCTTGCTGTTTTTGACAAAGGATCAAAGAAGGAGAGGATATTTATGGGACTATGTTCACAGGTTTAAATTCATCCCGCGTAATAGCGACTACGTCTCAAGAAAAACAGAAAATATTCGCCAGTGTACCTTACAATTGGAATGAGGTACGTTGCAGTGTAGAGTTGAGTTTTTCTTGGTTAGATACCAACCTCGCCAAGGTCAATAAGAAACAGGAATTTAGGTTATTGTATTGGGAATTGTCCTGTACAGTTCTGTGCTACTGCGTGAGTATGATAATAATACAGTGAAAATAGTGTACTCTTTGGAGGAACATGAGTTTTTCGTTAAAATATTTTCGAGAACGGAATGCAGAGAACATTTAGAAAACAAATTTCCTTACGTTCTACCACAGAGAGGAACATAATATGGTCGCTAGTGAATAAATTGGAAGAAAGAGGATAGCTTCTGAGTGCGACAGGGAAGGATCAGACCCTACAGGCAGGAGTTGTGGAAGATGTCACTTATTGACTCCTTGGGTCGCCCAAGAAATCTCTTTCGTTTGTCGCAAGAAACGGGCAATAATTATTCAACATGTGATTCATGGGTGTTATCACTAACACTTAATTTGTATTCTCCCTAACAGTTAATTTGTATTCTTCAATTTCGCTTCAAACATCCAAACCCTCATTTCAATTGTAAGGTACAGTGGAGAATATTTGCTGTTTTTCATGAGGCGTGGCCGATATTGCCACGGATGAATTTAAATCAGTAAACGTAGTCCCATAAATCTCGCATCCATCCTTGATCATTTGTCACAAACCGCATGAAAATCGTACTTCAGTTAGATATTCAAGACCCAAATAAAATCCGTGAGTTTTCTTAAAAAAAAAAAAAAAAAAAAAAAAAAAAAAAATACCATGTAATTTATAACTTTCTTCAATTTCACACCAGAAATAATAAAATATATAACTGTTGCATTCACTTTCAGCTAAGGAAGATATGTTCTTTAGGTTAAGTATCTCATTGAGTAGAAAGAAGAGATATTAAAGTACCTAATGGCAAAAAGATCAAGTATTTATATTTAAGGACTTCACAATTGAACCCATTTATATGCTGTATATAATAACAATTACTTAATCTTCCAATCGTTTCCAACTAAGTTATTGTTAAAAATGAAAATAATAGCCTATAAAGAGTACTTTCGATGCACTCACCTGTAGAAATTTACGTAAAATCTTGACTGGTGCTACTCTAGCAACACAATTTAAATTTTACTTGGATTGTGAAGACTTTTCACTTCAGCAAATTTGTAATTTCAAAATTTCTGCAAGATTGTTTCGAAATACAAAAAATGAAATGCATGAGTTTATATATTATCTGGAGTAAAACTTACTTTCAAGGCTATACATAATATCTACAATTATAACTGTATTTGTATATTGTATGTTCTATATATGTATACCTGCAACATTGTTTTGTGCAATTATTACAAGGAGAAACAGTTAAGAACAGTTTGCAACACCTTTATGATATATTCTTAAGTTATTATTTAACAGGAAGGTTTCAACGGGTATGAATTACTAAAACATCATTTTTACCTTCCTTAAAAGGTCTTTATACACATACGTTTACTGCACATAATAAAGTTTATATGTTTATATTGCTGTCTGACTGTTGTTCATGAGAATTCTGTTGTCTTAAGCAACTCCTTGGTATCTTCTTTCTGCAACGAAATTTAATGTTAAAGAGATAAAGAAAAAACAATACTGAATGAAATTACCATTTTCTTTCCTTTAACTAGTTAAGAAAGTAGAAACCGAACATATATCGAGATATTTAATGCAATGAAAAAATTCAGAAACTGTCTGTAGTAAAGTAGTGAATATACTACGTAGACCTTCCAAAAAGAAAAATAGTTTTCAACATCATACTTAAAATGTGATCTGTTCTCAATCGTAGAAATATTAATAAGAATTCTCAATGTTGTTAAGTATTGTCACTAATAAATGTGAGTTGATTATTTACTTGATATTTATTATGAAGTTCCTAAATGCAAGAAAAGATCAAAACCAATAATTGACCACCTACTAGAACTAAAGATGTGATGTCAGGTGTAGGGGAGACCGGGGGCAATTTTAACAAATTTTACATTTTATTTATTTCACATGTTTATCCTCCAATAAGTCTGAAAATTATACAATATCTTATGTGAAGCTTTGTTGCTCCATTTTTTTTTTTTCATACATGACAATTTCTAATATAGAAAGTATGACAGCATCTGTCTTGTTACTAAAGTCGTCGTGCCCGGATCAATTGTAACAGAGATTTGGGACAATTCTAACATGATGCTTTTAATGAAAAGTAGTATATATATATACATATATATACATATATATATATATATATATATATATATATATATATATATATATATATAATTTTATTTTTTATTTATTTAACAATCACCAGATACAGCTCAGAGGCCATTTTACACTGGATATACAACAACAATAACAATGGAAAGGATTTGGGAAGGTATCGGTCAGGGCCTGTTTAGTAGGTACCATCCCGGCATTTGCCTAGTAGGACTGAGGGAAACCCTGGAAAACCTCAGTCAGGATGGTCGGCAACGGGATTCGAACCCGCGACCTCCCGAATGCGAAGCCAACGCTCTACCAGTTGAGCTACTTCGCTCGGTAAAGTAGCGAAATAATATCTGGAGTTAATACTGATACTAATAATAACGATAGGTTTAACAATGGATGGGGATAACAAACTAAGAGTATAGACTATGTCCTCAAATTTGAAAGTAGACCTATTTAAAAATATAAAATTTCCACGCATGAACAAGATTCATGAATGATGAGTTACTTGTTATTGGTACCATGCTGCATTAGCTCGAAATAACTTTTCTTCGGCCCAACTTAAATAGGGATGCTGTCTTTTGCCTACATCCATTTATATCTATATATAATAAATTGTGAGAAAAAACTATATAATGAAAACTGTATTTCGGTAGGAGGTAGAATAACGAGAAGTATACGTTTTGCAGATATGGCATTTGATACTGAATCAGGAAAATATCAAGATGTTAGAAAATTGAGGAAGGAGTTTGAAGATTATGGGATGAAAATAAATTAGGAAGACAAAAACCATGGTAATTGGAAGGAATCTTTCGGTGTCAAATAGAGTCGAGGTGGAGAAAGTAGAACATTTGACTAGTTTTCGATACCTGGGTGATATGATGTGCGAGAGTGAAATAAAAGCAAAGAAGGGAATTATCAAAGAAGTTTTTAGAAGGAAGAAAGTACTATTTTGTAGGATCTTAAATAAAGAGTTGAGAAAAAGACCCATAATATGCCTCATGTGGAATATTGTACTCTATAGGTCACAAACCTAGATATTATCAAAAGTGATGAAAAATAACTAGGTTTCAGAATGTGCGTGTGGAGAATAATGTGTATTTAATCTATTTACGGCACAGGGTGTACAGGTTTTACGGATGATACCTATACCTTTCATCCGTGTTTTCATAACTTTTCAGGAATAACTTTTCATAACTGCAAAATTTTAGTAATTTTTATACTTTGGGTTGCAAAGGAATTGGAACACACACTCTTTGAAAGACACCAAAGTTTACAATTGCTGAAGTGGACTGAGTGAAGTATTAAAACTTCTGATACCGCAAGTTACCTATCTAAGTGTCCAGAAACATACCGATTTGTCTTTCTTGGCAGTGAGATATGGGTTTAAAAAAAAAATTCCAGCATCAAATACTGAAAATTAAATCCTCTTATTACCCATGAAAGAACATATTTTATGGAGACGATCCTATAATATATATATATATATATATATATATATATATATATATATATATATATATATATATATATATATATATATATATATATATCCAACTCTACAACTAGTATATATTTAACCCTTTTCTTGGCAATGTATCCTTTGGGATATATATTTTTTTGAACATTTTCCGTTCTTTGACTACCTATTTTGGCAATGTATCCTATGGGATACATTACATCACAGCCTAGTCTAAATAAAACATGTAACTAAAATGTGCAATTATCTATTATTTTATAATGGCACGGAAGTCGCATCCAGTATTTTTTTCTGAGGAACACAAGTCTCCTTGCCAAGAAAAGGGTTAATGTTGACCAGTGGGGTGTGTATATTATTCCTTCCTGCGTCCTAAATTGGACAGAGTTATGATAATCATTTCATCTGATAGTGAATGACACGGGCTCAAATTACCCGGTTCACGTAGAAAGTAGCAATGTTCCTTTTGCATCCTCTAGTTATATAAATATATCTACAGCATTCAAATCTTCAATATTGTACTTTTTCTGAATGATATACTGAATTGCTGAATTGAATGATATACTTTTCCTCAATGATACCGTAATTTATAATGGAAATATCATTAATTGTTAAGTAAGTTTAATGTATAAATGCATTTAATGCGTCAGCAATTTACTTACTATCAAAAATATTACCACTATTAATTGAAAATTAGTTGGTAGAATCTACAACAAATTTGCAATTACTATCGTCGTTTGTTACTTTTAAAAGTGACAGGATCTTTCTATTATAGCTGTCAACACTTCTTTCGCAAGGCTTGAAATCATCCATGAAAAATCCGATGACATATGTCGAGACACTGTTAGAAAGTAAATAAAAGCACACTAGTAAGCAAACAAAAAGTACATAGTTAACTAAATGCTAGACTATCTAACCTTTAATTTCATTTTCCCTTCAAAAGCAAAATATTGTGTTCCATATCTTATAGGTAGAAAATATGCTTTGGTGCTGTATAAATATGTAGGCTGCAGTAAATATAAATGTAATGTTTGTTTATTTTCCACAGTAGAGAATATTCTAATTTTGTACTATTCAGAATATGAAAACTACTTACATAGAAGCGCGTCTAGTTAATATTCAACTATTCATAACCGTAAAAAAAAAAATGTTTTGACCTACTAACGAAGATACACAGTATGTCGGAAAAATAACGGATATTTTTATATTAAACCAAAGAAATGTGGTATTTTACCAACATTCCTTCGCGTCAATACACCACTGGGCACGTTCAACTAATGTTGCATAGAGATTTTAATTTCCATTTTCGGAATCGCCTCATTGATCCTCATTACGCCAGACTGGACGTGTGTAACATTGTCATAAAATGTTCCTTTCATAACCAATTTTAATTTCGGGAATAGGAAATAGTCACACGGCGATAGATCAGGCGAATACTGAGGATGTGGAAGCACACAGATTTGTTTTTTTAGAAACAATTTCACGAACTGTAACATGGTGCATTGCCGTGCAATAAAACCCAATTGCTTGGCGCTCAATACGCAGGCCTCACGTGAACAATTCGCTTCCATAAACACTCCATAACTCCCAGATAATATTCATCATTAACAGTTTGACAGTGTGGAAGGGTCTCCGGAAGTATAATACCTTTTAATCGAAAAAAACTAATCAACATTGTCTTCTCACGTGGCTTGAAGACGCAATTTTTGGGGGGAAGCTGAGGACCTCGATGTAGCACTGGCAATTTGTTTCCGGGCCGTACTTGAAGCACCAAGTCTCGTCGCGAGTTATAATCGATGCCAGAAATGTTTTGTTCCGTCTGTCTGTTTCAATCATGTCCTTCCAATGTTCAACGCGAGCAAGATTTGGTCGTCATCTAAGGTGTCCGGAACAAATTGACCACAGACTTTCCCTGTTTTTTAAAAATCCTTTGTCACAATTTTGTGATCCAAGTATTTCTTCGTATTTAATTTCTCCATCTCATTCATCGCATCGTAAGGGATAGTGTTGTAAAATTTCCGGAAATTTTGAACAGGCTGGTAAAAAAGGATTTTTCCCGGTTTCTTTCCGGAAAAATTGAAAAAATGGGAAAATGTCAAAAATATTTTTATTAGGTTAGTTTTCCTAGTAACGGAACCGTTATTTTTACGAACGCGTGAAAAATGTAAATTGAGAAATTTCAATAAAGAAGCATTCGAAAATAAATCGGTTGTAATTATTCTTGAAAATTAATAGTCGACTATTTTTCTTTATGTGCCTTTTAGCCGTTTACTCCTGGTTGTGCATTAATTACAGAACTTTTACAATTGAATACACATTTAACATCATGAAACGTTACTGTTGCATCAAATAGAGCTCTTGAATGAAACTGAGTTCTTAATGTGCTCTTTGATCT
The DNA here is from genome assembly GCF_964235325.1 of Thermobia domestica. Classification (NCBI taxonomy): domain Eukaryota; kingdom Metazoa; phylum Arthropoda; class Insecta; order Zygentoma; family Lepismatidae; genus Thermobia; species Thermobia domestica. Next base: position 155,891,814 of record NC_137461.1, on the reverse strand, counting down.
GGTGAAATTTTGTTAATTTCAACCAAATTACTTAAAAGAGAGAGCAGTAGGATAATTTCACTATTACTCATGCACTAAATATTCTAATATATACTTTTATATAAACTTTATGTACAAAATTTTATGTAAAAGAATACCTGTTTTCTAGTGCGACAAATTATCTATAAGATGAAAGTGACTATATTTGTAACTTAACACCACCAGACTGATCTCGATAAAAATTTTCAACATAGATGACGTTCGGGCCTGGGATGGATTTTACCATTTCACTTTGAAAGTACAACTTGGAGGAAGGAAGTTCAGAGATATATATTGAAAATTACCGAACTCATAGTTTTCGTGGTTGCTGTGCTGAACAGTAACTCTTCCGATGCTGTTTAAATAAAAAATCAGGAGAGGGAAAGGGGAGAAATATAAAAATGATTGAAAATAGCCGATATCAGTGTCGAATCCTTAGTTTTTGGGGTCGCTGAGGTGAACAGTGACACTTTCGATGCCGTTTAAATCCAAATTTATCTGGAAGAAGAGGGAAATATATAAAAATGATGCAAAATGATGCCGCTTAAATCCAAATTCAGGACCGCAACTTGGGTAGGAAGAGGTATATAAAAATGAATTAAAGTTGCGATATTAGTGTCAAGTCCATAGTTTTCGGAGTCGCAGCGATGAACAGTGACATTTCCGATGTTATTTAAATCCAAATTCATCCACGCAAGTTAGAGGCAGGGAGATATATAAATATGATCGCAAATGACCGATATTAGTGTCGAATCTATAGTTTTTGGGGTCGCAGAAGTAAATAGTAACACTTCCGATGCTGTTTAAATCAAAATCCATGCTCGTAACTTGGGGGTGGAACAGAGGGAATATATATATATATATATATATATATATATATATATATATATATATATATATATATATATATATATATATATATATATATATATGAATGATCGAAAATGACTGATATTAGTGTCGAATCCTTGTTTTTTAGGGTCCTGAGATGAACATTAACGTTTTCGATACTGTTTAAATCCAAATTCAGCGCACAACTTGAAGGTAGAGAAGGGGTGGATATATAAAATGATCGAAAATGGCCGATATTACTGTCGAATCTCACTAATACTCTGGGTAGCTGATATGAACAGTGACACTTCCGATGCCGTTTAAATCCAAATTCAGTCCCCAATTCTTACTCCTAAAGGGGAGAGTGACATGTAAAAGTGACTGATACTAGTGTCGAATTCATAGTTATTGGGGTCCCTAAGTTCATTGGTGACAGTTTTGGTGCATTTTATACTCAAAATTAATTTTATTCTCCCCCTGCGAAGAACGGCTATTCTGCTAGTCTTTAATAAAAACGAACGGAAATTTCACATGTCAAATTCTTTAATATATTTGTGAGTGTTCAAATTTACACACTTGTGCGTTGTATGTGCGTATATGTAAATAATAAAGAGTATTTTTAAATCAGAAATCAGAAAACTAAAAGGTAAAATTAAAAGCTGTTGCTTGAAGTATTTTTTCTGCTAGCGAAATACGTTGTATATAAGCTGCAGATACGTGACAGCAATGTTTAATTTAATGTGTTTGTTTACTTTTAGTATAGTGGTTAGTATCTTTTTCTCATAATAACAGTAAAATTACTAAATTCAGTAGTATGTGTGAAAAAGAAAGAATCTTCAAAATATACATTTATTACAAAGAATAAATGTCATTTTACAATATGCAGACATAATAAATCAAATGTTAATATTTAATTGAGCTCAAGTTTGTCTGCAGTGATTTACAATAACGAAATTAACAAATAAAGCAAGATTTAAGAATCTGTTATCTATGAGGCCTTTAGCAGGAGACTGTCATAGAAGAAATTACTTCTTCTTAGAGACTGAAATTATTTAAAAGGATAAAACTTACATGTGTAGTTCGGAGGTCTCTCTCTCAACTCAATGTTGACCATCTTCGTCGTGGCTTCTAGTCCAAATGCAATACGCAAGTTACAGACGCAAATAGCGAAGGAAGATGTATGAGAGATAAAAGTTCTAATTTTCCGAAGCTTATATACTGGTTGGAGAGAGTGAACTTCGTGACAAACAACTAGTCCTTGTAACTTATTTGTCTCTTGACGTATTTTGTTTTTCTCTAGTACTACACTATTGAAAAGTTCGTGTTCGTACATTCATATAAAAAGTTTTGTTTTTTTAAATATTTCAATAAAATAATCGTAACAGCAAATAAGACTAGTATCAGGGGAAGAACTATTTTTTTTTAAATTATATTTTCCGGGTTTTGTCAATATTTTTGAACAAAAGATTTTTTCTAATGGTTTCAAAATTTCCGAAAATTTTATACAGCACAAAGAGGATATGTATCTCCATAATATATATATATATATATATATATATATATATATATATATATATATATATATATATATATATTTGATTTTAACATAGTGGTATTAACTAAAATGATTCTGGACCTGTTATTTTAACACTCCCTTGCTATAAAACGGTAACTTTATAAGATAATTTAAATGCGTCTATATTAATTAATCTAACTAGGATTATATTTTAGTATCTTTTCTAGCCATAACTCCATTCCATCACGGTGCTAAGTTAAAAGGAGTAGTGCAAATTTATTTGTTGGCACAAAATTTCCCTGTTCTAATACAAGAAACATAACTATTCAATGATATTAACTGTAAACTAGTAAATATAAAAGAGTTTTTATTTAAAAAGCAGAATATAATAAAATATTCGAAAATGTCAATTTTTTTCCTAATTTTTCCGTTTTTTTTTTCCACGCTCGGGATAAAACAGAAAAGAACTGTTTTTTTTACCCAAAATATCCTGTTTTTTCCCAGGCCTTTACAACACTAGTAAGGGATCATTTATGTATTTCGCAAGGACAACACAACAGGCTTAATGCTCTGTTATAATGTCGTGTGCATAATTATCGAACATAGGATTCTTTACATACATTATTATTAGAGCAACCCACATTATGCTTTATTTTTAGTTTAATTATACTTTATTTTTTTCAAATTATGCTTTATTGTTAATTTCCATCATTGTTTTAGATTAATCGTGTATAATGTATAATATTTACTAGAACTTTCTACTTAATGCACTGTAAAGAGATATGCTTTACTCGAGTCAGTTTTTTATCTCTTGTGTGAGCCTTAGAAGTGCACATATACAGAAAGGAAAAGTAAAAGATACCACCACAAAGTACAGAGAGTTCTAAAGTAAAAGAGGTAAACATAATAATATAGTCTGGAGTTCTTGTGTACTATTCATGTTTGGCGGAAAGTTTTCTTGTTTTTCCCTTTTTTTCTTTCCTCCACACCAACGGCTTACACCGAAAAGTTTAGAAAAATAAAAATGAAGGGTAAGGTTAAAAAAGGAGGAACGTCACAAAACTGCATTTTCGAGAAAACAGCGTTTTTATATATTAAACCGCGTAAAATGAATAGGGTAGTCAAATCTTTAGCTCCTATTTACATGGGCATTTCGCCATCTACGCATGCATGGCATATACTGTCAAATAGTACCAATAGTTACCAACAGATAGGACAAAGAACCAGAGAAACCACACACAGACACATTCCTTGTTTTTTTTTCCCTTTACCCTTCAAATATGCTTTTCATTGTTGCATTGTTATGTTCTTAATGATTTTGCATTGTAGATATTTGTTTTAAAAAATATTAATACAGTATGTAATACTTGCAGTTAAACAGAATTTTCCAAGAATTGTGCTCTATATTTTAAATTATGCTTTATGTTTTATTTTCTAAGATTGTGCTTTATTATACTTTTAAAATTAATTTCTTCTGAATCCTTAAGCAACCACAACCATGTTCAAGGTACCAACCGTATGTCTAAATTGTTATTATGCTTTTTATGCTTTTGGATTGCCCCAATTATTATACATAGTCAAATATAAGTCGTTTAATTATGCAAAGTTATTACCTGACAATTGTTTTGAACTTATTGTCGGACACATTAAATACATCTACTACATCAAATTTAATTATTTTGTTATATGAAGCATATATTCTTCACAGAGGAGACCTATGTAATATGTTAGTTCTTGCTTTTCTACAATAAAATGTCCCAGTGTTTACTGTTCTAGTCTTACTTGTTAGGACACAAAATAACATTTCTGAAGCTAACTCTGGACAATCAATTTTACCGTTTAATAATTTATGTACGAACAACAAATCAAAAACCCATATCCTTTTTCAAATGTTTGAAAACTAAAATTCGTTACTATGTCTTCATAAGGATCATACTTTGGATAGAAACTGAATTTCTTGTGTGCAATTGTTTTTAAAAATTAAGCAGTATATTTGCTATTGCAACGTAGTATTTAGTGAAATTTGGTGACCTAACAGTAAGGCAGCTCTTTGTAAAAGCCTTGTCCTATCCTATAAATTGAACCTGTCCTATCCTATCCTATCCTAGCTTTCTAAATCCACTACTCGTTATTGTGTGAATGTGCTGAGCAAAGGTTAGTTTGCTATCAAATATAACTTCTAGATTTTTGATAGTATTTGGGATAGACAAGGAATGTCAGTTATTTTATAGTTAAAGTTAATTGGATTTTTTCCCTCGTGAAAAATACAGATTTACATTTTGGCAAATTCAGGACTAATTTATTCTTATTACGCCATGTTTTAACTTAGTCTAGTAGCTTAACAGCATAAAAGGACCGAATTGAGCAAAATGTGGTACCAACATGCCACCTTCAGGGATGATAGGCCTATTAATAAGAAGTAAATCCTGATATAGAACTACCTCGCTGGGGGTCTTGTTTTAGGTATATGACGTCATCAATATGACAACCAATAAATTTCGACTTAACTGAGTTTAAAAATGTATAACTCCATTACCATTTAAGGTAGAAACTTCGTTTCTCCTTTATTTTGCAGAGAATACACTCTACCTCAATTGTCATTATAAATAGTTGCCTTGTATTGCCGTCATTTTTAAATATGACGTCTCAAACTGGTAAAATGTTTATTTTCAAACGATTTTGTATGTTTTATAGCAAATAACTTTGAAACTGCTATGATTATTGAAAAATATCTTGAACCAATCGTCAAAGTTAATGTCAATAGCGTTCGAACGCCACCAGAATCGTTTATGTATCTCAACAAATAACTGAGATAATCAATTTTTTGTAGGACTAAATATCGAACTTTCAGGAATAATGTTCGAATGTACCCGTAGATGTATATGGCATTTGTAGTTCCATTGGCCCTTTGATAATAGGAACATAGTACCGCTAGCAGTATGTTCCTTTTAAAGTGGGGAATAGCAAGTGTTTATTTTCTATCTGTGCTGAAAACAATTTATAACGTCATAAATCTAAGATGGCCGCCGTGGTTTATCTCCGGTATCGAGAAGTGGGAATTTCTCGCCACAGAAAAATAATAGAAACCTGCAATAACTGCCAATCTCTTTCTTTGGATGTGAAGAATCTTGACATAACATGTGATTGGCTCCCGTTTGTGTCTAGAAGCCAGTATATGGCGTCATAAACACAGCATGGCGTCATGGCTTACATACAGATTATTAAAATTATTTATTTCTCGCATTAGAGAAACGATAGAAACATGCAACAACCACCAATATCTTTTTTTCTCATATGTAGAATCATAAAGTAACGTAAGTTATTGTTTTTCCTTTCAGGCGAAAGGCGAGTATATGACGTCATAAACTCAAGATTGCCGTCAAATATGTGTTATGCATAATATTATATGATTTATTTTTCTGTTTTTTTTTTTTTTTTTTTTGTATTTCTAATACATTGTTTTTCTTAATACGTCATGTGTGACATAATTTCCTATGTTCTTTAACTGAGCCGTTATGTCGGTGAAAAGGAAATGGGAAGCGGTTAAGGTAGACAGTGCAGCACTTGGTTCAGTGTTGTGCCTAAAATGGGAGTTATGCGTTTTGTGCCAGAAGTTAACTTCAGAAAGCTTAGTATGCCCCACAGATAGTAATTAGCTCACATGCTGAAGCCTATTCCGGGACAGACATTTTCTATATATTACACTAACACATTTAAACCAGTTTAAGAAAAGTTTGCGAGTGATGTCATCAGAATGGACATAGTCTTTGACAATTATGATCCCGACAGTCTGAGAAAAGAAGAACGAGACCAATGAGGAAAAGGACCAAGAATACTTGTGAAAGACTCCACACGGACTCCCAAAAAATTGGCATTATTTTTGAATCATTCTGAAAACAAAACTGATTTATTTCGACTTCTATGTTAACACTTGGAGAACACAAATGATTCTGATGATAGGAGAGAGATTGTGTGTGCATGTGATGATACCGTATCAGCAACCTCTAATATGGATGTAACAAACCTTGTGCCCTGCAAATAAGAAGAAGCAGACACACGCATGTTCTTGTATGCATTGCATGCCAGCAACCACAGACATAAGAATATCTCAATTAAAACTGTCGATTCTGATGTTGTTGTTATTGCCGTTGCTTTATTCTTTGAGCTCAATGTATCATACGTATGGATTGAATATGGGACTGGTAAAAATAAGAGATATATTCCTGTCCATGAAATTGCAACAAGCCCAGGAAAGTCTCACGCAAAAGCCCTGCTCTTTTGGCACTCATTTACAGGTTGTGACACAGTGGGGGCTCGTGGCAAGAAAACAGCTTGGCAGGTGTGGAAAGCATTCCCTGAAATAAGGAATACATTCATCAAACTTTCAGTTACTCCTGCTGAAATTTTACCTCAAGGCTTAGCTCTTCAACACTTCACCGTACTCCTGCACGATCGCTCTAGTTCTTTACTAAATGTTAATGACTGTCGACAAAGATTAATGACGAAAAAGAATTGTTCTTACGAATGGATCCCACCTACAGAGGCAGCCTTATTTCAACACTTTCTTCGAGCTGCCCTACAGGCCGGGTATTCCTGGTCTCAAGCATTAGAAGCGGAAGCAGGAGCAAGACATGAAAAGACTCTCGAGAAGGCTGTAAGCCGTAATATTCTGAACACCTCTATGAAAAAAGGGGGTGAAAATTTCAAAACGCAAAAGTGTTAGTGAAGATAACTGTTTTCGTTTGTGTGTCTGGAACGATTTTCTGATTCCAAACCCAGAGAATCGTGGGTTCAATGTGTTGACTGTAACCAGTGGTCACACGAAGCGTGCACAGAAGGTAATCCTATTTATGTATGCCACAACTGCAACTCTGACGATGATAGGGGTATATGTAGTCAAGGTTTGCATCATAAGTCATTTCTGAAAGAAATTGTGATTCTATTATAAAACTGAGTATTAAGAAGGAAGTATTGTTGGTGCATTTAACTGTGTACGATAACGATAATTAAAAAGAATATTCAAATGAAAAATTGTTTCTTTATGAATGCAAAATATTTTTGTTAATAAAACATTACCTTTACGTTATATTTAGCACAATTTATATTAAAATTACACTAGCGAAATCAGGCACATTTCTTTCTGTCACAACTTACCTGATCGAAGTCAACCTACCCCAGCAAGAGGTATGTTATGACAAAACATTTCTGTTTGTTTTTTCTATTGTATTGTTCTTGTAATGAAAAATACAGATGCAGAAAAAAATTTGGAAGTAGTCTAATGCCCAAACTTTATTTTAAGACAAAATTTTCTGACGTTTAATAAACATGGGATCTTAGAAAAAATAAAAATTGATTTTTGTCACAACAAGCCCCGGTCTCATCTAATAACGGGGTATAAATGAAAAACAGTATATAAGTATCTTATTTCTGTCAATTTAAGTAAATTGTTTCTATTACACTAGTCCTGGAATTATTTTGAAAGATGTCAGAGACATTTATCATGCAAATCTGGAAAGTGACCAAATTAATGCACTTCCTTCAAGTTGCCGGGCCGCTGAGAGCCATGTTATACATTTGAGGGTTAAAATAAAAGTTTTGTAGGCTAATTTTATGTCAGTTTCTATTTCCTTACGTAGGCTCACAAGTTGATCTCGATAATAAAGTATATTTGCTGATCCCTTTATTCACTTGTAATGCTGGTATGTGTTTGATTGTACTCTCTTAATTATATTATAAGTGAGCCAATATGGATTAATTCCGCTCATATTTCTTGTGGGTGAAACAAGCACACAAAATATTATGTTAATCGTTTGACAGAAGATTGTTAATGCAATATTTACCTCATCAGATTGAGAATAGACCAGTCAAATTAGACAACACAGGGCTAGAGCCTGAAAAATTATAACGAGCTGAAATTTTGTACATACCTTTTGGAAGGTGAATATAACAACATACTAGAAGTCTAGAAATATCCGGTGAAGGGTTTGGCCACCATATTGGAAAATGGTGACAAAGTGTGGTTTTTCAACGTAATGACTGATTCTCACTTTAGTACCTATAACCCACGTTGTATTTATACTATTGATGTTATTTTTACTTCATTCAAATAAAAAGGAACAATTCTTACAGATCACGTATATCACTTACCAGTTCACTTCATATGCGAGAAGGAACAGAGAGATTTCCTTCTAAATATCTCCAAAACTTCCCTTCTTCCAAATAATTTTCTTATATATTAGCCCAGAAAAAATCTGGTGATGGGTTTGGCCGCCATATTGGAAAATGGCCGACAAAGTGTGATTTTTCAACGTAATAACTGATTCTCACTTTAATAGTTATAACTCATGTAGTATTTGCATTATTGTTATTATTTTCACTACATTCGAATAACAAACGGCCACCCTCGCTTATAAAATACGTATTACCCTTACCAATTTACTCGACACGCGGGAAGTAACGGAAGGGTTTCTTTTAAAAATCACCAAAATTTCCCTTCTGTACATTAGTTTTCTTATACATTTGTAACCAGACGGTTACAATCGTCTGAGATTGTATACTTCATTTATTTTCATCGCTATCATCAGTTGGAATCAAGAAATCACCCTGTACAAATTTTTAAAGTATTCGTTCTTACGCACATTATTTTCTTTAGTTTTATTTAGAAGAAATAAATGTTGGCAATGAGATGACAATTTTCTTCTTCCATCTCTGTTGCTAACCGAAAGTATAGTACTTTTTCCTTCACTTTTGGAAAGGAGCGTTATTTCCAATTTTCTGCAAAATTTCTGCCAATCTAGTATAGAAAAAATCTTCATCCTACCCCTCGCCCTTGAGCATATACCTACATCTTAGAAAAAGTGAGACACCCGGTTTTAACTATCATGGTTCGATGTTAAATAGCTAGTTGGCCCTAGCTGTCATTCTTCTTCATGGCTACGATCCGGTGAGCGTTATTGATACACGACGGTAATGAGGATGCTTACAAAAAAAAGGTAACGTCTATTTAAAAAAAAATAATTAAACAGTGACAATCTATAGTGGTGGAAAAGGGGAAATAACTGTTAATATTGCAAAATTTGAAACAGGAGCTAGCCCTATATAAAACTGTTCTCTTGAAAATTATCAATTGTAGTCGGACCGCCATATTAGTTGAGAAAGGGAAGCCAAGTGGCTAGTGATATAAGTTAATAGTATTTAGTGCTATAACATTAAAGTGATAACGAAGATTTCTTCGATATTAGTGATTTTGGTTTTAATTTTCTAAGTTTCATCAGAAAGCTCAATTTTCCAATTTAACGTAGCCTGCGTTGGGGGTAAAAATTCATGTAGTTAATTATAGAGTTTGTGTGTGTTAGGACTATGGCGGTAGAGTATGTTTTCGGATTGAGAAGATTCATTCTCATTATGCAGCATTAATTTCACAACGATCGCTCCTGTACGTCGAGATGGGTTGAAAGAAATTCGGGTTAGCTTCTGAAGGGTTCCTTTCACTCAGGATGGACCTGGGAAGAGTAGAAGTTTTCACCTAGGTAATAGTGATGTAAATCAAATACCATAGCCCTCCCTCCCCCACGAAAGCTGATATTACGAAATGAAACTATAATCTTTTGAATACAGGTCTGTAGCTAGAAATTTTATTAATTAACCTAAACTAGTTAAGTTCCCACAATTCATGTGTACGTGGACCTATATTTTAAGTGATATGTATATGTATAATAAATTGCATGTAACCGTGTGCTGTATGTTCAATGTGTATGTGATGAGAATGCGTTTTGTTAACTTGTGAATACAGAAATAGAAGTGAATTAGTATCTGCTAGAGAAATATCGTTCATCTCGGAATGTGGGAGATTTATTTTGTTTCTGTATTCTTTAAATTGCTCATTTATAAGCAATACTGATATCAAAAGATGCAAATCACTAAACCAATACGCCTGGCTATAGTCCGTTGAAAGTCAACCTACACGTAACTAGTAGAAAACACAAGAATAATTTCGAGAGCCATCTATCCAGAATTATCAGTAGTACAGCGCGAGTCGTATTCGTTATTTGTTTACAAAAGCCATGCAGCGAAGTTAGGATAAAAGGCAATCTTAGAAACACTTATTTTTTTCCATTTTTCACGAATATTTGGTAGTTAACAGGAATACAAGGAATATATACATCTAGCAGAACAATAGATTAATTTATCTGGTAAATCTTACTGATTTAAATTTTTAGTTTGTTTAAAAATCGAAAATTTAAACTTTCGGTCTTGCGTTAACTAGGTGATGCTAGTTCTGTGGTGTAAAGAGAAAGCTATATCGAGCTGATATCGTAACATTATTTGTTGCAGTTTTAATATGTATTTATTGTTTTGAGTCGAAGTTTTAGTGCTGATATTTAGATTATATGGAAGAAATACATTTTTCTAACATAATTTTTCGCTCATAAGTACAAAAGACGGACGTTAGGTACTTAAAATATAATTAGGAGAGTTTCAAGTGTTTAGGTTATCCAATAAGTGCAGGTTTAGTATAGCAACTGGATATTTCGGCGTATTACTTGAATTATGTTTCTCTAATTTACCTCGTCCGTTAGGAAATGGTTTTCACAAAACCTAAGAGATAATTACATATTATATGAAAACCATAAATAGTAACCTTTTCGACGTAGAGTAGTTGATACTATAGCACAAGGGTGCTAACAAACCCAAATATGGTTTGTTTACTTTCCGGTGTCTCGAGGTGTTTACCTATAAGGTATACTAGGTACAACGGTGGACTGAAGTATCGTCCTCCTCAAATTTTTTGAATAAAGGCGCCGTATTAAAATTGACTTGTAGAGTCTTTTGTGATAATTTTCTTTTATTTAAAGGTTACTTGTATAAATGCGAGGGAATGTGTGGAATGTTGGTGAAAGAGGTTTGGGTACAAAACCTCGCGGACCAAAACCTCGCCTGGCCAAAACCTCGCCTCCCAAAACCTCGCGGGACAAAATCTCGCCGAGCCAAAACCCCGCCTGGCCAAAACGTCGCGGGCCAAAATCTCGCGGGGCCAAAACCTCGCCTGGCCAAAACCTCGCGGGCCAAAACCTCGCGTCCCAAAATATCGCCATACCCAAAATCTCGCCTGACCAAAATGTAAACGTTCCAACAGATGATAAGGATGAAGGTATAAAAGACGCTGTTTCAGAAAAAGTAACACGGGTATTTGACCAAGTCCCGCGATACCATATGAAAATTCTATTTCTGTATTAGAGGATTTCAATGTGAAGATAGGGCGACAGGATGTTTTCAAACTGGTTATAGGGAAAGAAAGTCTGCATAGGGAAAGTAATAACAATTAACGGGGTTAGTTTCGTGAACTTTGGAACATCCAAAAACTTAAAATTTCAGCAAAAATCTAATAACATTTATGAAAGTATGAAATAATATATGAGTTTTTACGACGTCCTTGATTATGTCCTATAGGTTAAAGGAGACGTAGATGACCAGGATGAAGGAAATGATCGAATAAAGAAAGTGGGAGGAAACGGCCCAAGCGGCACACCGACGTCGAAAAGACGTGGTTTTTTTGGTGTAAAACACCGTTAAATACACCGAACATGACGTTTTTTACACGTCTTTTCCCACGTGGAAATGTCCGGGAATATGACGTGATTTTTATGACGTCTTTTACACGTCATAGAATATGACGTGATTTTTATGACGTCTTTTACACGTCATAGAAATGACGTGTAACTCACGTCTTTTTTACGTGATTTCCACGTGTAAATCACGTCTTTTTCACACCCTTCATGTGAATTGGGGGGAGGGGACGTTCTCGAAATGAGGCGGCGAGAAGCAAAGGGGTGTAGGTGATATTTGCAATAAAGTATGGATGTCTTAAAAATGGATTCTGCACAGCTAAATATACAAACTGGATGGTGAAGCTCGTCGCAGTCCAATAGAAAGTCTACCCATGAATGCTCTACTCCGAACTTCATTATGCAGTTTGTATATTTTGCAATGCAGAATCCATTTTAGAGACATACATACTCTATTGAAAATGTCACTTACACCCCTTTGCTTCTCGCTACCTCAAATGTCATGGAAGTCTGACAGGATTGTTCAGTTCCAAATGTCAAAACCATTAGAAATTGATGTGCATCCGCAGTTTTGATATTAGGAATTTCAATCCATGTACTACCTCGATTATTCGCCACACTTTTGAGGCTATTTATCAGCCCCTATTCAATCGTTTTGCACCAAAGTTAGGGGTTAACTGTGTCGAATAATCGAGATCCTACTATACATAGATTGAGATTCCTAATGTCAACACTGGATACACATCAATTTATGATTATTTGGACATATGGAACTGAATAATAATAATAATAATAATAATAATAATAATAATAATAATAATAATAATAATAATAATAATAATAATAATAATAATAATATCTACTCTAAAACACACAGCTTACAACACATTTTTTTAAAAAAATGATAAAAAGAAAAAATCATACTTTTTCTTAACTGCGTTTTTTTTTTCTTGACAGTTCTGAACTGATCTTTGGCCGCAACACTTTTCTTGGGTAAAAAAAAAAGTCTACGAATAACAACTTGACAACGATTATTATAAGTAAAAACAATAATATGAAAATAAATTTATCCTTGTGGCTGCTGCTTGATTTTTCACCATTGTGTTGTAATTTGCATAATAATTTACAAGCTCCTATACCAGATAAGTAAGACCACTGGGTTATTATAATAAATAACTGATCAGGATCGACCCTAGAACCCTAGATCTTGCCACAGCGAAATACATCACCACCCTCTCTCGGAAGCAAACATTGGGGAATGTCAAAGTATTGTGGTCTATTTGATTGGTCTGTACCAAGAATTTGGAAATTTCGCTTCTCCGAAGGTTCGTATTATCTATGGATTGGGGATTTCCATATCCAATTGACCACCTCTAGTGTTGTTGATTTATATTTTTTTAGTATTTGGATAGTAACCTATTGAAGAGTATATATTCGCCTCTTAATGTGTGGTATATTTACCTACACATTAAGAAGCGAATATACAATAGCTGTCAAGGAATAATTATATACGTAGTGCTACAGGAAAGAAACGGCAGCGCTTGCTCCGCGAAAGGATAAATTTAAAGCCATACATTAAAAAGAAAACCGAGACGCATTGGATCGACTTGAAAAGCATAAAAAAAAGCCCTCGAATGTAAGACTCACCCTTGGCGAAAAAAAAAGCCCTACAAAACTTTTAAGAATGAGAAAAGACGAATAAACATGGTAAAAAGAAAGAATGAAATGGAAAAATAAAGGAACATTGTACTTACAGTCCTAAGAAAATGAAATCTTTGAGTTTTACGTCCCACGCTTATACCGGTTAGGCTAAAGGAGACGGTGATAATGAGAAATGAATGGAATGGTGGAATGAAGAAAGTGGGAGAACCCCAAGAAAACCCATGCGCACGGTGTTTGTCCACTACAAAGTACACTTGGCGGGGGCTGGGATCGAACCCGGAACCCCAAGCACCAGAGGTGAACGCTCTGCCACTGAGCCACCGCGGCCCTTAGTACTAAGAAGAATCCACTCATTTCGTCACTGGAATTTATTCATGTGCATTTACTAGTACCTTCTTCTTAATGAAATTACGGTACAACACGTGCTTCCATAAATTTTATAGCTATCCATTATTACGCTAATATGCGCACACATACACACAAACACAACCACCCACATCCAACACACACTCAAATACACAAGATCGAAGAACAATGGGTTTTATTGACAGTGCAAAATTTAGGACTAAACTTTTATAACTCCAATTTAAGAAACCTTTATTTTGGAGGTGAAAAATCGAAAAAGAAAGTACATTTTAAAATTAATTAATCTCTGAGGGATGAAAGCGAAAACACATAACCATTAATTTGAATTCTACATTTATTAGTTATATGTACAATGTGCACGGTTTGTCGTTTAAAATAATATTCATACTATTTGTAATGCAACAAGAAACACTGATTGTCTATATTATTTGTAATACAAACAAGAAATATGTAGACAATGCAAATCTGTTGGTTATAATCTAAAACTTACAGAGATCTTTTAATAATATAAAATAAAAAGAATTAAATTTTCCTATAAATTTCGTATGAAGGAAAACACCTTTCATAGTTATTGAAAGTACAGAAATGCAGCATCATATCAAAAAAGCCTCACGTGCTTAAGTAGGTTAAAAATGGGGACTGCGGTAAGTATCCCACTTCTTCATCTATTATACCAGTAGCAGTTTCTTCCATCTTTTAGTTTTCGAAAGAGATGCCTTTACATTGATTTCCAAACAAAGCGAGGAGGAACAGGTCAACATGTTTCAAGCATGCCGAATCCTTTTCATCCTCAAACAACAAGGCAGATGGAAGTGAATATCTTTCTACTAACGTTTTGAAGATTTGTGTGGCAATTGTTCATTTGAAGATCTTTATTTTTACTCACTAATGATAAGTGTCTTTAAGGCTAGTTTGCACAACGTGAAGTATGCTCTTTTTTCCGCGGGAGTTAAATTTCATCGCCAGCTCTTTGGAAACCAAGCATCAGAGAAAGGTCCCTTTTCCTCCCAACGATGACAGATAGGAACACTGAAACAGAAAAAAAAAATCATGAACAATCATAGTGCAATTTTTCAGGTCGGGAGAAAATTTTAAAAAATAATTACAATACGTCATGTGTAACTACAATCAATACGCAATAAAACGATTAGTTACTGCACTTGCTTGCATGAAGTCCCACTTTTAACGGCCTTCCATACAGCGAAATTAAACTACCATTAATTCTAGTTATTCTGTAATAGCTTAACTTTTGATTTTATTGCAGTTGTTAACTCTGATTGTTCAGGAGGATCAAACAAGTTGGGGGATATAAAACTTTGTATATACAGATACATGACAAATAATTCTGAAACACTCATAGAAGGCTACATTACGTATGTGCTCACAATATAAAATGACACTCCAAGACCAACTTTAGGATGTGAGCTAAAAGTGACGATCAAGTATATTGATACAATATTACAACTGATGCAAAAAAAAAAAAACTTTGAAATGAAATCTTTGAGTTTTACGTCCCACAGTTATGCCGGTTAGGCTAAAGGAGACGGTGATTATGAGAGATGAGTGAAATGGTGGAATGAAGAAAGTGGGAGGAAACAGGAGAACCCCGAGAAAACCCACGAGCACGGTGTTTGTCCACCACAAAGTTCACGTGGCGGGGGCTGGGATCGAACCCGGGACCCCAAGCACCAGAGGTGAACGCTCTACCACTGAGCCACCGCGGCCCCATAAGTAGTAGGGATCGGATTTGAGAACGGAATGACAGCGTAAAATATCGCATCTTGAACACAAAGAACACAAATGACTACCTGCGTTTTCGAACGCGGACATTGTCTGACCAAAAACACCAAGGCAAGTAATTTCTTGCTATGTGTTGTTTCATTTAAATTCTGCAACGTGTAAAAAAAAATAAGTTTTTATTTTAAATTTATAATACAAGCTTGAAAAAATCAAGAGCTCAAATTCTGGGGTAGGTTTTATTTTTTTTAAAAAATAAAAAATATCCTGCTCTGGATCCGCCCCTGTTGTGTACACACCTTCCTTTTGGTGGCAGCAGATATGTAAGCCCCGAAGCAATGAGGTATGTTTTTCTTTTTTTTTTTTACTGATGGGGCTGCAGTGCCTCAGTTGTAGAGCGTTCACTTCTAGTGCGGGGGGTTCCTGGTTCGATCCCAGCTCGTGCCAAGTGAGCTTTGTAGTGGACAAACACCATGTGCCTGAGTTTTCTCGACACTCTCCCGTTTCCGTCCACTTTCTTCATACCACCATTTTTCACATTTCATTATCACCATCTTCCTTAGGAACGGTGCTTTTCCTGGGGCGTGAAACTAAATATTTAATTTCATTTCTTTTTAATGATGAGGAATTGGTGTTCCACCTGAAAGCAGGTTTTTGACCCAAAGAGACTTCCGTTGTTAATGTGCGCATAAACATTAGGAGGATATTCCCTATGTCAAGAGCTCTCTTAAACACATCTGACTGGAACCACCACCAGCCCCCAACCACGGTCCCTTAATAAGACATTTGGTTTCCTTTCAATCGTTTCACGATTAGCAGTGGAAATCATAATATAGTCATGTAGAGGATACTTAATTGAGCTGGAATATATTTTTTTGAACTTCAGTGGCAACATTGATAAGTATCCATCATCACATGCTGGCACTGGAGTAAGTACTGTAATCTAAAATGCGAGGGAGCTGTCTACTCAATTAATGAACAAAATATTCGAACAGTCAAAAATCCGTTACATTATTATGATTTCCACACCGAATTCTGTAGCACAGTTACGGTAGCCAAGTGTCTTGTGAGGGTGTAAAGGTGCAGCAGGGCGATGGTTGCAGTTTGAGAGTGCTCTCAACTGGGGTAATATCCTCCCACTGATTATGCACATATACAATGGGGGCACTACTTTAGCAAACGGGTCTACCAAATATTCATCGATTTTGTTGATTTTTTCACTAGATTTAAGACAGTAGTGCTACAAAAGGCTAAACAAAACATAACTGAGTGAGCGAAGGGGTTAGAACTTCCATAGGGCTCGTTGTTTCTAACTTTGAAGTCATACACGATTGGCATTGCAACAATTGCCGAGGGTCATTTCCCAAAGAGGTTCACTCGAGCAGTCGGTTCTACCTAACAGAAAATTCATAGGTAACATACGATGTGAAACATATTCAAGTTGTGAAGAAATAAAAGTGTGAATGTAAGTAATTAATGTCAGTACACAGCAAATTGAAATGAATTTCGGGCATTATTCGAGCAGACAGTTCTACCAAATTTTGACATACAGTATTTCTTACAGTTTCATATCAGATTAGAACAATGTATTTCTTTTAGCAGAGCATGAACTAAATGAGAAGCTCCATTAGTGCTTGCAGATTGACTTCAGGCCTCAGTACAAATACAGCGTGGACGTAAAGCGTAACAATTTCAGTGAATAAAACACGATCCAATTTATATCAGCTCCCCACTAAAAAGCAGGAATACTATATAACCGAGTCAGGGTAGGAGCACAGCAACAGGGTCCGAGCGGCAGCGACGGGATGCGTCCGTAGGGAGCAGGCGCGTCAGCGACGGGGAATATACGTCTAAAAGAGAATAGTGGAAGACCACACTTACATATGCAATACTTTCACTGATCACTTAAAATTCATTTCAATATGCTGTACACTGACAGTAATTACTTATATTCACACTCTCATTCCTTCACGAAAAATGTTTCTTATAATATTTTACCTATAAATTTTCTATTTGGTAGAACCGGCTGCTCGAGTGAAGCCGCATTTTGAGTGATAGTGAAATCATTGTAAGCGTAAGTGTGCTTTTCCATTATCCTTCTTTACGCGCATAGTCCCCGTCGCTGACGTGCCTGTTCCCTACGAACGCACCCCCTCGTTGCCGCTCGGGCCCTCTTGCTGTGCTCCTGCACTGATTCCAATAGAATGCATTTGTGCTTTTTAGTGGGCACCTAGCAAAAGTTGTTTCGTGTTTTATGTACTGTACTTAATATGCCACGCGTCGGGAAGGTTCTAGAACACAAGTCCCCCCATATAGGTTAACAGCTAGATTGGTTCTTTTCTGTACCAAAGTTTAACATTTAATTCACATAGTATTGTTGAGCGAGCGTCAGCGAGTGAAGGCGGGTTAGAGCCCCGCACGGCACGTTGTTTTCTGTCTTTGTTACAATTAAGTGGAAAGGGGGAACTGTGTTCTAGAACCTTGCCCCATGCGTCTACTCTATATTTATACTAACCCCCGTGAAATCAATCTGCAAGTAGTAATGGAGCTCCTCATTTAGTGCATATTGCTATAGGAAATACAATGCTCTAACCTAACCTGAAAATGTAAGAAATGTATCAAAATTTAGTAGAACCGTCTGTTCCAGTAATGCCTCTAAAAGCATACACTTACTGTCATCTCGTTGTTTGCTTGTATTTAGCAGTCTTTCGCCTTGGCAAATAGTACCACAATGCGTGCAGCTTTTATTATACGTATTCATAGTATAAATAGTAGTAGTAGGAACGGGTTAGAAGCCCCGCGGAGGTTGGTTGGTCCTGTTCTCGACACGAAATAGGCAAATTAAAGACTTGTCCAATTTTTTTTCGTACATTTTACAATCTATGGATCTGTTTAGTAAAACTGCACCACAGAATGACATACTTTCCCATGCATACTCACTCCCATATACTGTTTATTGAGAATAAAAACACATACATTATCATTTTACTACCTTCACTATTAATATTTTATATAGTATTTTACCTAAAATATTTAATTTGATACAGGCGTCTGCAAATGTTAACCTAATGTAGGTATCCTCGTTCTTTCTACGGTATTTTAATACACTGTAATAAGAAACCGTAGGCAACGCTATATGAGGAGCTAATCTTCACAATTACAATGCTCAATCTGCTGAATTTTACACAGAATGCACCTAGATAGGAATAGGATAGGAATTATACTTACTTGTCTTAAAGCTGACCTTCATCACAGGTGTCTTTAACAAAACACATTATTTATATTCACAAAGAATACAATCAAAACACGATTCTGCAAATTTTTCACGATTCCCAGCATGCACTGCTCAAACTGCAGTTACAGTACGAAGAACGTCCGCGCTTTTTAGCACCTAAAAAAGACGTCTATTTTTGATGTTGTTCGACACGTGATTGTTTGTACCATTCTGGCACGTGATAAACACGTACAATTTAGGTCATGTTTGACACGTCAATTTTGTTACCATTTTGGTACGTGATAAAGACGTTCCAAATTTTCAAAAGACGTCATTTTGAATTCGAACCCCAAAAAAAGACGTGTTTATGACGTGACTGTGCTACTTGGGGGGAATAACCCGAGAAAGCCCACACACACGATGCTTTGTATCTTCTTCTTCTTTTTCTTCTTATATTATTATTATTATTATTATTATTTGTATTATTATTATTATTTGCATATTAAGAAACTCATTGGGTAAATTTTAAAGAAAAGTTTCATTCGCGGCAAGGTTTTGGCCCGGTGAGATTTTGGGTGGCGAGGTTTTGGCAACGCAAGGTTTTGGCCCGGCGAGATTTTGTCCCGCGAGGTTTTGGGCGGCGAGGTTTTGGCCACGCGAGGTTTTGGCCCGGCGAGGTTTTGGCCCGCGAGGTTTTGGGCGGCGAGGTTTTGGCCACGCGAGGTTTTGGCACGGCGAGGTTTTGGCCCGCGAGGTTTTGGGCGGCGAGGTTTTGGCCCCGCGAGATTTTGTCCCGCGAGGTTTTGGCAGGCGAGATTTTGGGCGGCGATGTTTCGGCCGCGAGATTTTGTCCGTATCCCGGTGAAAGAGTATGAACGTCGCCCTATGTTGCTAAACTTATGCAGTGAAATGAGTAGTAAGATTAATGGCTAGTATACGTTTCGAGTACCATTTTTGATCATAAATTCCGTATATTAAATTTTTTTAATCGAGTCAGCGCTAACGTTTAGTATCACATTTCTGAGTTTATTGAAAGAATTTAGTTATTAATATTGAAAATCGAGATAGCTTTCTGGTGCGATTACGGCGGTAATCACCTTAGCAAATAAAGATTGATTGAGTTAGGCATAGCATATGCGATTGCATGGATACATATCCGTGTTCTGATGTACAAAATGGTTTAAGTGAACAGACGACGCGCGAGAGTTGGAGTACAAGATTACAACTTATGTATAGATTTGCTTTGGTGAATTTTACAATTAAATTTCCCGCGTTATTTTGTTATTTTTATACACCGCTGGTCACCCAATTCATACGAAACATTGCGTGACGTCTAATAGTTCTTCCATTTTTTTTTCTTCGTTGGAGTTTTCGTTCCAAACGCCTTTGTCCCCCCCTTATTTTCAAATTTCTTTATTTCACTACAGTGAATGTGAAATTGGACGGCGTTAGGAGAGTCACGACTCTGGGAATTGGGATGTGGCTAGTAATGTTTGGTTCATAGTAATTCCTAGCATCATACTTGGAATATTTTTTTTTTGTATTTTATAATAATTAAATTGCTACCGAATTTCAAGATGTGCATTATTTCAAGTTGTAAGGAATAATGCTAATAATAATAACTCTATAGGGGTTTCGTGAAATAATAAGTCTCACAAACTTGATGTGAACAATAGTTGATATTTAGTTTCTGACTGATATTTTTTTATTATTGTAATAAAACATTTGTTACCCTGTAGATAGATTTCTTTTTATTGCTTAATGTATCCTATAAGTCTTGGTTTATGTCATGAGTGAGAGTGGTGTGTATGTGAATGTCGTTTTAGGCTAAGAAGTATATTTAGTTATATGTTGGAACCTAACTTAGGTAATATTTTATTTGTCAGCTGAAATCTTCGATCTCTCAGATAGCAAGTAATAAGCTGTTGGAAGTGACTGATGAAGTTATCTGCGTAGTAACAATGGAACTACACGATTTTCTAGTAAATCTCCTTGAAAAAAAAATCATAATTAGTAGATGATATAGTTTCTCATTTCCGACGAATTAGTCTATCTGCAACAAATCAAAGATGATTTTTTTAAAAATTTTCTTTATTTAATCACTAAAAATGAGTTAACTTGTGTCGGATTGCATTGGGGTTTCATCCTATGTTTGACCTTTTTTTGAGGGGGTCTCAGAACAGATTCTTTCTCTTTTTTTCTTTCCCGGATTTATTTCTCATTTTGTGTTACGGGTGTTTAAATTATTTTTTCTAATTCTCGTCTTTCTCTAGTTTTCTTTTCATATCTTTAAACTTTCTTCTCGTCCTTCCTCTTTTTCTTCTTTTCTTGTCTATACTCTTCCTATTTTCGAACTCCTCGTAATCAATAATGACGCAAATATTGTTGTCTTTCAGATACACGGTAAAAATTGAACTAGTCCAAATATTAGTCTTGAATAGAAAGATAATTATAATTAAGCTGATGATAAATGCGCTTGTTAAACAACAATATTTGACAATTGGTCATTGCAAGACTTACGAACATGACTTACGTTTTTTTTTAAAGTAGTAAATACATTCGCATTCCACTACACATTAACCCAGAAACAATTGGTAACAAGGATAAATTTTGCACATAGCTTTGAGAAGATGTAGCTAAAAACATACTAAAAGTTCTTAAATATCCTGTAAAGGGCTCGACCGCCGTATTGGAAAATGTCCGCCAAATAGTGGTTTTTAATGGTGGCCGCCAGGTTCTCACTTTAATAGGTATAACTTACAATGTATATGCACTATTGATTTACATTTAGTTCATTCTAGTAACCAGAGAGCTACGGTTTCAGACAATTACCAGTCTACTACACACATGAGGGAAGTTACGCAGGATTTTTTTAAATCCCTAAACTTTTCTGCTTCAGATTCCTCTTTCTTACAACAACGCACACAATGTAACATCCAAGTTTCATTCAAATCATAGTGATAGAACCCGAATAACAAATAAAACTTTGTTAAGTACTACTCCTTGACTACGCATAGAGCGAATAAGGCATGCTGTGAAGCTACATTCCCCAACTGTTGTGTTTACTTCTTCGACGCTAGTTGTCACATCTCCATAGAAGTTCTTTGTTAATCTGATGAGCAAATCTAGACTTATTGGAATACTTTCTAATCATCTCACGGCTGTTGGCACCAGTGTTCTTTAAGCCACTGGAGATACACATATCCAGATTTGCGTACAGCAATAGAACTCTCGCTCTCAAACAGCCACATCCAGTATCAATTATTGAGGAAATACTGATCTGTTCGTACTTTTGGCGTCATTAGCAAGTGAGGAAATATAAAAGTAACAAAGAAAGTTTTGTCGTTCTTTCATCCACCACCTTCGAACATCGATATGTCACCTAAGACGTACCTGGAAGATTAGAAATAGTCCCATCATCATTGACGACATTTCTGCCAACGTTAGGTAAGGCCATGTATTCCATCGCTTGAACTTGGTGGCGTAAAGCGAAAAAGGTATCAAGTGCACTTTGTACCTCTACTTGGGATTTGAACTGGCGTACTCTAAGATGATTGTCCAAGAAATGAACAACTAATAATTGGACGGTGCAATGTCCATTGAGTATGACACATGCAATAGTATTTTTTATCCAAGGTGTAGGATGGTGTCCTGCGTCATCCTAGCCACGTGGGACTTAGCGTTGTCCTGTAACACAAGGACCCCTATTCGATTCAGAAGTACTGACTCCAGGGTTGTGAGATTATCTTCAAAAAATCTGAACTGGTGACAGTACACAGTTGCATTGATGCTCTCACCAGCTCATACGCGCCGACTTGAAGAAAATATTGGGGGGCCAAACAATGAATAAATATACAATCGTATTCAGCCGTTTTATATCAACCAGAGATGGAGTGGGTCAGTAAGTCGGTGGGTCAAGTGGATCAAGTTTTCTGAGTGTGTCAGTGGGTCGTGGGTCAGCATGTGACCCACCATCCACCGTGACCCACTGAGACCTACCACCCACCGTGACACACTGCGACCCAGCACCCACTATGACCCACTGTGACCCACCACCCACCGTGACCCACTGCGACCCACCGGCTCAGTATGATCTATCAACCCACTGTGCTCACTGCACTGTAGACATTACTTCTAAAGACTGGTAAAATTATCTTCGTTTTACTTTCAAGACCTTCATTTCCCTTCCTTTTTTAAATTTGTTTCTGTCTACTTATCTGAGGTGAGTATATCTAACCAAGTGAAAAAAAGAACTTCAGGCACTTTTGGTATTGATATTTTTAATTGTAATCATAGCAATAGGACTTATACTACTACTTGGCTTTCGAGACCTGTGAGCTTTTAGAGGAGCTACCTACTGAAAAAAAAATACTTTTGGATCACTGTAATATATAAATTATTATATAAAAAATTGAATGTAACTGTGTGCCTGATCAACACGTTCAAATTGCAAAGTCAAATGAAATTACTTTTGGTATATATTTACGCCTTAATCCAAACTGGGATGTTGTATTGCTTTCATTATAATACATAATATCCTAAGGAGGTAGTTAGAATGCAAATTTTTGCGAAAAAAATAAAACAGTATCTCGAACTCCGTTAAAGTTACGGAGCTGAAATTCAGTGTATTAAACCTTTATTGAAAACAAACAGAATGTGTCCTACCTTTTTTTAAAAATTCTCCTTTATGGGGGGAGGGGCACTTTCTATATATATGGAAAATTGACACTGAGTTAGTTTGTAAAAATGTTATTTAAGAAAAAAAATCAGAAACAAAAAATACAGTGCTTGGCATCATATATCCATTTATTTCTATTATAATAATTGCTGAAGCTTATGTTTATTATATGAAGCGCTTACAGGACAGGACAATCAACCCATAAAGTTGTGAGAAAAATAGACATAAAATTTGTACTGTAAGCTTAATTACACGGAAATTTTAAGTTTAAATTGTACGCATAATTATATGGATAATTTTACCCCCCCCCCCCCTTTGACGTTGGTCTGCTTACCTTGGTTTAGAACTTTCTAATTTCATCCTTTTTTCCTCTGAAAAGTATCGATAATTCAACAAGGAAATAATTATACCATGATAATTGAAATTCCTAGTAATTTGGCACATGGCAAACATCAGTGTGGTAATTGAAGGAGAAGAGGAGGGAAATTCCCATTCACCTCTGAACACTTTCCAGGAACCTCGTTCCCTTTCGCTTTCTAGACGGAGGAGGGAACTTGGTAATGGCATCAAACCTTCATATGTAATTAGAAAAATTAAATTTATAAAGAAATAAATCATCAGTTTATCAGGCTTTAATTGATAATTTATTCACAAGATTCCCTATCAAAGGCGTGGTAGATGAAGTTTCTGTTCTCCATAAGTCGACATTGCCAACTGACATGGTCGATATGGAAAAGATGTTGTATGGTGATAGAGAGATGATACTTCTTGCTGAGTATTTCAAAACTGACCAAGAAAAATCGTTATCAGGCTTAAGTCTAACAAGCAGATTGTCGATGAGGAGTTGCAGAAATCGGGTACAAGTATTATCAATTTCCACGACAGAGTGCGAACGGGGATTTCCCCTTATGAATTTACAGATGATTGGTATTATAAATAGACTAAGTGCTCAAACATTGTCTAACTTGTTCATCAATGTTAATGGTCCAACGCTAGACAAGCTCAAAGTAAACGAGCTAGTTATTTCTTGGCTGAAGGATGGACATCATTCCGCTGCGGATGATTTACCACGAAAAAGTTACCAACAAGAAATAAACCCGATTTCAGATTTTTGTTTTAAGGTGGAAAGTTACGAGTTAAGAAAAATGTATACTTGTATTATTAATAGCTTATTTGTGTTATTCAACTTTGTAACTAATTTTTAGTAAGTCTCTTCTTTGCTTTAAGTAAACTACTTTGAATAAATATTCATAATAATTGCAATTATGCATATTTGTAACTTAAATTTAACGTGGTGTTTTAGTGATTACACAAATTACAATTATGAGCATACGTTATGGAGATGCTCTCACATAGTACCCGAGCACCTTTATACACTATCAAAACTGATTTTTCAAGTCTTTTGTGAGAAAAATACTGTGAACTGAGAAACCATAACCTTTTCCATATTGTACAGGAATATTTTCCTGCGAATAGAAGTTTCTTTTGGAATTCGTTCAGAAATTAACACTTGCAAGAATACTCTCTTAGTACAAGTATATTTTAGGCACACACTAATTTCCCCCCACCTCGGACTGTTTCAATTTCCTCACTGACAAACACTTTACCATATTATATCGTAAAGGTCAGATCCCCGTTATTATAACAGAATGGTGCTTGAACGATTGACTAGAAATTCAAACTCCGATTAGTGAAAATTTCAGTCTTGTTTTATTACAAGTGTAAACTCTAGTCAGTACAGAAGAGCCCGTAGATCGTGTTCAGAGTTGATGACGATGGATTTGGTGAGTCAGAGTAGGTCACAGTGGATGAGCGTGGTACAAGGTGGGTGGTGGGTCACGGTGGGTGGTGTGTTACTGTGAGAAGTGGGTCAGTGGTTCATGGGTCAAGTTTTCATTGACCCACGCCAACTCTGCTATCAACTGCTTGATAAAGGTCCCTTACTCCCAGATCTCTGTCCGCTGCATCCGCTCCGCTGCGAAATTCGTAAGCTAAGTCAAATTTGTCTAAAGGCATTAAAACAAATTCAAGTTCAAATTCTGGGAACTTCGCTGCACCACATTGATCTTCACTTGTCATATCAGTGTTGCCATAGTGTTGGTTGAAGCTTCAGTGCTGCATTAAACACCCGTTTCGAAAACGGCGCTTTCTATCGAATAGGAAGGCTGTTACTAATATTGAATTAAAGGCAAGACGAAATTTACGACAGAAATTCTTGCTCCTCTTTGTTAATTCTTCCTCAACTGAATTATATTGGAGGGGGCGAGGACCCCACCTTTAAATATTGGGGGGGACAAAAGTGCCCTGCCCCCCCAAACTCGGCGCCTATACACCAGCTGGTAGAAGATTCTGATGCACATTGCCGCGTGCAGTTCACCACTGTACGAACTTCTTCTCGTGCAGTGTTGGCTTTGGCTGTTTTGGAACCGGTTCATGGGATGCTAACTAATGATGACGGCGCCGTGGAGCTTCGTATTTTACCCAGTTCTCATCACATGTCAGCACCTGACCAGAAAAGGCTCCTTCCTCAGACGAGACAACAAAGAAACACAGTTGTCTGCTCGCGTTGCCTTCCGGCCAGGAGTCAAATCATTTGGGACATATCGACTCAACTTGTAGTTCATCCCAAATTGATGGCGGTTGTGACGAATGGTTTATCCACTTATACTAAATTGTAGTCCCAGTGCCTCACATATCTGGCCACTGTTCTCCTCAATTTCTGCCCTAAGATCATTTTGTACATGTGTTGGCATTCCGGTACGTGATGCGTCTTCGAGTGTTTCATCACCGTCCTTAAACTTGTTAAACCACCTCTGCACTGTTCGCGTTGTGACGACACACTCAACAAAGGCCTGACACATCTTCGCACCGCTGCAGAGACATTTGAACCCTGTTTCAACTCGAACAGCATACACGCCCTTATGACGCTCTGTGGAGTTCTCATGTTCACTCTGTTCTTACGAATGATGACGGTGTAACTGAACTTTCACAACCAGGTAGTATGTTGGATATACCCAAATCAACAACTGACCTTCGTCTATTCGCATTCAACTCACGGTGTTTGGGTCAACTTAACACAGACCTCCAAACAAGCGATAGAACTTTCTTGGTTACTTCTTATGTATCCTCACCTGCTAATGTCTCCAAAAGTTCGAACAGATCATTGTTTTCCCCAATAATTGATACTGGATTTGGCTGTTGGAGAGAGAGTTCTATTGCTGTACACAAATTTGGGTATGTGCATCTCCAGAGGCATGCAGAACATTGGTGCAAGCAGCAGCCGTGAGATGATTAGTAAGTATTCTAATAAATCTAGATTTGCTCTTCAGATTCACAAAGAACATCTCTGGAGATGTGAAAACTAGCGTTGAAGAAGTAAACATAACAGGTGGAGAATGTAGCTTGACAGGATGCCTTTTTCACTCTATGCGTAGTCAAGGATTAGTACTTAATGAAGTTTTATTTGTTATTCCGATTCTATCACTATGATTTGAATGAAACTTGGATGTTATATTGTGTGTATTATGGTGTATTTAATATAAGATTAATTGCTACTATCAGAGTACAAGATTGTTAACTGATTAAGGAAAAGGAATCTGAAGCAGAAAAGGTTAGGGATTTTTTTTAAAAAATCCTATGTAACTTCCCTCATGTTTGTAGTAGATTGATAAGTGCGTGTAACAGTTGCTCTCAGTTAACCGAATGAACTAAATGTAATATCAATATTGCAAATATAATGTGAGTTATAACTATTAAATTGAGAACCTGGCGGCTACCATTAAAAGCCACTATTTGGCGTTCATTTTCCAATATGGCAGCCAAACCATTTACCAAATATTTCAGGTCTTTTGGGGGACCCATGGTACAATTTGTACCATACAGATGTGGGGTATTTTTTTAGACTTTCACTCAAGCAGCTACTGCATCGTCACTATTTATGCTAGGATCATGGTTCATACCTCATTCTCTTCAGAATAGAGCTGGCTTTCAACTGGTTCCACTTGCATGCCAATACCATATACCAGGAGAGGAGGGAAAATTGATGTCAAAGGAAAATTTCGGGGGAAATTTTTTCACACTTTGGGCCCCTCTGGAACGACCCTCTGTGAACGCAGATATCTCAGAAAAAATCTGGTAAATAGCACTTGGTAGACTGAATGTGTGAGCCAAATTTCAAGTTTCTATCTTGAATACTAAGGGCGGGAGAAATTTTACCAAAAATCCCCACAATGCCCCAAGTTACCACAAAAGACCATGATCTCAGGTAAACAATTTCCTGAGACATCTCTATTTACCCTAGGACTGTAATCCGCCAATCATTCTCTTCAAAATAGAACTGCCTTCCAGCCTGTACCATTCATATGTCTCCATTATCTATCTATGGCGGGAAAATCCCGAAAAATAAATTTTTTGGTCTAAATATCCCTTTTTTAAAAGTTTTTACCCCTCTAGACCCCCCTGTTTTAACACAGAAATCTGAAAAAATCTGTTAAATACTACTCGGTGGACTAAATGTTTGTGCACAATTTCAATCTTGTAGGTGCAAAAATAAGCCCGCAAAAAAAAAAAAAAAAAATACCGAAAATGTCCAATATTCCCCTATACAGAAGTATATTTTGATAAATATTCTCAGATACATCCCTAATTATCCTAGGGTCATGTTTCGACCATCATTCTCTTCAGAATAGAACTGCCTTTCAGACGGTACGACTCACGTGTCTCCATCATGTATCAAACGCGGAAAAGTCCTGAAGAAAGGGATCTTTTGGTCTAAATATTCCTTTTATTCCAACTTTTTGCCCCTCTGGACCCCCCTGTTTTAACGCAGAGATCTGAAAAAAATCTGATAAATACTACTAGGTGCACTGAATGTTTGTTCACAATTCCAATCTTCTAGGTGCAAAAGTAAGTCCGCCACAAAAAATATATACCGAGAATGTCCCATATTCCCGTATACAGAAGGATATTTTGTAAAAATTCTCTGAGACATTCCTAATTACCCTAGGATCATGGTTTGCACATCATTTTCTTCAGAATAGAACTGCCTTTCAGGCGGTACCATTCACATGCGTCCATCATGTACCTAAGGCGGGAAAATCCCGAAGAAAGGGATTTTTGGTTAAAATATCCCTTTTTCAACTTTTTGCCCCTCTGGACCTCCCTGTTTTAACGCAGAAATATGAAAAATCTGGTAAAAATACTACTCGGTGGACTGAATGTGCAAAATTTCAATCTTCTACATGGAAAAATAAGCCCGCCAAAAGTAATGAACATAGGCTTAACAAAAAATATATATTTTAAAATTATGACGTCATCACCTCCTATGTCTCGACGCAGGAAGGTGTGAAACTATATATAAGGTCTTCTACAATGCCTCTGGACTTTGAAATAAAAAAATAGACGAAAAAGCTCAAATAGGAGAGTTATAACGCAATGTATTATGAAACACCCGTATGGTACAAATTGTACCATGGGTTCCCCAAAGAGTTATATACACCTTCCCAAAGGTATGGGCGAAATTTCTCGTTGATATGATTTTTTTCCGTGTTAATGTATAAGAAAACTAATGTTCATAAGGGAAAGTTTAGTGATTTTTGAAAAGAAACCCCTTTGTTACTTCCCGCGTGTCGAGTGAACTGGTAAGTGTAATACGTGATCTCTAAGCGAAGGTAGCCCTTTGTTATTCGAATAAAGTGAAAATAACAACAATAATGCAAATACTACATGAGTTATGGCTATTAAAGTCAAAAACAGCTTTTACCTTTGAAAACTACTATTCGGCGGCCATTTTCCAATATGGCGCCCAAACCTGTCATCAGATATTTGAGGATTTTTAATGTGTGGTTATTTGCACGTTCTCTAAAGTACGTGCACATTTTCAGCCTGTTATGATTTCTTCTGGGCTAATATATAAGAAAATAGTTTGAAAGAAGGGGAGTTTTGGAGATATTTAAAAGGAATCTTTGCGTTGCTTCCCGCATATGAAGTAGACTGGTAAGTGTAATACGTGATCTGTAAGAATTTTACTTTGTTATTCAAATGAAGTAAAAATAAGATCAATAGTACAAATACAACGTGAGTTATAGGTATTAAAGTGAGAATCAGTCGTTACGTTGTAAAGCCACACTTTATCAAACATTTTCCAATATGGCGGCCAACCCATCATCTTATTTTCAGTATTTTAATATGTTGTTATATACACCATCTCAAAGGTATGTGCAAATTTCAGCTTGTTATGTTTTATTCATGGGTTAATGTAGAAGATAAACTAATTGGAAGGAAATAAATTTTGGGGATTTTTTTAAAAGAAATTCCTCCGTTACTTCCTGTATGTGGAGTAACTTGGTACGTGTTATACATGGTATACAACGTAGTGCTTTGTTATTCGAATGAAGTAAAAATAACATCATTAGTGCAAATACACTGTGTTATAGCTATTAAAGTGAGAACCAGTTATTACTTTTAAAAAACACGGTTTCGCGGCCATTTTCCAATATGGCAGCCAAACCTGTTACCGGATATTTCCGGACATTTAGTATGTTGTTATATACTTCTTCCCAAAAGTACGTACAAACTTTCACACCTTGTTATGATTTTATCCGGGCTAATGTATTTATTGTTTGGACTAGAAAGGCAATACCAGTTTAATTTATAGAGTTCTATGTAAAGAAAAAAGAAGAAAATCTTTTCTAAAATTAAAACCCGATAACTAAATTTCTTTCTTCTGATTATGAAAATGTTACAGTATATGCGAACTTTGATTTTCTTTTCTTTTTTGGGATCACAATACAGCAAGCAAGAAGAGATATAACAATACGAAAGATATATATATATATATATATATATATATATATATATATATATATATATATATATACCGTCATCACACGCTCACTGCACCAACATGTTTAAAAATCAGAAAGTGTATTGTCACTTACAGCATTGCTACTCTCCAAAGCTTGTGTAGGATCAAGCCTCCAACAGTTGCTCCCTGTCTCTCTATTTTGTATGTCACAAGCTGCGATAGCTATATGCAAAACATAAATACTCTACAGATCTCTAATCTGTGATACTTGTCTCCACTAACAATTAAGCTCGCCAGAATTGCAGACTGCAAACTCAATACATCAAAGGAGTAAGGCTGAGCACAAGCCCAGTTACAAGTAATTTGCTCGATTCTAGTTGTGAGCCAATTAATTTTTTTTTGAGGTTAAATTTGGAATCGAATCTAGTTTGATATTTAGCACGTCCGTGCACTTGTTTTCATTGGTTTTGAAATCATCACCTGATTATTTGGAAAACGAAAGGTATGAGAAACGCAAGCAGTAATTTGGAACAGTTTAATGTTGTTCATGAGAGGGGACAATTGAATCACTGATTGGAAAAAGGGAATAAGTGCATCAGACCTAAGTTTTCAAAAACGCTAAAAAAAAACCTTCCCGAGGCGTTGTTTGTATTTGTTTCAAACAATGTATAATTGATTACTTGTAGCAAAAGAACTAACAAACACCAAGACAAGAAGAAGAATCTTGTATTGCAGCACTGCAATTGATTAGATAAGCTTAAAAATGGAAAAAAATATTCCCTTTTTCCAATTAATTAGAGTTGGACGCAATTGTAATTGTGTGTTGGTATGTAATGTGCAGTTTATGATAGAAAGTTATGAAAATATACATGCTGAATACAATGTTGTATGTTAATCTTGGATATATGTATCCGAACTATCACGCATGTTAGGCTTCTAACACTTTTATTGTCACCGTTCTTTTTTTCTTTTTTTTAAAGCACATGTTATTCGTACAGCAAGAAAAGTCAAAATAGAATGACTTTACATAGGGTACTGTCCGTCTGCAACTTCGTCTTCTACAGTTTCTTGGTCAGTGATTTTCCATGAACAAATCATCTTATAAAATTGTTTGTATTGGTTAGGTATGCATTTGATGATTTGTGAAGAATCGTTGATCTTTTTCTGATTGATTGGGTCTTGCCAATCGTATGCCTCTGACGTTGGCAGTGGAACGTTTGTGACATTACTTTTGAGTAATCGAAAAATATCAGTTCTTAGTCCATTGATAAACTTATGAGCTTGCACATAACCTAGAGATTCTGCTTTATAAACAGTGTCTTTATTTACGTACTTGGAGTTTCACTGTTTTGTCCACAATGCTACCTGAAGATTTCTTCTAAAACGGTTACCATCAATGTTTAAAATCTAAGATTTCTTCATTGACAACTTCGTAAACCTGAAATGGAGTATCAGTATTTCTTGCATTCGTAATCATGTGGTTATACTGTGCTGGTAAATAAATGGGATTGTGTCGTTTGAGTTCTCGTTTGATTATAACAAAATTTCGGTCACATGGTAAAAACTGTGACGTCTGACAGGCAAATATTGCTGTTTAGTGGTAAACCGTTATGACACGATCAGACTGAAAAGCATTAATGTCATTGTATGATTCCAGTTTTGGTATTGTATGATCACCACTTGTATCACTGAAAACACGTAAATGTGTAACTGATTGGGCCAAATATTTCTCTATAGATTGTGCAATGCGAAGACAATGCGAAGTATCGTAACTTCAGCAGAGGGCTCTAATGGTTGTCTACATACACACAGTCTCACAGTTGTGGTGGTATCCTGTAGTGACTGGAAGAAGGAAATAAGAAACGTAGTTATTCCCTTTTTCTAATCAGCGAGAGATTTTGTCTTCTACATTGGTCATATAGAGTTGCCCAAACATTCCTATTTTCTACTCAATGATGTAACTATCTTAAAGGAACACATCTGCTATCTCAGGTTAAAATCGCAAAAAATTGTACTTATTCCCTTTTTCCAATCAGTGGTTCAATTCTAGAATCTCATTTTGTTTTGATAACGAGAGGAGAATGATTTTTTATGACAAGACGGCCTTGTCAAAACTTGTATTCTATGCGTAAATATCAGTATTTACTTACTATCAAGGCAGAGACGTGCACGATCAAATGTTTTAGCCCAATCCAAAGTACAACCCGGGCCGAAAAGGTTTGAACCTGTATGGCCGGGGCACGATAATTTTTAGCAATTTTTGGCACAAGCCGAAAGACGTGCTTCTTCGTAACTCAAACATGGAACCTTGTGAGTAACATCTTTGCCTCATAGCATTCTTGACCACTGAGGTCAGCATTCAACCAGCAAACAAATACTCCAAACAATCCAACTTGCCTATGCTCATCCCTAAAAAACAGCATTCCAGCCAGAATTAGCCCGGGATATGAAACTTATATTTAAAAGAAATGACAATCTTTATAAAATGCAGAAGTATTTTAGTCTGAGAGAAGAAAATCTGTAGTTTCTAGTTCTATTAATCTTGAAACTCTCAGTCCGTGGCAAAAGTACTGCTTGAAATAGGGCAGTGAATTGTGATTATTTTGCAGAATATGCCACTTTAATATCATAGGAAATCCATCTTCCGGCTTGCTTGGTTGTGAAAAATTATAGAGAATATTGCTACACTCTGTACAGTATGTGTACTCTCGCTGATTTGTGGCGACAATCAAATACAGAAAACTTAAATGAAATCTTTCAGTTTTACATTCGGCGGTTACGCCGGTTAGGCTAAAGGAGACGGTTATGATGAGAAATGAATGAAATGACGGAATAAAGGAAGTGGGAGGAAACGGGATAACTCCGAACAACCCACGAGAATGGTGTCTGTTCACCACAAAGCCCACACGGCGCGAGGTGGGATCGATCCTAAAATACCAAACACCGGAAGTGAACGCTCTACCACTGAGCCACAGGACCCCACAATCAAAAAATGAAGTAAAGGTTTAATTACAGTAATAGTTTCTATTAAGGTGGAAGTATGACTACTTTTATTTTAACAATTTTGTTCTTAAATTTTTTATTCGGGTTCACACCACTCCTCCTCAACCTTGGATACAGCAATGGAAGAACATATTTAGATTTTGATTGTTGATTCCAGCATATTTCAAGCATTATTTCTCGGATCTAGGCCTGCGCGATATGTCGATATATCGATATCGTCATATGTCAACATTCCATATCACAAATATATTAACATCGATACATCACCCTGAATTTTAGATGTCGATATTGGTGGAGGGCGAGGTATAGGGGGCCCCTAATATTTGCGAAGGAAGAAGAAATGAAACTTACTTTTTACAATAATGTTCTCTAATGATAATTTTTTATTACCGCAAATTGCAATGTGAATAAATCCACTTGCAAATTTGCAATATTGTATAGTATAATTTCTTAGCAGCCACAAATTTTCTGTTCGCGGAAAAAATAAACAAAAAAACGCCCGTCTAAATCAACTACTACGAACTTTGACCAAGAATTTCTCATAAGTTTTTTTTTTATTCCTCTCTCTCTCGGAGATTTCCATCCCGTTTGGTCTTTGGGTCTGCTCATTGACAATAAGTGCATACATGACCGCTATATGCAACATACTACTAGGCAGATTGAGAGATCTTGAAAAGGAAAAGAGGTTTTAATAATAATAATAATAATAATAATAATAATAATAATAATAATAATAATAATAATAATAATAAAGTTCATTATTATTATTATTATTATTATTATTATTATTATTATTATTATTATTATTATTATTATTATTATTATTATTATTATTATTATTATTATTATAGGAATTGTGTTTACAACTATGGTCCTATCGCTTTATCTTGCATATCAGACCCGGAAGTATGTTACGCCAGTCATATCGCTTATTCTCGGTCTCTCTTTGCGTTTCGTATGAATGTTTGTTTTTGTGCTGTTAAACTTTTATATTAAACCTTTACATTACGTAAGTTTTTTTTCTTTTTTACGAGATTCTTTTTCTTTTGTACAAGGAGAAAAATTCTTTCCTCTGGTGTTTATTTCTTACCATTCATTTTGTTTGAACTTCATAAGTAAGATAATTTTGTAATGTATGTCGTCCATTGCCTTCACGATAATAAAATTGTCATTCTTAACAATTTATTTTATTTTCTTATTTGCAGTTTGCCACACTGATTTGTAACAAAATTGAGGTTTGGTCCAACGCCTTTCTAATGCTCAAAAACACCAACTGCAATGTTTCTTGGGTTGCCTACTATTGCAGAAAAGTGAGAATTGCAGGTAGTAATGCACTTTTGGAGTCATGTATACATCCGAATTGCGTTTGTGTAATTTCCTTTATAGCTTCCACAGAAGATTCCTGGAAAGAGAGGAGGTTTTATTTCCATTATAAGTAAAAATATTCTCCGCACGTGGATGACTAGCTCATCACAATTATCTTGGTCAATAGGGAAGTTTAATTGCTGAAACGGCGTGGCTGAGTTTGTTTTGATGAAGTTACGGAAACTAGGAAGAGAATGGTAAGCGTGAATTTGTATTGGGATGAGGTGACAACATAGGGAAGTCTCTTCTTTATTATTTAATAATTACAATTTCTTGTTTGAAAAACAATGACAACATACAGGGAAAATTCAAAATAGGCGCTAAGCCTGATATCCTCTACAATATTAGTTTTACAGAAAGCGGCTGGGCAGCATTGGACACTTTTTGACAAAAAGCTTTGATACAACAAAAGTCAGTAATTCTAAACTTACTAATGACACACATTTTTGACGCTACAGAAGAGGAACATCTACCTCCTGTGCTTAAACTTTGGTGTGTGCGTTGCAGAATGGAAATGAGCTCCTATTAGGTAGCGATAATTCGTGTCTCATTTATGTAGAATTATTTCTAGAGGCTCAATTGTCGTCGTGCAGACACAGCACGTGGCTTAAATGTTCTATAATTGCCGATATACTATATTCTAAATATGCTTATGCAACCCTGTAAAGTTTATAAATTTTCAATAACACAAATTTCTTTACTACACATTAATTCCTTGTTTTCATATCACATTCAGTATATTTCATAGTTGTATGTTGTTAATGATTGTAAAAATTAATTTTATACATAGCTTAGGTAGTTTCAGGCTACTATAATAGTTTTGATACAGATTAAATTACTTTTTCCTGGTTCCTTTACCGAAAACTCTCCAACTCTTAAAAGTTCTATCCTTTGGAGGGATTTGACGAACTCACATATAATTTGAAGTGACACTTGTTTTTTTTTCTGTTTGCTATTCTTTCTTTGCTAGATAAATAAAAGTGCCAAACATCTGTAGATAGCAAATCACTCATCTACAAGTACACAGTAAGTTTTCCATAGAAGATTTAAGATCTACTGATACGAAAACCCCACCAAGTAAATATACGCTACGTTATCCCAGTATTTCTACCTATATCGTAATCATAACATACGGATAATCTGATATCTGGAAATTTAAGATGCATATCCACTAAGGTCTGCATAGAATAATCCATTATGAGAAATAATCAGATTAAGAGGTAATATATCTTCAGGAGCAATCAAATATTTTAGCTAATATTTTTCCTGTAGTTGTTGAAGGTATTGGTATTATTTTCTATAACTGGAAAATATAAACCTTGGAAGATATAAATATTATTACAGCAGACGTTCTTGCATTGCAGGTAACAATTAACTGCATTTTTTATCTTCACTTTGACACTTACATTCTTTTCATGAACAACGAAGAACATTCATTTATGAAAATAATAATTATGTAAAGTCTGTGAATAAGACAAGAACATACGTTCTAATTGTTGTTAAAACCTTGACCTTTTCTTATTGTTTCTCGCGAAGGTATATATATATATATATATATATATATATATATATATATATATATATATATATATATATATATTAAGTTATTGTAATATCTAGAACCACACGTCTGCTGGTTATGTAATATGGGAGTGAAGTAGATTGTGGAAAAACACTTTAAAAATGATCTTAACTCTCATCTTTTCTTGTACTAATTACACAAAAAAGTATTTCTTTCCGAAGGAAGCATATATAATGATATTAAAATTGAAATAAAATACATACATATAGTCTTGAAAGTCACGTTTACGGAGGGACATATCCGGTCCCTGCTAAAGGAAGCGTATTTTCTACTACCATTTTAACACTAATTTCAAAAGTGTAAAGTTACTGAAACGTAAAGCATTCAGAAGTCGAGAGAACTTTAAAGATTATTACTTGCAGTTTTTATTGATATTTAATTGCATTTCTACAGGTAAGTGAGTTTGAATGTAAATATCTTACTAGCAACAACTCAAGCAAAGCCTAACCGAAAAAAGACGAAAAACTATAGAGAAATCAATTAAATATATATTGATTGATATACTTCAATTGTGCCATATTTTTGAATCCAACATTCTACGTTTGTACTCCGCGATCAAGGGAGACGGTATTGATCACAGAGCATTAAATGATAGGATAATGGAAGGAACTTAGAGAATTTCGAGAACGCCTACGCGAACGGTCTTCGACGGTATTTCCACGGTATTCCACAACGACAAATGTACTTGACGAGAGCTGGGATCAAACCAAAAGTCTCACGCATTAGAATTGAGCACTCTACCACTGATCCACTCGAACTCTTATTATAATTATGTACTTATCTATAAATATTATACTTTCCTTTAAATATTAGTGATTTTTCTACTTGTTGCTTAAGCTAGAGAACACAGCTTTTTAAACCTGAAAATATATATATCAAAGTTGGATTCAATGTAATCCGATGAGTGAAAAGAAATATTTCTGTTTAACTGCAGACTACTATGCCCGTTAGGCTAAAGGAGATGGATGATAAGATAAGTAAATGATGATTGAAGAATAGAAATGTGGAATCGGAATGTGGGAGAAAACGAAAGCATCTCAAAAATAGCCATGAACACGATGGAATCCACCACAAATTTACCTGATAGGTTAACAAACCAAGGACTCGATGCATCAGAGGTAAAAGACTCTGGCTCTGAGCCACCTTGCCTACTATATCTGAGACGTGATACGAAATAATTAATAATACTCTGTTTTAGTTTCATAGCATAGTTTAAATGAGTAATTACTACCCCCACATGTTACAAATTAAGACTCTTTTGTACTGAAGTAATTTAATGCTCTTTATCTTCTATTTTGTTATTTTTTTTTTCATTATGACAATCGTTTTTCTCAAGGACCATCACCAAATTTACAAAAGATGCAAACAAACCTTTCTTCAAAGAATACCATAATAAATACTCTTAAAATATTAATTTTCTAAACTAGGAATAAGTAATTTACGTAGTAGATATGTGATTATAACAAGAATCGTTTACCTCTAATTATGTTGAAGAGCATGATGCAGTAATCGTCGGAAAATGACATGGTAGTTGGCTGACAGAATAGGCAGTTCGACTTCGGCAAGCACTAAGAATAAACATGAATGTTATTAGATGAAGACGTTGGGCCAGAAACCCGTCAAGCCCTAAAATTGAAAGTGTAAAGGAGATAGCTTCAAAAGAATTCTTCTTATCCGATTTTTTTCAAACTTGGCACATATATACTAGACCTATATAAATTGACACTAATTTTTTTTTCTGAAGATGGGTTAAGTGAAGCAAAGGACACTTTTTTTTTAAAAAAAAAAAAAAGGCCCACTTGATTAAAAGAGCCACATTAAAGAAAAGAAACTCTATTGATGCGAAGATAACTTCAAAGTAGGAAATACGTGTTTTGTTGTTTCTGCGAGAAAAGGGTTGCATGGAGCAATGGCTCCCTTCCAAATGACAAATTTTCCGAGATTAATGCAGGCGGCCACAAAGGGTCCACGGATTGTTTTTTTTTCTTCGGAAACCGTTTTTTAGATGGAGACTTCGGCAACCACGGATCTCATTATGTTTGTGGGCACTGGCCCCAGGGTCCCAGACGGGGTCCAAAGCAACATTTGCATATGGCAAGGATGGTCGAGTAGCATATCGAATGAAAGTTGTTGTTAAATATAAGACAAGGAGTAAGTCTCGACACTCCATGATAGCCCTGTGCAAAATGGCAGCGAGTCAAAATGGATACACAATCTGCATTCAAAAGTGAATGGTAACAATTATAAATGTGAAACGGTGAGACAGACGTAAAACAGGAAAACGCTAATTTTATCATTTTGAAAAGATATTCCAGAGTCTCAGACGAGTCCTACTCATAATTTTCAAATAGCAAGAAAGGTCAAATTGCGTATCGTTTTAGAGTTGTTAAAAGTAAAAAACAAGCTGGAGGTAGTCTCGACTGTCTACACTTGTGCAATAGCATGACGGGTTAACATGAAAACACAATCTTGTTCGAAATGTTCGTAATTCTGAAACGTTGATATGGATGTCAAAACGGGAGAACACGTATTCCATCATTTCCAAAGGAGGGTAACATAGAGACCACCTAGAACCACTTAACATTTGTTTTGTGTGTATGCGAGAAAAGGATTATAGATAAGGGATAAACGCCTGCTTTGAATGAAAAAAGGCACTAAATTTCTAGTCATGCAATGTCTGTCAAAAAGGAAGTAGAACTAGATAAAATATTCGCAAAAAATAAACACTTCAAAACTATACAAGTGATGTCTAAAGAAAATTAGATTACGGTAGCGTAAATCTTCCAGCAGCTGAATAAAATGGACGCCTTATTTAATAAAGCTTGGTGCTAGAGAAACAATAACGTACCTACGTATAGGCGACCAGAAGTGAGGAAAAGCGAGACTTCGGTGTTCCTGTGGGAAGAACATGAGGCGTTTCGTGATATGTGGGGACGAAATAACGAAATGGATATTGAACACAGTAAAATTGAATATCTCGGAGAATCGATTACAGAGACCTTTGATATAGACATGATCTTTCCTGCTAATATTGTTATGCCTACAAAACAGTGTGAATATAGGAGACTGGAATACTTTCCCGAATGTTCCAAATGGGGAATGTTTTAATCACCAACATCGTAGAATTGTTTTGTGTGTTCATTTGCACATCACTTAGTTTCGAAAAATACTTCCTTTTACACTCGCAGTATGGTCCGATAGTTTTCTTCGAAACATATTGTCTTTTAAAATGTACATGCTCTTCTCCTATCATCTTCTTGGACTTCATATCGTTTCATTTCCTCGCTTGCTTCTTTATCACTCCTTTTTCACCCGTTCTATTATTCCAGTTGGTTATCTCACTTCACTTAGTAGTTTCGCTGCAATCTTTCAATGTATTTGGCTTCTGATTTTTCTCTTCCGAACCTGTACTAGGAACACAATCTGAATTCATTCATAACAGCTAGCGTTAACTGCCCTCTCGAAACACTTCATCTGCTAAGTCGCAATGTACTCGTTTCAGCTAATTCCTGCGCTGCAATTGTGACGAGTTTACCACCTGGGGGAAAGGAGTTTGCCCCATGATTCAATTACGTTCCGACTTGTCTGTTTTTGCTACAAATTAGTGGAACAGTTGAGTTCTTTCAGGTTTGTCCTTGCATTTACAGAGCGTCGTTTGTTTATCACCAGGCATTTATGAACTCTGGCGCCCCTTGATAACTTCCCCGTTCTTACCGTGTACAGAACACAGAAACATGTGCATCATCTACCTTGTTTAACACCTCTCAAAGGTTGTGTTACTTCACCCCTTTTGCCATTTGCAAATTTTAGGTTGGACCTCCTCTGGGATCATACGGGAGAACCTGAGTCCAAACATGTTATTTAAAAACATGCAGTCACAAACTAATACGATCCGTGGTCGCCGATTAGGTCCATCTAACAAACGGTTTCCGAAAAAAAAAAAAAAGATCCGGGATCACACTTTGTAAACGCCTGCACTAACGTTTGTAAGTTTGTCATTTCGAAGGGAGCCATTGCCCCTTGCAACTCTTCACTCGCAGAAACGACGAAACACGCACTTCCTTCTTTGAATTCATCTTTGCAACGGCAGAGTTCCGTTTCTTTAATGTGGCTTATTAATCAGGAGGGTCCTTTCTTAAATAAATGCTCTTTGTCCCCGTTAACTTTTTTTCCGAAAGAAACGAAAAAAAAAAAAACGTGTCGATTTATTTTCGGCCTAGTATATATGTGTCAAATTTGAAGAAAATTGGATGAGGAGAAATCATTTTGAAGGAATTTCCTTTATAACTTTTACATTTTGGACTTGAGGAATTTTTGCTCCAAAGTCTTCATTTTGTGTCTATCAATATGGGTTACCAAAATCACTTTTTCGAAAATTAAGTGAAATAAAGTAGATAATTTCAATGACATTCATAAGAGAAATTATTTTAAATTAGAAAGTGATTACGATTAAAAGTAATTGTTTTGTCAGAAAAGTGTGGTATTGGTTCATATATTTACAGTTAAGTGTTCATTTTAGCAACACAAATGCTAATCGGTTTAAGTGAGATCCGTGTTCTTTCGTAAGGATTTGAAGTCGATGTTTTAATCGTAATATATTTCAAAGTAGGCCCACCAATCATAACGGAAACAAATCCCCGTGATTTGCCACCAATTAATCTTGGCCAGCAACATGAGAACATTCAAACACATTTTTGTTATTTTTAACTGAGGAACAAAATATACGTATTTTATGTTCTAAGAAGGTATATTACTCCTAGCTTTATGGTAATGTTATCTTGTGTTATGTTAACCAGTTGCATTTTCGACCATCTGCTACCACAATTACCGATAAGTGTTGCGCCGCTTCCTCGTTCGCGAAAAAAAATATATATATGGAATTCATTAAAAAGCAATCGTTGTGTGTATAGTATAGAGAATCAAAATCCTTTGCCATTTCAATAACTTATCTAAGAAGAAAGGAAGACTCCCTGCTCATATCTTGTTTCTTGCCTCCGAGGGAGCCGAAAATTCTGGTTATTATATAGACAAACTGTCATCGGTGGTTTCACAATTGTTGCGCTCCATATATTGTAGTAATTTTCGGAAACGCAAAATTTCAGATGTAATTTTTCTATTATAAAATGTATACTCTTTTACAATAATATTAACAATGCCTAGACCAGCCATTTGAGATATGTATCCTGTAACGGATTTTCCACGTATTGGGATTCTATAACTAATTAATGATACATATGTATATAAGCAAACTGACAGTGTTGCATTTACTAGTACTTCTTCTTTCAGATCTTCATAGCTCAAAATCTGTAAAATATAGCAGTAAAATATATATAAGAAGCTGTTTTTGCAATTAATTGAGCGTCATAAGAATATGATCTATTTCCTTCTTTAAACTTTTATTCTAGCCAGAAGTAGTACAAATAAATTATTTTTGTTTCAAGCCTGTACTATCATGGAATAAAAATAGTAAGGAATAGAGAGTTGTGGCTCTTTTTTTAAAAAAATATGAATTCAACTTTTCAGGAAAGATTCTATCTTTGATTGTCCACACTATTCCATGCAATACAAACGTACTACTAAAAGTTCGAGTTTTGAATCTGGATAGTTTAAAGTTTAATTCCAAACTATCAAACAATACTCACTTGTTAGACTTCTAGCTATACCATGCATAAGTATCGTAATTCTTATTGAAAACTTTTGTCCGTCCGAGGATCCGTCTATCGACAAGTATCAGAAGTAAATCTTTAAGGAATATTGAAAAGAGGTTTCCGTTGTCGATTCTGCGTCATAAAAATAAGTTTCACCTCATCGGGAATGCCTATTAAAACCAAAATGGGTTAAAATTATCCAATTTTAGTTTCAACGTTTATTGCAATAAAACGTAAACGCTAACAAATAGCAAGAAGCTTTTTTGCAAACGATTCAACTCCTCCAAACAACATAAAGTGATTGTCAATAACATTCTACCAAAAGAAAAAATGGTTCAATTTACTATTACTTCCGATTTCAATAGAGTAAGGGGTAAGAGATATTGAGGTGGGATGTAATACTCTGTTCAAACCGAAAGTAGTTCACATTAGCCATTTGTGGTTACACATTACTGCCATAACAGAATGGTAATAGATAGTGACAAACGGTATTGAGAATGGAAAGAACGCTTCGATTATATATATAGGGTCCAACACCTTAATATAGGGTCCAACACTCTAGTGTCAATGACATTATAATAGGAACACTCATTTTAGCAGGTATATCAGCAATAAGAGAGCAAAATGAATGTAGTAGAATAGAGGTAAAAGACTAGATGGGATAATCTGAATACGTTCGAAGAGACACAAATCATTGATTTTGGATTTTACAAGCACAGACACTTTCCCTCTTTGAACCTTCACTTCTCGTCACTGCAAGCGGGCAATGTAACCAATAGAAAAGAAACGGAAAAAGTAGAAAATAGAGTGAATTAACAATGAAGTACCAATTTGTAACCATTGCCATGGAATCCATTGGATCGTGGAGCAAAGAAAGCCTCAACTTTATAAAGGAAGTAAATAAACTCATCACCCATTTTTCCGGTGATGATAGAGCAAGCAACTTTGTAATTCAAAAAATAAGTATGGCAGTCCAAAGAGGTAATGCAACCTCTGTTTTGGGAACTATATCACCAGGTAAAAAGCTAGACGAGATTTTCATGCTTCACAATATCTTACATTATGTTTTATAATTTTTTTCTGCTAGAAGGAAAAAAAGTTTGTTTTGTGTCTGATAATTAGATCTTCTATATGATCTATGTGTTATTGGAATCTGTTATTACTTGTGTTTTTCCTCATGATATTTTCCAGACTTTTAATTTAATGTACGATATATTTTTTAATGAACATGATTTTTAAGATATTAGTAAACTAGTATATAAACAAAAAATACATATGTGCTGAGATGATCATATGCTTATACATATACACAACTGATGTATTTTAATGTAATTTTTTAATATCATTTTTCATGCATTGCAGAAAGTAGAATTTCATACAAAAAGAAGTTGACGGAAATGGAAACCAAACTCGACCTTACGATTTGATTTCCAACGGTTTACCATTGAACAGACATGACCACTCTAGTCTAGCCCTTTGTGTACCAAACATAGCAAGATTTCCAAGACAACGACATTCATATCCCTTGCATAGACTTTTTTCTTTTTTTTTTGCTCTGCTTTGTCTTTTATTTTATTATGTATTCGAGACTTATGTTCGATGTCTTTCCTTTAACTCTTCTTTTACATATGGAAATTTTCTTTTACGCATGGAAATCAAAATGACAAAACAAGCGTATGAACACATAGTTCCGAAATCTTGTATCATTAAATATTTCAATTAATGTTACATTTCTCTACACTTAATACCATTCCAACGTGACCTTTTATTTAAAATGAAACAAACACATCTGCACAACTTTCCAAGTTTGCTAATGTTGGCTTGGAGTGTCGAACCAGCAGCTTTGGGTTACTGTTTCCGAAGATACCCAAAGTTGGACTTAGAAAATTTTTGCCTGAAAATACAAATAAAGAATGCGGCCAACTTTTATGAAACAGTGGGCATGCCTGTTTCAGAGTGAGCATGGCATGCACTGATCATACTCATAGAATTTTCCACCAAGTTCACCAGTTGTATAGTCGTATTCGCACCTGAGAGGGCATCGAATTGAAGTAATGAAAATGAATGATGAATGAAAAAATGAAAATGAAATGAAATCTTTGAGTCTTACGTCCCACGGTTATGCCGGTTAGGTTAAAGGAGACGGTGATAATGAGAGATGAGTGAAATGAAGAAAGTGGGAGGAAACGGGAGAACCCCGAGAAAACCCACGAGCACGGTGTTTGTCCACCACAAAGTTGACTTGGCGGGGGCTGGGATCGAACCCGGGATCCCAAGCACCAGAGGTGAACGCTCTACCACTGAGCCACCGGGCCCCCCAATAATGAATGAAATCGCGTTCTTAACGAACAACTAATTGTAACCAACTAATTATAACAATCTGGCACTCTTTGTTTACCCAGTCTACACTACGTGTACCTTGTATCCCACAGAAAAATAATGATCAAATATATATTTAAATTTCAAAATATTTTAAATAAACCCCAGTCCGAAGAAGTGATATTTCAGCCAGAATGCAATCAAAAATATATAATTCTCAGAATTGATTACAGCTACATGTATGAATAATTACGATGCAGCAACGTAAAAAATCATCTATCAATATTAATAACAGGAGGGAGT
The DNA here is from genome assembly GCF_964235325.1 of Thermobia domestica. Classification (NCBI taxonomy): domain Eukaryota; kingdom Metazoa; phylum Arthropoda; class Insecta; order Zygentoma; family Lepismatidae; genus Thermobia; species Thermobia domestica. Next base: position 155,847,201 of record NC_137461.1, on the reverse strand, counting down.
CCTACACAGAAGAGTAAGCGTGCGTAATTTTATTTTATAATTTCGTATATTATTGTATCTTACCTAGTGTTGTAAAATTTCCGGAAATTTTAAACCTGCTGGTAAAAAACAGTTTTTTCCGGTTTCTTTCCGGAAAAATTGGAAAAATAACAAAAATCTTTGTATTGGGTTAGTTTTACTAGTAATTGAACCGTTTTCTTTTTCGAACGCGTGAAAATGTAAGTTGGGAAATTTCAATATTGTGAATATTTAAGAAAAAAAGAAGCATTCGAAAATAAAACTGTTGCAATTATTCCTGAAAATTAATAGTCTGCACTCATTTCCTTTATTTATTTATTTATTTATTTATTTATTTCGGAAAAACAACAGGCAAATGCCTAATTACAGTTTTCCCTTATTGTAAAATGTATTTAATACACTTTAAAATACATATATAATAACATACTAATATGACCTCAATTCTATTATAATACACTCTAAGATACACATATAATAAAATAATAGTATGAAAGTAAAGTATACGTTAAAATACAAATAGCACGATATACAGGATACAACAAATTTATGTAGAATGAAAATTTTGTTTGTAACTAAAAATATCTACATCTGGGTGTTCCTGTGACATCTTATTATACAATATACAAATTTTTCTGATAGGTGATACATCTAATGCATTAGTCCTTTGCGCTGAAAGATGGAATATGCCATTATGGGGTCTCGTTGCTCTATGTGGGACGCGAATTTTGATTTCTGATAACAAATATTCTGAATCTATTGCACCATGAATTATTTTATTTAAGAAAGATAATATGAAATGACTTCTTCTGCTTTCAAAAGATTGTAATAAATATTTGTTTCGAAGACCTTCGTAGTTCTCAAATTTTGGATATATACCTGTTTCTTTATATGTCAAAAAGCGCACAAATTTATTTTGAATGTTTTCGATTTTATTTATATATTTCTTACTATTAGAACCCCATATTATCGCTGCATATTCCACCTTAGACCGTACATAGGCAGTGTATAATGTTTTGAGAGCATTAGTATTAGAAAAATCACCTCCTAATCTCATCACAAAGCCAAGATTCCTAAAGACCTCACCAATTACTCTGTTGACATGAATATCGAATGATAGGTTTGACTGCAGAGGGACTCCAAGATCAGTAACATAATCCACTCTCTCAATTGGTGTTTGATTAATAGTATACACATTGCGTACATAGTTTATTTTCCTGGTGTATGATACTACTTTACATTTTCTAATATTTAGTAGCAACTTGTTTGATTCACACCATTGGGAAATAGCATTAATGTCATTTTGCAAAGAAATTGCGTCTAATTCCGTGGAGATACTGCGATAGATTTTTAGATCGTCAGCAAACAAAAGTTTGTGGGAAGATGTTATGACAGGTGGTAAATCGTTAACAAATAGTATAAATAACAGAGGTCCTAAGTTCGATCTCTGAGGCACACCAGAGTCTACGACATATTCCTTAGTTGAAATATTCTTGTATCGAACGCGATGTTTCCGTTGGTAAAGATAGGATGCTATAAGTTGTTGAAGATTTTGTGAAAAATTGAATGTCACAAGTTTGCTTAGAAGTATATCGTGATTAATTACGTCGAACGCCTTGGAGAAATCTGTATAAATTACATCTACTTGTTCCTTTTTATCAACTTGATTAGCTATAAAATGTGTAAGTTCTGAGAGATTAGTTACAGTTGACCTCTTTGGCATGAAACCATGTTGAAAGGGAGATATTACTGATCGTACATGTGAATAAATTTTTTCGTATATAATAATTTCAAATATCTTAGATGGGGCAGATAGTAGGGTTACCGGTCGATAATTTTTTATTTGGTCTGTAGGACAGCCTGTTTTGGGAATGGGACAGACGTCACCAATCTTCCATTTCGTAGGAAATGTAGAAGAAGCTATTGACTTGTTAAAAATAACTTGTAGGGGATGTTTCAGTATTTCTGAGCAGCCTTTAATGATATATGGTGGTATTTTGTCTGGTCCACAAGATGACCGTGGTTTAAGTTTTTTAATAGCATTCTCCACATCTTCGATATTTATAAAGTTAATGTTTAATTTGTCCAGGATTTCCGAATTATTGTGTTGCTCCATAGGAATAAGATTGTAGCTCGATTTATTGTGTGTAACTTGAAAATTTGTCATAAACGCGTTTGCAATATCAGTATCGTCACTCAAAGTTTGACCATCATAATGAAAGATATTACTTCCCGAATTACTCTTTTTATTCTTAACATACGCCCAGAAAGTCTTAGGATTATTTATAATATTGGCCTCACAGTTGTTTAAATATATATTGTATGCATTAGAAATTTCTTTTTTAGAAAGAGCTCTCAATTCTTTAAATTTATTATAGTGATAAAGTGCGTCCCGAGAACCCTGCTTCCATTTCCCTGCTTCCGGTGATATGATTTGCTCTTAATTAATCTAATTATGTCACTTGAAAACCAAGTAGGATAATTGAATTTAGCTCTTTTTCTCGGGATGCATCGGTCAAAAATAGAATACAGTATATTATAGAAAAAATCCACAGAGTCATCTACAGTCAAACTATCTGTGATAGGTTCCCAATTTGTTAGTGATATTTCGCGATACAGTTTATCAAAGTCAGCTTTAAAAAAATTATAGTCTCTTACTTCGCTTTTGTTTGTACACTTAGCATTTCTAGAATTAATACATTTATATTCAGCTAGGAGGGCTGGGTGATGAGCATCCTCCGGTAAAAGGGGAGGGTGTTCGTGTATGACCTCTACGCTGGTAAGATTCGATAGTATTAGGTCAAGCGTTTTGCCATACGAGTTTCTAATATTATTGTAGGTTTGTAAATTATAAAAATTCATTAAGTGAAATAATTCTTGACAGGTTCCAGTAGATGTTAAAAAATTGAAATCAGTTCCCGTGACCTGTGAGAGATTATAGTCGCCTGTCAGAAGAATGTTACTCTTTGGTTGTAGTTACACTAAATATGTATTCAAAATATTCTCTATATATTGATTGATTTGACCCAGGTGCAATATATACAAGACCAATATATATACAATTAACCGTATCTACAAAAACTTTTACTGTAATACAATCAACACCAGGAATGTTTGGGGAAGGAATTTTCTGCACACGATATTTTTTATTTACAGCTAATACAACACCACCACCCAATTTCTTACCAGAAGTAACAATATTTCTGTCAGCTCTTACCACGACATACCGCGAATCAAAGAGTTCAGAGTCATTATGACTGTTAGTAAGCCAAGATTCAGTTAATGCAATTACCTGATAATTGTTACTTAATACATTTTCGGTCAGCGTTCTTAATTTGGTACGAGTTCCCCTTACGTTTTGAATATATATATTAAAATAACCATCTTTCCCCTTAACTATATTGCCACTTTCACCTCTCACTTCGAATGTTTTTGTACTTACGGAAGTGTCCTTGGTGCACCCCCCTCATGCTGATATCTTTCTGCCTGCCTTGGAATGTCCAGATTGAGGGCTGGGGGAGGGAGCGGATGCTTGGTTTTCTTGTCGCAGATGCTGTCGAGGTTTTCCTTGTTCTTGATGGACAGTTGCTTTAGGCGATTCAGGTGGCTGATTGTAAATACCCTCGGCTTGGTCAGTTTCTTGGAAATACCTGTCTTCACTGTTCTGCAGTTCGGCAAGCGTGAATCTTTTCCCTTCAATATACAAATATCGGAAATTGATATTTGCATATTTTCTTTCTTTGCGCGCTTTCATTAAATAATATTGCAACTGTTTACGTTCCTGTCTTACAGAACTAGAGTAATCTTGGTCCACATAAATGTTTGTACCCCGAAGTTTATTTCTATTTTTTAATACGTGTTCCTTTTTCTTATCACTTAAAAATTTACATACTATGGGTCTTGTTCTGCCCTGACACTTTCTTCCAACGCGGTGAGCCCTCTGTATAAGTTGGTCATCAGTTTCCATTTGCAGTCGGTCGTTAAGCAAATCACACACTTTTTTTTTCTGTAGTTGCCCAGTCTTCATTCCCTTCTTCCTTCACCCCATAAAACACTAAATTTTGTCTTCCTGACCTGTTTTCGAGATCGTCAATTTTTTGTTCTAAGAACGTAGTATAGCGATGTAGCTCACTTACTTCACTTGTCACTTCCAATAATTTCGTCTCGATGGTATCTACTCTGTCAACCAGTTTTGTTACTGTTTCCCTTAATGTTTTGATTTCAGTTGTTAAGCGTTCATTAGCTGCACAAAGGGATGCCACTTCAACCACTACTTTTTCATTGGACGCGCGAAGAGAAGATAATATATCTTTAATTTCAGCAATGTCAATGCGTTGAGTGCTAGGAGGCCCAGGATGCTGCTCTACACCCCCGATGATTAACAAAGTAAATATTATTAATCCGTAGGCAAAAAACACTTTCGTATAGCCTGGTGTATTCACTAACACAGAACATGATGATTCTCTCACAGCAATTCTGAATAAGCCTATTCTGGCCCTATAAATTCCAAGCTCAACACCCATCACGGTTCACTGCACTCAGGAGCAAAAGAAAAACACGTTCACTCGCTACCACTAACAGCTTGTGCCTGTTAGTCGTTTACTGCTGGTTGTGCATTAATTACAGAACGTTTACAATTGTATACACATCTACTATCATGAAGCGTTTCTGTTGCAACAAATAGGGCTCTAGAATGAAACAGTTCTTAGGGTGTTCTTTGATCAGGTGAAATTTTGTTAATTTTAACAAAATTACTTCTTAAAAGAAAGAGCAGTAGACAAACTTCACTAATACTCATGCACTAAGACATATACAGCCGTATGCAGAGTCGTTTGGACGTATGATTAGCGTCACACTAAAGGGCTGTCTACTGCAGAAAACATATGTTAGTCGAACTCTTTAGTATGATACTAATCACGTTTCAAAACGACTCCGCATAAGGCCCATAATTACTATTATTTAATATTCAAACACAGACTTTAATATAAACTTAATGTACCGGTACAAAATTTTGTATGTTAACAAATATCTGTTTTCTAGCACAATAAATTATCTATCTATCTATCTATCTATCTATCTATCTATCTATCTATCTATCTATCTATCTATCTATCTATATCTATATATATATATATATATATATATATATATATATATATATATATATATATACTAGCAGCGTTCACCCCGCTTCGCTGCGGTCACCCCGGAACGCAATAAACTTTGTTACTTAGATAATTTTTACTTTTTCGCTTTCAAGTGATATGATAAAAACCATAGAAGATTGCAGTAAATGTTAACATTATATCGCCTGTCATTTATGTTAACCCGCCCCGCTTCGCTGCGGTCACCCCCGAACGCAATAAACTTTGTTACTTAGATAATTTTTACTTTTTCGCTTTCAAGTGATATGATAAAAACCATTATAACGCCTGTCATGTATGTTAACCCGCCGAGTGACACGGTCATGCGGGTTGCATATACATACGTTTATTTTTATACCTATGATGAACTAACAAAGGATTTGTACGTAATGGACACCTGAATGGTCAATTATCTCAAGACACTGGTAATTGAAAATTAAAGTGATATGATAAAAACCATCTAGGGTCCAAATCCTAATAACCCCCCAAAAATAAAAGAAATTGGTTCAGCCGTATTAGCGTGATGAGCGGACAAAGGATTTGTACGTTCTCTTTTATATATATATATATATATATATATATATATATATATATATATATATATATATATATATATATATATATATACAGGGTGTTTTAGATAAAACGTCCAGTGCTAATAAATCCGAAACGGCTGAGAATAAAAAGATGAAAGAAAAACTGAGATAGGAAAATGTCATAGGACACATCACATGGTGTTGTTGTGGTGACCCCCAGGGCCCTCCTAAAGGGGGCCCAGGGGCCAACTTCAAATTTTCAAATAGGAACATGTATTGATTCATACCTCATTCAGTAGTACTTGAAAAACGAAACAACTTTTGTAGGAAATAATTTTCGATTTGGGCCACCGTTTTTAAATGGCCGCAAAAAGTGGGTCCTATATCAGATAAAACGTCCAGTGCTTATAAATCCGAAATGGCTGAGAATAAAAAGATAAAACAAAAACTGAGATAGGAAAATGTCATAGGGCGCATGACATGGTGTTGTCGTGGTGACCCACAGGGCCCTCCTTCAAGGGAGCCCAGAGGCCAACTTCAAATTTTCAAATGGGAACATGTATTGAATCATACCTCATTCAATAGTCCTTGAAATACGAAACAACTTTTGTAGGAAACAATTTTCGATTTGGGGCACCGTTTTCAAAATGGCCGCAAAAGTCCTGTATCAGTTTGAAGTTGGCACCTAGGCCCCCTTCACTGAGTTTCCTGAGGGTCACCACAACAACACCACTAGATATGCTTTATCATCGTTTCTATCTCAGTTTTTGTTTCATCTCTTTATTATCAGCCGTTTCTGATTTAGGCCTACAGGCACTGGACGTTTTATCTGATACAGAACCCACTTTTTGCGGCCATTTTGAAAACGGTTGCCCAAATCGAAAATGGTATCCTACAAAAGTTGTTTCGTTTTTCAAGTACTATTGAATGAAGTATGATTCAATACGTATTCCCAATTGAAAATTTGAAGTTGTCCCCTGACCTCCTTGAAGGAGGGCCCTGGGGGTCTCCACAACAACACCATGTGATGTGCCCTATGACATTTTCCTATCTCAGTTTTTGTTTCATCTTTTTATTCTCAGCCATTTTGGATTTATAAGCACTGGACGTTTTATCTAGGGATGCGCACGAGACAAGATTTGAGACTGTCTCGACTCCAAAATGTGCTGTAAAAGTGATGTCTCGACTCGAAATATATATATTTTTCTATTGGAAGAGCTGTGTCTCGACTCGAATTTTGTCAGGAAAATTCTGTCTCGACTCGACTCGAACGCATCCCTAGTTTGCGGCCATTTAAAAACGGTGGCCCAAATCGAAAATTGTTTCCTACAAAAGTTTTTTCGTTTTTCAAGTACTATTGAATGAGGTATTATTCAGTACGTGTTCCTATTTGAAAATTAAAAGTTGGCACCTGGGCCCCCTTGAAGGAGGGCCCTGGGGGTCACCACAACAATACCACGTGATGCGCCCTATGACATTTTCCTATCTCAGTTTTTGTTTCATCTTTTTATTCTCAGCCGTTTCGGATTTATAAGCACTGGACGTTTTATCTGAAACACCCTGTATATATATATATATATATATATATATATATATATATATATATATATATATATAGATAGATAGATAGATAGATAGATAGAAATATATGTATATGAAAGTTACTATATTTGTAACTTAACAACTCTTGAACCACCAGACTCACGATAAAAAATTTCAACGTAAATAAGGTTCGGGCCTGAGATGGATTTCACCATTTCACTTTGAAGGTGCAACTTGGAGGAAGGAAGTGCGGTTATATATTGAAAACTACCGATCCTAGTGTCGAATTCATAGTTTTCTGGGTTGTTGAGATTAACAGTAACATTTCCGATGCTTTAAATAAAAATTCAGGTCCGCTACTTAGGTGGTGGAAAGGGAGATATATAAAAATGATTGAAAATAGCCGATATCATTGTCGAATCCATAGTTCTCGGGGCCGCTGAGGTGAACAGTGACAGTTTCGATGCAGTTTAAATACAAATTCAACGCCGAAATATTGGGGAAGGGAAGGAAGTGGTATATATAGAAAAACGTCTGATGACTGATAGACTGACTTATAGATAAATGACTGATAGACTATTAGTGTCGAATCCATAGTTTTCGGGGTCGCTGAAATGAACAGTGACACTTCTGATGTCATTTAAATCCGAATTCAGCCGCTATTCATACACCTAAATGGGAAGGGTGACATGTAAAAGTAATGAAAAATGATTCATAGTAGTGTTGAATTCATAGTTTTTTAGGTCCCTAAGTTTATTGATGACAGTTTTGCTGTCCTTTATACCCAAAATGAAACGTATTCTCGCCGTGCGGTGAACAGTTATTCTGATAATATTTAATAACAATGTACGGAAGTTTCAAATGTTAATTTTTTTAAATATATTTACTCAAATTTACAGCCTTGTGCGGTGTATGTGTGTATATGTAAATAAGGTCATGTCTCGTTTTGAGTTGTTCGAAAAATATACAAATAATTAAGAGGTTTTTTTAACAGAAATCAGACAACTGAAAAGTAAAAATAAATTATGTTGCTTTAAGTATTTTTCCTGCTAGCGAAATGCGCTATATATATGCTGCAGACACGTTACAGCAAGTAAGATTAGCATAAGGCGAAGAAATAGTTTTTAAATTATATTTTCCGGGTTTTGCCAATATTTCAGAATAAAAGATTTTTCAAAAGGGTTAAAAATTTCCACAAAATTGCCACAGCATAAGGAAGATGCGTATCTCCATAATATATATATATATATATATATATATATATATATATATATATATATATATATATATATATATATTTGGTCTAGGAATTAATTCGTGCGGGTGGACAAGAGATGGCGCAACGAACGGAGCGTCCCACAGTTCCGTGTATCCACACATGTGTTGCAAACCCCTGTCATCGCGTATCGTTCGTAGTATAGGGCAGTGGATTAAAGCGTCAACAACACCAGTTTGTAGTTAAGTGAACATGGCGCCATTTGTGCCTGATAAAGTGTTTTTGCGGGGTGTCCTGCTGCATTACTTTAACATGCAGAAAAGTGCGACTGAAAGTCATCGTATTTTGGTGGAAGTGTATGGTGACCATGCTCTAGCTGAGCGAACGTGTCAGAAGTGGTTTGCACGGTTTAGAAGTGGTGATTTCGGCTTGGCAGACCAAGAGCGAGCTGGACAGCCAAAAAAATTTCAAGACGAAGAATTGACAGCATTGCTCGAGCAGGATTCGTGTCAAACGCAGGAACAACTTGCAGCAGCATTAGGCGTTGATCAAACAACTGTCTCCAAACGCTTGAAAGCCATGGGAATGATTCAAAAGATGTCACATTGGGTTCCACATGAATTGAAAGACAGAGACGTTGAAAGACGAAAAACCATTTGCGAATTGCTGCTTCAACGACAGAGCATCGACAGAGCAAAGGGGTTTCTGCATCGAATTATTACGGGTGATGAGAAGTGGATCCATTACGAGAACCCTAAACGAAAAAAGGCCTGGATGAAACCAGGTGAACCAGGTCCATCACAACCAAAACGAGATATTCACTGTGCAAAGGTTATGCTGTGCATATGGTGGGATATGAAAGGTGTGGTGTACTATGAGCTGCTGCAACCGGGTGAAACTATGAATGGAGAACGTTATCGACGACAATTAATGCGTTTGAAGCAAGCTCTGGCCAGAACACGACCAGAATGGGAGAACAGACATGATAAACTTATTGTTCAATATGATAACGCTCGCCCACATGTCGCAAAACCGGTCAAAACCTATTTAGAAAATGTCGGATGGGAAGTTTTACCCCACCCGCCGTATTCACCAGACGTTGCTCCTTCGGACTACTACTTGTTCGATTGCATGAACAACGATTTGATTGGACAGCGGTTTACTTCTTCAGAAGATATCGAAACATGGGTCTCTGACTGGATCGCTTCCAAGGATGAGGACTTCTTTCGCCACGGAATCCGTACATTGCCTGACAGATGGGCGAAAGTGGTGGCTAGCGATGGACAATATTTTTCTTAAGGTATTTATGTATTTTGTGTTTGTACTACAGCTTCAATGTGTGCGTACCAACCGCACGAATTAATTCCTAGACCAAATATTTGATTTTAAATATACTAGCAGACTAAAATGATTCTGGCCCTGTTATTTGAATACTTCCCTGGCATAAAATGGTACCTTTACAAGATTAGTTACCAGAATTTAAATGCTTCTATATTAATTAATCTAACTAGGACTATATTTTAGTATCTTTTGTAGCCATAACTCCATTCTATCACAATGCTAACTTTAAACGAATAGTGCAAATACATTTGTTGCCACAAAAGTTCCCTACTCTAATATAAGGAACATAAATATTTAATAATTTTAACTGTAAACTAGTAAATATAAAATAGTTTTCATTTTAAAAGCATAATGTAGTAAAATATTGGAAAATTTCAATTTTCCTAATTTTTCCGTTTTATTCCAGGCTCGGGAAAAACGGTAAAAAACTGTTTTTTTTTCACCCAAAATTTCCGGTTTTTTCCAGGCCTTTACAACACTAACCCTACTGTTGGATTAAAGTAATATATTTTATTTATGTAGTATTCTAGATGAAATGTTCGTCCTTCGCACAGAGATAATAGATTTTTTGAATAGTATTAGAACAATCTTTTCAAATTAGGATACTCATTCCAATGAAAGTGTAATGATAACAATCTGTAAATGTTAACCCTTCACACTTCCATTCCTTATCCTTTTCCATTCTCATGACGATGGGGACTTAACGATATACGGGATGTCGCTATTCCACTCAGCGATACCGAAAACTATGGAATAAATATACACAAGAAATAAATTTCAGTGCACTTTACCCTACGGTATGGATCCGATGTATTTTCTTACACAGAATCCAAACTTCAAAACCTCGGGACGATTGACCGAGTCAGTGCCTTTTTCTGGGCGAGAAATTTAGTGAATTTTTGTAGGGAAAATACACGTAATTCAACCATACAAAATAAAGTTTTATTCAGCGGACACCAGGATATGGATTCTATGTATCTTTTACACAAAATACAATTTTCCCGGTTTCGAAATTAAGATTCTGAATAACAAACTACATCAAATCAGTAGCCTGGGATCCGCTGAACAGAGCTGTTTTTGCTTGCATAGTTATATTACTTGTATCCTCCCTATCCAAAATTGCTCAAGTTTTTCTCCCATAACAAAAAAATTGGCACGACCGATCTTCCTGGGGTTTCGAAATTTGAATTCTGTGTAACAAAATACATCGAATATTGCACTGAACTTTTATGTGTGTTGCTGTGTAATAGTTCAATCCTTAGTTTTCGGTATAGTTGAGTGGAATAGCGACATCGTATGTAAAGGCATCGGCATCCCGTATGTCGTTAAGTCCACATCGTCATGAGAATGTAAAAGGACGAGGAATTGATGTGTGAAGGGTTGACATTACGAAGTTGTTATCATTATATTTTCATTGGAATGCGTATCCTAATTTGCAGAGGTGGTTCCAATACTTCTCCAATACCTATTCTCTCTGCGCGAAGAACGGCCATTTTATCTACTATACTATATAAATAAAAGGCAATTTTAAGTTAACGTAAGATACAATAATATGCGAACTTATAAAATAAAATTACTTACGTTTACTCTTCTGGGACTCGGTCAATCGTCCTGAGGTTCTGAAATTTCGATCCTGTGTAACAAAGTACATCGACTCCATCTGGGGACAGGTGCACAGAATTTTTATTTATTTTTTTATGTTTGTGACTGGTTATTTTTCCTTTTCGGTTATTTTTACATCTTAAATATTATCACCCTCTTACCCTGACTTGTAAACAATCACGGAATTAATTCTGTACTTAAATGGTACCAGGAGTGTAACTATTCATCTCACTGACCCCGAAACTATGGATTAAACATCAGTTTCGGTTGTTGTTCATTCTATCCGGACATTGACAAGCTTAGTTAAATGAAAAAAATAAAATAATATCTTTCTTAAACTGTTTGTTTCGAAAGACATTGCCCAGAAATATTTCTGGTTCAATGAGTGTGTTAGGTGATGTCACAAAACATGTGTTCAATATCCTCGACAAAGTCAAAACAATTATCTCGTGTAAACCAGGACAGGCATTTCTAAAATTACACAGGGTGAAAGCACAGTTGATATTGCTATGAATTACACGGTTGTGACGTGCTTCAAATATGCTTCTTTATATCTGTAGATGTTGAATGTTGGTTTTCACGACTAAAACACATTCTTACTGACCGATGACATAACTAGTGTGTGTGCAACCTAAACAAAATGCTTGTGATATCATTCAATTAATGGTGAATTATTTGCTTTCAGACACGAATTCTTTATCAAGTGTCAAGATAGAGTATACCCAAAACAAACTGACTTTTTAACATAGTGTGTCGGGACACTAATTGTTGGTATATTTTCTCTTCAGTCCTATGTTTATGGTACTTACATATAAATGGTTTGTAATTTTCTTTTGTTGCTTTGATGTCTTCCCGTAATTCTTATTTTCAAAGCCACATATCATACAGGATGTTTCAGTGAGAAGGCCGTGATTTTGAAGTGCAACAACGTCTTTTTTTGATGACCATAGTGAGGGAAATTTACATGGTATGATAAACGAAAGACTAAAGTTTAATATAACACATGTTCGAGGTGTCCACCCTGACGACTGGACTCTTCCTTGACCCTGATGCACATGTTATCAAAAACCTTACAAAGGGTGACATGACTAGCTGCTACCGTATACTGCTCAATGTCTGCTTAATATAAACAATGTATTAAGAAATTCTGAGCCGTATAGTTATCTGTAAATAACATCCCCTCTACGAAATACAATACATTTTTTTTTGTTCTATGTTAATTTTACAGAAGGATGTATTTTGATCCTGTGACAAAAGAAGAGGAGGAGCACGTTTTGAAACTGTTGGGTGAGAATCCAATTCAAGTGAAGAAGGATATAGAGTATTTAAAAGACTGGTTAAAGAAACAACAACATCTACCACAAGATATAGGTAAGAAAGATGTATTATTCTGTTTACCAAATAGAAAATAAATAAATTATAATAATATGTAGTTGCCAGTCAAATCGAACTTATTATTATAATTCTTTTTACATTAGCATATTTATAGTTGTACTTTGTTATTCCTTTAAAATGAAAGTTAATAACTTCAAATGAAAGTTAATAACATTTAAAATATCATTCTTTCTGAATGATATGTTGGTTCAGGATATCCTTTTCTTCTTTTTTCTTCCACCCTTCGTAGGCATCAACTAGAGAACGATCATCCTCTTATCACGTAAAGGACAAATACAGATCCATTAAGAGACACGATATTTCACTTCCAGTGAAACGAAGAAGAACGAAACCTAATTGGATCGGTAACATACCGCAATTTAATTACAGAAGAAACAGAAACCATGACAGGACAGACTACTGTGGATATCATGTAAAGGATAAATACAGATCCATTAGGAGATACAATATTTCACCACCTGTGAGATGAAGAAGAACTGAACCTGATTTGGCCCATAATACAACACCATCTAATCACAACCGAAATAATACGATTTGTCAGAAACACTGTTCAGATGGCAGGAATTACGGCGAAAATTCTCAACGAAAGAAACTAAGAACTGTAGAAGTAAAGAAAGCGGAAAACCGTATTTCGATTGACCTTCAATGTGACTTGAATGAACTTGTAGGTCATGTAACTTAGATTGGGATTCCGATTTTCGAAAAGACAGTATTTAATTGATTTTGCTTTAAATACCGTTATGATTTTGTTTGTTGTTCGTACCTTATTCGAATTCTATAAAGTTAATGAAAATGATACATAACAGATAACATTGTGTTTCAAAAGAAAAATACAAATCATTTTATGGATATGTAATTTGAATATGTTATTTGGTTTAAGATATTTTATTTTATGTTATTTAATCTTTGAGTTCATGTCTATGATCGCAGTTACTCAATTTATGTCAAAAATGTCTTAATGTTATGTCCTGATTATTATCGATATTTCAATCTTAATCTATATTTTGTTTAACTATATCTTATATCCGATCATGTTGTGTTCAAAGAACAACTATATAAATATCACATACATCTTTCTCGAAATAATCTTCATGAAGCCTAAGTGAATAATTAATAGCTTGTAACCACCATTTAATGGATCCGAAAAAGGACTTAAAATCAAACAACTTGCAAATCAGATTTCGAATGTGCCTTATCGTCGTTGAAATGTATAAGTAAATGAAGATGATGGTAAAGTTTAAAATAAATATGATAATAATATTGTTATAAAACTAAATAATATATATATAATTATATGAATTGTAATTTTCAAGTATACGAGGTGCATTCGAAAACTCGAATGATTGATAAGTAAAAGCAAATGGTCCAGAATTTTTTTCTTTTTATTAAATAAAGTGAATAAAAACAAAAATCCGTCGGGCGCCATAATATACAACGGTACATTGTATATTTGGACCATAAGATATTCTAAATATGTACTAGGCTGGTTGATTTTAATATCAAAAGAAGAGAAAGAAAAAGACATAATATATAGATATAATGTTAATATATAAAAAGGTATTCAAATATTTAAAAATAATAAGATTTTGGTATTTCGTTGTCAGGACAACAAGAGATAAATAAATGGAATTATAGCAGTGAAGTTTGCGTTGTAGTAGTTCAATCAATTTAAATTAAAAACGAACCGTTCTATAATTGGTGCCGGAACCTAGGGAAAGGAAAAGGAAGTGTATCGTTCGAAGTACAGTAAAACGTGCACCATTGAGCCTCACATTGATTTCACTATCTTAAGAAATGGTAAAGTGATACCCAGAAAAAAAGTGAGTACTGCGAATAGTGAAACGATGGATATCCAAATAGTTCAGGCCAAACGGAATGCTCCAGAAAACGTGTTGGATATTCTAAGAAGGATATCACAACAGACTAAGAACCAATCACAACAAATTAAGGATCAAGTTCAGCGTTTTGATGAAAAGCTTGATCAATGGCAGGAACGCAACGACAACAAATGGGACCAACTACAGGAACAATTAAATCAGCTGAACCTGATAATTACAGCCAAATTCGAACATCATAATGAAGAAATGGACCGTAAGATTATCATAGGAACCACGGAGAAAGCAAACTGTGAATGTAAATTAGTGAAATGCACGGAGTTTTCACAAAAGTATACTGCCGTATTGGTTAGATCAGATTATCTTAACTTCTTTCCTTGTTCGAATGTTTTGACTGCTCTACCGATACTGTGTGTAATGACGATTCTGGTATGTATCAGTGTGCGAAAAGGTATGGCCATTCTCATCTTCAGAACGCTATTAACTGTCTGCGTTACCCCTATATCCAACATGATATTAATCCTATGGTTCATGTAGCAGAAGGTAAGCTGATTTCAATATTCGTGAAACGCAGAAAGAAAACGTGTTTCTATTAGAGCTTGTGTCGATGGGTCGAATGAATTAAATCTGTTGAATTGTTCATTCAACGAAAAGTCCAGAATGATGTTAGTAAACAATCCGATGATACTTTCACAGAACGTGATGCAGTGCGTTGGTTTCCATCATCCAAGTATGATGTTGCAAAGTTTTGAAAATTCAGCAATGGTACAATACTGTGCTAGCTTCAATCAAACTAACCTTCGGAACCCAGTTCGAAGT
The DNA here is from genome assembly GCF_964235325.1 of Thermobia domestica. Classification (NCBI taxonomy): domain Eukaryota; kingdom Metazoa; phylum Arthropoda; class Insecta; order Zygentoma; family Lepismatidae; genus Thermobia; species Thermobia domestica. Next base: position 155,831,756 of record NC_137461.1, on the reverse strand, counting down.
GTCCGTGTGAAATTAAAGTGTGATCCCATGTAAAAGGTTGTTAAATCTATTATGTACCGGTAATGTAACCGGGCCTAATTACAGAAGAAACAGAAACAATGGCAGGACAGACTATCGTAGATATCACGTAAATGACAAATACAGATCCATTAAGAGACACGATATTTCACTTCCAGTGAAACGAAGAAGAACGGAACCTAATTGAATCGGTAACATAACGCAATCTAATTACAGAAGAAACAGAAAACATTGGAGGACAGACTACTGTGGATGTCATGTAAAGGACAAATACAGATACATTAGGAGACACAATATTTCACCAACCGTAAAACGAAGAAGAACTGAACCTGATTTGGCCCATAATACAACACCATCTAAACACAGCCGAAATAATACGTTTTGTCAGAAACGCTGTTCAGGTGGCAGGAATTACGGCGAAAATTTTCAACGTAAAAAACTAAGAACTGTAGAAGTAAAGAACGCGGAAACCGTATTCCGGTTTGAGACTTTCCATGTCACTTGAATTAACCTGTTGGTCATGTAACTTAGTATGGGGTTACGGTGTCCAAGAAGACTGTATTCAATTGATTTTGCTTTAAATATCATTATGATTTCGTTTGTTATTCGTACCTTATTTGAGTTCATATCTATGATCGTAATTTCTCAAGTTATGTCTACATATGCCTTAATGTTATGTGTATTACATAATATTTGTGTTTCATACTATTTATGTGTTTTATATGATTTCCAAAATGCTATATCAATCACATTATTCATGTTATGATGTTAATAAGACGTTAATTATTATGTTATGACCTGATTATTATCGATATTTCAATCTTAATCCATATTTTGTTTAACTATATCTTATATTCGATCATGTTGTGTTCAAAGAACAACTATATAAATATCACATACATCTTTCTCGAAATATTATTCATGATGTCTAAGTAAATAATTAATAGCTTGTAACCAGTATTTAATGGCACAGAAAAAGGACTTAAAATCCAACAACTTGCAAATCAAATTTCGAATGTGCCTTATCGTCGTTGAAATGTATAAATAAATGAAGTTGATGATAAAATCTAAAATAAATATGATAATAAATATGATAATAGTATTGTTATAAAATTAAATATGATATATATGTACAATTATATGAATTGTAATTTTCAAGTATACGAGGTGCATTCGAAAACTCGAATGATTGATATGTAAAAGCAAATGGTCCAGAATTATTTTTCTTTTTATTAAATAAAGTGAATAAAAAGAAAAGTCCGTCGGGCGCCATAATATACAACGGTACATTGTATATTTGGACCATAAGATATTCTAAATATGTACTAGGCTGGCTGATTTTAATATCAGAAGAAGAGAAAGAAAAAGAAATAATATATAGATATAATGTAAATATATAAAAAGATATTCAAATGTTTTAAAATAATAAGATTTTCGTATTTCTTTGTCAGGACAACAAGAAATAAATAAATGGAATTATGGCAGTGAAGTTTGTGTTGTAGTGGCTCAATGTAATTTAAATAATAAAAGCAAACCGTTCTACTCTAACATTAAGATACATATTTTTCTTTAGATTTATGACATGTTAGATTGGAGAGAGACAAGCGGCCTTGTTTGTAGTGCTTAAGGGAAGTGATTCCTCACACCAAGATAAGACAAAAAGTATAAACCAATCTGGGTGCACAAATTCTTCCTTTCGGAGTTAAAGGCTTCCGAAAACATGAAAATAATGAACATCAAAGGTCCATAACGTCAAAACTATGAGGTCTACCAGGATGGGATCAGGACTTCAACTAGGAACTAGAAGGTGAGCTATCCAAATATCCAAGGTTCAGAATCCTGCGGTACTTCCGCAACAATTTTTATTGAGGTAGTTGGTAACTACTTCAGATTATATGCCTGTTGGGAAACTCTCTCTATAAAAATTGATGCACGAATACCTTAGGATTCCGAAACATCAATTTTTGGATAGCGCGTACACTACTTCCAAAGTAATCTTGACTCGACCACGTTAGGTCCCATAGTTTTGGAATTATGGACCTTTAGACTTTATTGTTTCATGTTTTCGCCAGGCTATATCTCCGAAAAGGAAGCATTTGTGTACCTAGGTTGGTCTATATTTTTTGTCTTATCTTGGTGACAGAAATCACCTCACATCGTTGTAGATGTTGTTTTGAAACAACATGTATCTATCTATATATCTATATCTATATATCTATATCTGTATCTATATCTATATCTATCTATCTATCTATCTATCTATCTATATATATATATATATATATATATAGTATATGAATAATTTAATATTGTAATGTTTATATTACCTACTTTAATATGAACATACATACACCAATTAAAATCTGAGGAAGATAATGTTACGTTATGGAAATGTTTACGAAATAATTTATTTTATGGATATGTAGTTTTAAAATGTTTGTGACAACTTACACTAATATTGTATTAGAATAGATTTTAAGCAATTGAAGTTGTTTGTGCTTTCTACGTCGGACACATATTTTTGCGTAAAAACAGTGAAAATGAAGTGTAATATTCTACACTAGCACTCACGTTCCGGTAGCCATTATGAACAGTGCATAAACTGATTGAAGGTGAATCAGGGTATATGAAAGTGAAGAGTTAATAAACGGAAGCATTGAAATATTGGTAGTGTAGTACGTATACACTGTAAGATTATTTAAATGTATCCATTCCGAATTGGGAGTAATTTCAATAATGTGTGATGTAATACATAAGTATCAATGCAAATTGAGGAGGAAATTGGAACCGTATGACATTGGGAGAGATTAAACTTTGTCTAAATTGTGATAAATATAGGGAACAACTGAGCCATGCAGGGCTTCTAAACCCTTCAACTCGCTCAGCTATGGTTTATAAAGATATCATTCGTGATTTTTAGTAGGTACCTAGAACAGGTTGGTTGGTACTGTTGTGGAAGACCTCTTAAAGTTAATCTGCACCGAAGAATGCAAGTGCACACATCGAAAGTGATTCCTGAATGCACAGAAAGTGAATGCAGAAAAAGTATGACTTTCATGAATTGGTGTATAGACTCTTATAACCAATCTGTACGTTCCCCCCTAAAACTATAATTTTGCAATTAACTTTTACTTTTACATTCGTTCTTAATATCTTTCTGCGTTTTTCGGAGAAAGATCCAAGCTCCAGAGACCCAACAACAAATATATTTTGAAGCCTTTATTCAGGAAAATTTTCTAATTATCTCTCTCTTCCTCTGTATCTTTCTATCTCTGTGTCTTTGTGTGTTTGTGTATGTATGTATGTGTGTGATTGTGTTATGTCGTATACGGTACTATTTTTCTTAGAAATGTTACCACCATATGAATTTCGTTTTCAAAACCATTACTTCATCTGAATATTCTCATATTTCCTTTCTTCCTTAATCTGACCACTTCCTTCTTTGACTTCGCAATTATCTCCTCTTTTCTTTTGCCGATTTTCCATCCAGTCATTCTTTTGACGACATGCCTATTCTATATGCATGGCAAATCGAGATGAACTGTTACATCAAAACTAAATTCGTTGTTCAAACTTTCACTTTTCCTTATCACTTAGATGCAAGTATAATGGAGTTAGGAACCAATGTGCTTATGACAAACCATTATACCAAATATGCAAGCTGGCCGTCCACCGTGTCAAGAGAAATATAGAACAAAATGTTTGACTTTATTTAAAATAACTCTTTTAAAGTTTTTTGAGTAAATCTTGATTTTATATTCTTTTCTCCACAGAGGATAACATACTACTTTCATTCCTAAGACAAAGTAAATACAGATTGGAACGAGTAAAACAAAAGCTAGACCTTTTTTTTACAATCAGAGGAATTCTAAGCGATTGGTTTGATAACGAACATTTACTTCAGCCTGACATGACTATATTTTTCAAGGAATAGTAAGTATTACCTCTATATTATCATAATCAAATATAGAAAAAAAATATTACATGCGAAATGTGTAGCAATTTGCAAACGCTGTTCATAATTTATGCAATTAAAATCATATTTGAACATTAGACATATGCCAAATAACAATTATTGTAATAATAAATAAGAACAATAATAAACATTTCGAACCCTCTTTTCATAGTTTGCTATACTTTTCTGAAAGCAATATAACTCCTGAGAAATTGATTTTACTGAAGGTAGGTTTTTGGGAAGAACCAATCTATTGAAACATACGAAGTTATATAGACTCACTCGCTAAAGCTCGGTGGGGGCTCCGCCCCCAGGCCCCTAGTAAGGCCTTTGCCATGAGGTGTCATGTTCTAGAAAACTATTCCTTCAGGAATTCACTTCCCTTTACAGCAGACACCTGTTACCAACACATACTTCAATTCAACCGGTATTATTCCTTCCATGTAACTTTGAAAAGCAAACACACAATTTATTAGAAAGAACTCTATTACTACTTCTACTCTGGCAATCATGTGCATAGCTTATTATGAACACTTTGCTCACACCTATGCATGTTAGAGACAATAACAGAATTTATTTCCTCAAACATAAACAGCGGACACAGTCTTCCAATAGCCAACCTATTAAACCTTGCATTTTGCGAAAACACACACTGTTTACAAATGTGATTTTTGCAACGTTTCAAATATTTATTCGTAGCATTTTTTAATATTATGTTTTGCAGTGTAATTTAGTACAATGTTTTATAATAGTGTCCTTGTAGTTAATTGTACATATTACCTGCAGGAAAAGTAATTCATATCTGTGATATAAGGGTGGGAAAATATTTCAGTCTTCCTGCACATTTATTCTTGTATTTACAATGAAGACTACAATTTACTAGATAATTTACAAATATGAATATTGTTGGAGATGGTTTAAATGTAGTACAGTGGATTATAATGGAAACCTTGGGCATAGTTGTACATATTACCCCAGCAAGATTTCTTGAAAAGTTTCATATATACTGCACAAATTCTTGCAGTCTCCCTGTATATTTATTCATGTATTTTGAATGAAGACTACAATTTGTAGGTTATTTACAAATATGATTATTGTTGGAGGCTTTTTAAACATTTGTTGGTAACAATTGAGAAAACACTACTTTTGCACTGTAATATAGAAAAGTCCCTTATAATGGAACCCTTCGGCATAGTAGTATATATTACCTGCAGCAAGACTTTTTGAAATATTTCATATTTACTGGACACTTTCTTGCAGTCTACCTGTATCTCTCGTCTTGTATTTTTATGAAGACTAAATTTGTTCGTAATTTACAAATATGAATTTTGTTAAGGCTTTTTAAACATTAGTTCATAACATTTGATTGAACACCAGTTTTTGCACAGCAACGTAGTACACTGTATTACAATGCTGTCCTTTGGTACAAAAGTAATTATTGGGCAGCAGAACTTGTTGAAATGATTATTTATACTGGGCAATTACATACAGTCTTCCTGCATCTTTACTGTTACATTTTCAATGAAGACGTTTATTTACTAGGTAATTTAGAATATGAATATTATTGGAGGCTTTAAAAACTTTGTTTATAGCAACTTAAACAACACCACTTTCTACACTGTAGTAGAACATTGTACTAGAATCGTGTCTTTCTAATTTCTTAGTACAATCAAATAACAAGACATCATTTCCTTAATCATCCTAAAAAACACATATATAACACGATTACTATTCCGATTTTAGAGGTGTAATTCCACAGACGCGGGCCCGCTACGTACCAGTACTATGTAAGCAGTAAGTAGGAAGTCCAAAATCTAAGGAATTGAGTAGTGTAGGGGAACGACGTGAGCCTACTGTGCAAAAGACCTGGGTTCGATTCCCAACAAGTTTTTCTCTCACTTTTTCTTTCTTTGAAAGTTTATTTTTATAGCATAGGTGATTGAAAATAAGCTTGACTTTATTATATACGGCATTTCATTCCAACCGGACCCGCAACTAAAAATATTAAATCGAAAGGGGCACTTTTCCACGTATCTTATACATTAAAATTATGTACGCTGCCGACGAGACAATTTTCAAAAGGAGCCCATTTGTGTGTGTGTGTGTGGGTGTGTATGAGCGTGTGCGCGCAGTAGCGTACGCAGGAATTTATTTCGGGAGGGGCCAAACTCAATATCAGTGTATTTTATATTGAAATTCCTAAACTTGTCCCAAAAATTAGGCTAAATTTACTCAAAAGTTTGAATTTCAGGGGTGGTCCGGACTCCCAGGACCCACCCCCTGCGTACGTCCCTGTGTGTGTGTGTATTTCCTTAAAATTAATATTTTATACTTTCCATTTTTGGTATTCACTTCAAATTTGGTATACGCTTGTATCTTAACGAGGAACATAAAAGGGGAGAGAGATATTTTGCAATCGTTTCCGCTTTGAAGCAGACACTGTTGTTGCGAGACAAAATGTATTGTTGTCTTGTATGGACACTATATCGTGAAAATGATGCCCAATGTTTCTTTCAGACTCTTTTTGGGGGACACGTCCTCCTCAGAGCGCCCCTGGCAAGATCAAAATAATACGTTTATAATACAATAACAAATAGAATGTTATCAGCAGTGCCCCAGGGGTAAACCCCCCCCTTCCCCGAACATTGCTTCCGATAGAGACACTGGTGATGCTCCATTTCCAAAGCTACATATGTTTGATTTTAAATACTTCAGTATCGTCTCGAAACTTTACACGAACATACTGCCTAGTTTCGAGAAAATCTCAACAGTTAGCGTATAAATATATCCTTTCCGTCTATGTCTGTAATAACGAAAATATTTTGTTCACGCAATGCCAACAGAAACTATTTGGTGAAATGAAGCAACGTGATAAGAAAAAAACGCAAGATGAAACAAGGTCTTCGGGGATTCGAACCCAGATCTGCTACTCAGAAAGCAGACACTTTACCGCGGAGCTAACTTACTACGTTGAAATCTGTTTGTTCTATTCTCCTCAATATACCACATAAGAGGCCAAATGAAGGCAATTCAAAAATATGGCAATTTTGAATTCAAGATGGCGACTTCTCTAATGATTTGTTTCTTCACTTAAACTGAACAACGTCCTTAATAACATAGCGAAACCTGGCTTACCTACCAAGAGCACAACTTAAAATTTTCATGGTTACAAATTTTTGAGCCGCCATTTTGAATCGAAGATGACGACTTTTCCAACATGCCGGATTTTTCCCCTCACATGAGCTGTACTCTACACACTTGAACGCAATTTCGTGATTCCACCATATCTACAAGTTGTGTAGAATTAGAAGCCCCCTTATAACATTCCTAGCACTTTCTTACACCGAACATGACTATTTCCTTCAAGTTTAAGAGCGTATACGCAAACTACGCATCAGAATAAACATCACCTCGAAATTTCAACATCCTAGATACAGCCATTCCAAATTTCACATTTTTTCGATTTGCGCCGCGAAACGAAAACGAATTTTAATGCTCTTTTTTCTATCATAAACTATGTTCCTAGCTTCACTGCCTGACAAAATATGACGTTTCTATGGTGTGCGGAACTACTCTAAAAACCAGCATTTCGAAACGACGAAAAATTTCGACACTTCATGTACATGGAAAATGTCGCCTTTTTGGTGACATCGGAATTTTCTCATTACTCACATCCCATGACGAACAAGTATGGAAAATTTGGTGTTTGTATGTTTTGTGGAAGTATGCAAACAATTAAGTGTGTTTCCGACTTTAGAGGTATATAATTTTACACACACGCGGGCCCGCTACGTACCAGTACTATGTGAGCAGTAAGTAGGAAGTCCAAAATCTAAGGAATTGAGTAGTGTAGGGGAACGACGTGAGCCTACTGTGCAAAATACCTGGGTTCGATTCCCAACAAGTTTTTCTCTCACTTTTTCTTTCTTCGAAAGTTTATTTTTATAGCATAGGTGATTGAAAATAAGCTTGACTTTATTATATACGGCATTCCATTCCAACCGGACCCGCAACTAAAACTATTAAATCGAAAGAGGCACTTTTCCACGTATCTTATATATTAAAATTATGTACGCTGCCGACGAGACAATTTTCAAAAGGAGCCCATATGTGTGTCTGTGTGTGTGTGTGCGTGTATGAGCGTGTGTGCGCAGTAGCGTACGCAGGAATTTATTTCGGGAGGGGCCAAACTCAATATCAGTGTATTTTATATTGAAATTCCTAAACTTGTCCCAAAAGTTAGGCTAAATTTACTCAAAAGTTGAAATTTCGGGTGTGGTCCGGACCCCCAGGACCCGCCCCCTGCGTACGTGTCTGTGTGTGTATGTGTATTTCCTTAAAATTAATATTTTATACTTTCCATTTGTGGTATTCACTTCAAATTTGGTATACGCTTGTATCTTAACGAGGAACATAAAGGGGAGAGAGATATTTGCAATCGTTTCCGCTTTGAAGCAGACACTGTTGTTGCGAGACAAAATGTATTGTTGTCTTGTATGGACACTATATCGTGAAAATGATGCCCAATGTTTCTTTCAGACTCTTTTTGGGGGACACGTCCTCCTCAGAGCGCCCCTGGCAAGATCAAAATAATACGTTTATAATACAATAACAAATAGAATGTTATCAGCAGTGCCCCAGGGGTAAACCCCCCCCTTCCCCGAACATTGCTTCCGATAGAGACACTGGTGATGCTCCATTTCCAAAGCTACATATGTTTGATTTTAAATACTTCAGTATCGTCTCGAAACTTTACACGAACATACTGCCTAGTTTCGAGAAAATCTCAACAGTTAGCGTATAAATATATCCTTTCCGTCTATGTCTGTAATAACGAAAATATTTTGTTCACGCAATGCCAACAGAAACTATTTGGTAAAATGAAGCAACGTGATAAGAAAAAAGCGCAAGATGAAACAAGGTCTTCGGGGATTCGAACCCAGACCTGCTACTCAGAAAGCAGACACTTTACAGCGGAGCTAACTTACTACGTTGAAATCTGTCCGTTCTATTCTCCTCAATATACCACATAAGAGGCCAACTGAAGGCAATTCAAAAATATGGCAATTTTGAATTCAAGATGGCGACTTCTCTAATGATTTGTTTCTTCACTTAAACTGAACTACGTCCTTAATAACATAGCAAAACCTGGCTTACCTACCAAGAGCACAACTTACAATTTACATGGTTACAAATTTTTGAGCCGCCATTTTGAATCGAAGATGACGACTTTTCCAACATGTCGGAATTTTCCCCTCACATGAGCTGTACTCTACACACTTGAACGCAATTTCGTGATTCCACCATATCTACAAGTTGTGTAGAATTAGAAGCCCCCTTATAACATTCCTAGCACTTTCTTACACCGAACATGACTATTTTTTTCAAGTTTAAGGGCGGATTCGCAAACTACGCATCAGAATAAACATCACCTCGAAATTTCAACATCCTAGATACAGCCATTCCAAATTTCACATTTTTTCGATTTGCGCCGCGAAACGAAAACGAATTTTAATGCTCTTTTTTTATCATAAACTATGTTCCTAGCTTCACTGCCTGACAAAATATGACGTTTCTATGGTGTGCGGAACTACTCTAAAAACCAGCATTTCGAAACGACGAAAAATTTCGACACTTCATTTACATGGAAAATGTCGCCTTTTTCGTGATATCGGAATTTTCCCATTACTCACATCCCATGACGAACAAGAATGCAAAATTTGGTGTTTGTATGTTTTGTGGAAGTATGCAAACAATTAAGTGTGTTTCCGACTTTAGATGTATATAATTTTACACACACGCGGGCCCCCTACGTACCAGTACTATGTGAGCAGTAAGTAGGAAGTCAAAAATCTAAGGAATTGAGTAGTGTAGGGGAACGACGTGAGCCTACTGTGCAAAATACCTGGGTTTGATTCCCAACAAGTTTTTCTCTCACTTTTTCTTTCTTTGAAAGTTTATTTTTATAGCATAGGTGATTGAAAATAAGCTTGACTTTGTTATATACGGCATTTCATTCCAACCGGACCTGCAACTAAAAATATTAAATCGAAAGGGGCACTTTTCCACGTATCTTATATATTAAAATTATGTACGCTGCCGACGAGACAATTTTCAAAAGGAGCTCATATGTGTGTGTGTGTGTGTGTGTGTGCGTGTATGAGCGTGTGTGCTCAGTAGCGTACGCAGGAATTTATTTCGGGAGGGGCCAAACTCAATATCAGTGTATTTTATATTGAAATTCCTAAACTTGTCCCAAAAGTTAGGCTAAATTTACTCAAAAGTTGGAATTTTGGGTGTGGTCCGGACCCCCAGGACCCGCCCCCTGCGTACGTGTCTGTGTGTGTATGTGTATTTCCTTAAAATTAATATTTTTTACTTTCCATTTGTGGTATTCACTTCAAATTTGGTATACGCTTGTATCTTAACGAGGAACATAAAAGGGGAGAGATATATTTTGCAATCGTTTCCGGTTTGAGGCAGACACTGTTGTTGCAGGAAAAAAGGGATTGTTGTCTTGTATGGACACTATATCGTGAAAATGATGCCCATTGTTTCTTTCAGACTCTTTTTGGGGGACACTGCCTCCTCAGAGTGCCCCTGGCAAGATCAAAATAATACGTTTATAATACAATAACAAATAGAATGTTATCAGCAGTGCCCCCGGGGTAATAGTCCCCCCTCGAACATTGCTTCCGATAGAGACACTGGTGATGCTCCATTTCCAAAGCTACATATGTTTGATTTTAAATACTTCAGTATCGTCTCGAAACTTTACACGAACATACTGCCTTGTTTCGAAGATGACGACTTTTCCAACATGTCGGATTTTTCCCCTCACATGAGCTGTACTCTACACACTTGAACGGAATTTCGTGATTCCACGATATCTACAAGTTGTGTAGAATTAGACGCCCGCTTATAACATTCCTAGCACTTTCTTACACCGAACATGAAAATTTTTTTCAAGTTTAAGGGCGGATTCGCAAACTACGCATCAGAATAAACATCACCTCGAAATTTCAACATCCTAGATAAAGCCATTACAAATTTCACATTTTTTCGATTTGTGCCGCGAAACGAAAACGAATTTTAATGCTCTTTTTTCTATCATAAACTATGTTCCTAGTTTCACTGCCTGACAAAATATGACGTTTCTATGGTGTGCGGAACTACTCTAAAAACCAGCATTTCGAAACGACAAAAAATTTCGACACTTCATTTACATGGAAAATGTCGCCTTTTTCGTGATATCGGAATTTTCCCATTACTCACATCCCATGACGAACAAGTATGGAAAATTTGGTGTTTGTATGTTTTGTGGAAGTATGCAAACAATTAAGTGTGTTTCCGACTTTAGAGGTATATAATTCTAAACTTCTACGAGTTTGTACATTAAAATTTTCGAACGAATAATATTAAATTTAGTTAAAAACAAAAGAATATATCCATCTATTTACCAATATACCTAGTTTGTCTATTAAAATTGTAGCACCAAGGATGACATGTCGATACGAAGAAAATTTGCAAGATGTGCAGAACATTGAAGAATAAGAAACCGATCAGCACCAGGTTGTCGTAAAGCAGAATATGCACGAGGTACGTTATTTACTGAAAGCATTCGGAGGCTCGATAAAATGTTACAGTTCAGTGGTTGTAAATGTCTTCACACACGAGAGCTCCTTCGCTTTCCAATGTACCAGTCCTTGCAGTAGGTTTTGACTTTTGATCGCGGAAGAATACGTGTTGAGTCACGTGTTTGATTTATTTTTCTGTGACATTAGTTTCAGTATTGGACCGAATGCGACCACACTGTAGCGTACTGAAATCAATGGCTTCAAGTGGCCATTCCGCAACTGGATCTCAACTACCACCACCACCGGGCATGAGAACATATAGTTTGTGTGTATGATTATCGCTAGTCAGACAGTTACATCTCTCACGCTGGTGCAAGCGCTGGGTTGCTGTACAGTCAACACTTCCCCTTCAAAAATTTCCCGTTATTTGTTGACCCTTTCGGACAATGCCAATTGCTCACGGGTTTACATAAGCACAGGAGAAAGCAATTTGAAATAATGAACTTCATTTGCTGTCTAGAGCTTCGTCATGGTGGCACCCGCTTCTGGTGCTTCTGGGGCGCTAGGTTTATATTTTACATCTCCAGTTTAGTACAACACCGCTTGAACACTTAGATTCTCTGCCTTTTCTTGCCTCGTATACAGTGATGGGCTTTTAAATAGCTAAAGGAACATTCATGAAGTGTTAAACGCAATAGGTGCCCTTCTAGTTCATATCATGCGAGGAAAAAAATCTCAAGAAGATAATATGCGCTTTCAGATTGCACTTTCAGCCATGCATTTTCTAGCTGGAGCAATTTTCCTCTACTTCATTGTTTTTTTCGTTTACCTGGTCTCTCGCTCATAATCACGTCTGGTCAATGATTGCACAATCCCACTTACTCTTGTGGACCTCGCCAACCACAGTTGATGAGCTGTGGATTCGTCCCGAAGACACGAGGTTTGCCATACCTCAGGCGAATATCGAATGGCTTTTCTTATCGATGCCTCACTGTTTTGCAACTTTTCTTTAGCCGACTTTGTAGTCCCTTCTACTACTGACCATCGACATTTGTGTTATACAGTCACCACACTGTCAAGCGTTGCAGAGAAAGGTAAGACTATTCATTTGCTGCTTGTGCCATCCGTCACTGCCTGACAATATTGACATACTGCGAATCTTTTTTCCTTGGCGTAATTTTAGTGCCAAGTATTTATATTCAGATTTTTTTTTAATAATTGAAGGAGCACAGTATTCATTACATAATAAATATATGTACGAAAAATACTTACAAAATATCAGATAATTCACTAAGTTTGGTTGTGGATGATCAATGTGGTCTCCTGTGCGAATTCTGCAGATATGAAGATTCTAATCCATTTCCTGGCATAGCCAGTGTATCATATCAAGTGCAACATTGTGAATGCATTGTTTAGGCACATATTTAGTTCATTAATTGTACACTGTAATACGTGATAGTAAACAACATCCATGAATTGAGCGTATAAGAGAAATCATAATCTGGGAAACGGGATGGCAATGAAACAAGTTTGTCAACGTCACTTGAGCGCCCAATTCATCGATGTGATAGTTCTTTTGTTTAAGAATGATTTCACCTCATATGAAATCCCAGTGATGCTTGATATCAATTGGATGTTGTAAATGTGGCTATCTCTCTCTCGTTTCTTTTGTGGGTATAATTGGGCAAAATGGAATATTATTGACATCGTGAAGACTGCTCTTTTTTTATGATATACAGGTAGCCTTAGAACATGAGTACATTATTGTACATCCTGTTAAATTTTGGGAGAATTGTATAGCCCTGCGCAAAACATTAAAATGGGTTCGATTTCCCGTGGTATATTTTGAGACTGACTTCTTTAATTTGTTGTGTGAGAAGTTCACACAGTATATTAATGTTATATAGAGCCGGTGTGTTAGAAAAGAATGTACATTTACAAATAAATTATTTTAATAAATTCAGCAAATTTTAGTCATTCTTATTGAATTATTATGATACCTCAAGCATTTCTGTTCATCGTCACTCATATATGTTCATTTTTGTGAAATACAACAATGACTAGTTACGAAGAATACGATCTAAATGACATCAATTCATTTATTAAATTTACTACATCAGCATTTTTTCTCAGCTCATAATATTTTCTCTTGACGGAGCACAAATCATATTCAGGGCAAGTCACCTGTAACTTAGCAAACTCGTGTGAATTTCCGTTCCCTAAATAATCACATTGTGTTTGTTCACTTTTCAAATTAAATATAATGTCGGTTCTCTCTACAAAGGATATTCTCGGAACAGTTGTCGTATTCAGCGTTGGACATTTCCGAAGTAGCATTTTGTATTGTACAACGACTCACCAAAGGTGGTCGCCAACCCTGGTTCGGCTAATAACATAAGTAAATCTTTAGTGGCCGTAATTGTTCACACCTTAAAATATCTTCCGTAATTATATCCACTAGTATTCTCACCTTTTATACTGAAATTACAAGTCGATGATGAGTAGTAAATAATTTATTCGTTGATTCTCTTTTAACGTATATTCACACAAACTGTCTTGCAATCAAACATGTTAATTATGTCTATAAACAACTACTTAGCAACCAATTATACAATAATGTATATTTCTTACATATATTAAAAACATTCTTCTTTTGTTATTTTTAAATTAACATTATATCAGGTATAGTGCTTATGTAGAAGCACTTTCTGCCCAAAAATACAGGTAATTATCAATCGATACAAAGTATCTCGTTGTATAAAATGTCGCCCGACGACGGGACTGAATATAAAAGTTACAAGCGAGCTTGGCTTTTATATTTAAGAACCACTGGTCCGTTTATAATAATGATATTCTATTAATTACGTCCTTTTACATTTTGATCGACCTTCGTATATAACTTTATTAAGCTTCCTTTATAGAAATACATTTATAATAAATCTTTTATTTCATTAATATTTATCTTTTATTATAGAAACGTCGTCGCTTATTAATCTAATCACTGAAGGGTGCGAAGTCAAAAATTGTAAAAGTCAATTACATTTTAAAACATAAATCACAATGATCAGTAGTTTCAATCATTATTAAAAACGATCATATTAAGAAAAAGATGTTTGATCTTTCCAGGGCGCATTATATAGTAATTATGTTAGATGATATTTTAAAATATACATTATATCAATAAGGCGTCATGATACAAAAAGGATCTTATTCGAATAACATATAAGGTAGCTCATAAAGACAGCCGTCGAATAATTAGCTTAATAGAATGAATCTTATATTTAACATAATCTTTGACAACAAAGTTTCAACACAGATCAATATAATGGAAATAACCTTTGTGATTAATCAATTATGGATCGAATTATAATTCTTCGCATTAACAGGACAAAATTAAAAAAATCATTTGAAAACTATCATTGGTTAACGAGAATTAAAGAAAATTAAATTGAGTAAAAATCAAAAATTAAACGTAACCTACGTTCGAACGAGCAAAAGGAAGAAAATAAATCTATTTTTACACGAACAGAAAACACCCTTTTATATTTTTTTCTTTTTTTTTCTAGAATAGGGATTGATATTTCAAAATCTTGAATAGTTATTGTCACACGAGTAATTCCAGCTACTCTCTTTTTATGTTTGCCAGTAAAATCGACTATAATAAGATTCTCAGCCTTTTGTAATTTAGAATTCGAGTAATTACTAGTAATTGCTTTCCATGACAAATATGATAATAGAGAGGCATTTGCGCCTGTATCCAATAAAGCTTCCGTGCTGAACCCATTTATTTTGACAGGTATTTTAGCTGTACTGTATGATTTTAAAAATACAAAATTTTCTTCAACATCAAAACCATCATTGACACTATCATCTTTAGACCAACAACGATTTACTACAGGCATAAATTGATACTGACATCTATTAACTGCTATTTCCGAATAATTATTTACAGGTACGTCGTGTAAAAGGTCGTTTTCATCATTGACATGAACATGTAAATTTGAAGATAAATGTTCATAAGAATCAATAACTGATGTGAGTTTGACATTATCGCATAAATTTGAAGATAAATGTTCATGAGAATCTATAGCTGATATGGGTTTAACCCCTACCACATCAGCTGCAGTTAGTTTAAATTCATACTCGTGTATGGTTCCAATAAAGTACACTGTACCGCACAATCATTATTATGTCCCGTATTATTGTTCTGTACAGGAATTGTGTCATTATCTTGATTTGGATGTGAAATGCCATCTCTTGAATTACGATTACGTGTATCCATATAGTTTACTGTATTCCTGGAATTTCGCCATGTATTTCGT
The DNA here is from genome assembly GCF_964235325.1 of Thermobia domestica. Lineage (NCBI taxonomy): Eukaryota > Metazoa > Arthropoda > Insecta > Zygentoma > Lepismatidae > Thermobia > Thermobia domestica. Next base: position 155,815,884 of record NC_137461.1, on the reverse strand, counting down.
CTATTTTTAAATCTATTTTGGTTATATGGTCTAACATACGGATTGCCACGATTAATTAGGTTAGGTGGATTCCCAACATATCTTCGCCTATTTTGTCCGTTCTGATTGTTGAAATTTGCTCGACTTAGGTTATATTCCGTATTGTCTGCATTACGGATATTTAGATTCCGAACAGGTACAAGGTGATCTGAATTGTTTTTAATTTTGCCTAATCCTGCTTGATGATTCTGAGCGTGGTATTGAGTTTCATAACATTGGACAAGCGTTAATAGGTGATTAAGACTCATACACTGGGTAGAAAACAGGATCTGTTGTAGTTTAAACGGTAGCAAATTTCGAACTGATGCAATTACTCTAGATTCCGATTGCAACGGATTTACGACTTTTAATTCGTTATATGTATTTACGACAAAATCGACAACAGATTTGTGCAAACGAGGATTAAAAGGTTGGTTTCTAATCGTGGCATCTCTGTTTGCAAGCAAAAAGTCGTTTTCGTAATTTGCAATCAGCGCTGCTTTGAATTCCTCATATGTATTGATGTGATCTCGTACTGCTTTAAACCATAAAGAACATGGTGGGAGTAATAAATGAGGGATTAGTTTCATATACTGCGATTTATCTATACACATTATATTGCACTCATCTTGAAATTTTTCTAAGAAAGAGGTAGCATTTTCATTACATTTACCACTAAACTTACTCATAGCACGTATTTCACTCATCTTTACACTTAACTTTACCTTCCTTTCACCATTTCGTGTTCGTGTTGAGTGACAATTTTTACCTACTGCATAATCTGTGGTTCCACCATCTCTTTTCCGCCCATCTTTATTCCTTGGATGAATTCCTTCCAAAATAATGTCCTCATCGGATGGATTACTTGAAGATGAGATAATATGAGGTCCACGTTGATCTGTTACGGGTGAATGCGAGGTCATCTCTTGAGAACAAGGGAATTCCGAACGATCATTAGTCATGTTGTTGTGATATGCGTTGTCCTTAATCTGCAACGTCCTAATTTCCTCTTGTAATGTAGATATCCACTGAGTATTCGTACGTATTTGGTTAGAATTATCCGTAACCTGAATCTTTTGTTGCCGTACAGAAGATTCTATTACTTCCAAATCCTTTTTTAGACAATTGACTTCTTGGATTACATGGTTGTAATTATCCTGGCAATCTTCTGATACTCTTTTTAACTTTTCATCAAATTGTAATGTAAGGTCTTTCACCGCCTGGATCATAGATTGTTTCGTATCTTCTGAATTTTGGTCTATTTGCTCCAACCGTCTACTTAATTCCTCGTACTGTTTACTGGATTCCTCGGATTTCTGCTCCAATTGTCTACTTAATTCCTCGTACTGTTTACTGGATTCCTCGGATTTCTGCTGAACCGTATGCTTTAATTCTTCCGACATCTGGGCTAACTTTTGTTCTTGTCGCTGTAAAGCCATTAAGATTTTGTCTTCAAATGTCAACACTTCAGGTACAACAGGAGCTGTATTTTGTTCGTCGTTACCACTGTCACCAGTTTCTTTCTCCATTGCCTCACTGAGCATAATTTTTCTTGTGATTATTTTACCACTTCTAAGTATAGTTAAGTTTGTAGACATGAACCTTATTACTGAAGTAAATTCACCCCTTACTTTGTACTTCAGGATATGAATTTACAAAGTTCCCGGGTGAGGTAAACCAAAATTTTACAACGACTCACCAAAGGTGGTCGCCAACCCTGGTTCGGCTAATAACATAAGTAAATCTTTAGTGGCCGTAATTGTTCACACCTTAAAATATCTTCCGTAATTATATCCACTAGTATTCTCACCTTTTATACTGAAATTACAAGTCGATGATGCGTAGTAAATAATTTATTCCTTGATTCTCTTTTAACGTATATTCACACAAACTGTCTTGCAATCAAACATGTTAATTATGTCTATAAACAACTACTTAGCAACCAATTATACAATAATGTATATTTCTTACATATATTAAAAACATTCTTCTTTTGTTATTTTTAAATTAACATTATATCAGGTATAGTGCTTACGTAGAAGCACTTTCTGCCCAAAAATACAGGTAATTATCAATCGATACAAAGTATCTCGTTGTAATTGGGAAATGTTTGGGTCAACCGACCATAGTTTGTTGACCAACAGTGAATTTGCCAGTACTGCAATTCGTTGTGTAAACAATTATTTGCAACATTAGGCCAACAGTAGATTGAGTACAGTTGGCCAACGAACCAATAGACGATAGTGTGCCAACCATGGAGGAGTTGGTTCAATGACCATTATCCTAAATCTACAAGCGATATAATAATTTGGCGCAACGAAGTATCTACGAAATACCAAGTTGAAAATCACGGTTGGCCATCCGCTATTATACTACAATGGTACAGCGATGGCCCAACAATTTGCAAAACAATATGCCAATGCATAAGGCCAACAATCATTACACTACAATGGGCCAACGATCATTAATTGCCCCTCATACTCACCCACTCCCGCTCCTCTCGCTCTTTTGTCATGTATTTCAGGCGCTTCTGTAATGCTGTACAGTACTCTTTTAGTTGTGCCTCATATTTTGAGTGTCCCCGGTGGATATATGAGTGGTTATACGCTCGTCGCCTTGTAATCAAGAGGTCCCGGGTTCGATTCCTAGTGGGAACACAAGTGGTTTGAATCCCAAATTAAACTGCAATAGGTCCCTTCCATCATCTCATACAAGACAATGGCAAACCACCATGGGTTCACCATGCTCACAGACCTTCGGACAGAATACCCATCATGATTGTGATCTGCAGTGTAGCTAATTAATTTAATTTCAGTAACACAGCTATACAATTACATCTACATCAACAGGAAAAGTGTTTCCTTGAGTATATGTGTTACTGAAATCAAATTAATTAGCTATACTGGATATCAGAAACATGATGGGTACTCTGACCGAAGGTCTCTGAGAAAGGTGAACCCATGGTGGTTTGCTATTGTCTTGCATGGAATGATGGAAGGGACCTACTGCAGTTTAATGTGGGATCCGAACCACTTGTGTCCCGACTGGGAGTCGAACCTGGGACCCCTTGATTACAAGACAAGAAGCGTAACCACTCATATATCCACCGGGGATACTCACAAAATACGAGGCACAACTAAAAGAGTACTCTACAGCATTACAGAAGCGTCTGAAATGCATGGATAAAGAGCGACAGGAGAGGGGGTGGGTGAATATGAGATGCAATTAATGATCATTGGCCAATTGCAGTGTCATTATTGTTGGCCAGTAATACCTTAGAAGCTATGAGATAGAACGTAAAGAGAATGATACAGCAATATAGATAAGATGCTTTAGGTAAAATAACGGAAAAAATAAGGCTGGGTGCAAGTGAAGGAGAAATTATCATCATGCGATAAATGGCATAACAAATAAAAACAAAGATCTAACATGCTGTATAATCGTTAAATGACCTCACAGTCGGCCCAAAACTGCATTTTAAACAAAACTGGATAATATTACTTTTAAATTTTCAATAAAAAAAATAAAAGATTATGCCGAGTAGTCAGCTGTGTGAAGAGCTGTGATTGAAAATTTAAAAGTAATATTTATGAAATAGTTATTTATTATAAAGGCACATTTTTATTGCACCATCTGTACACTGAAATAAATCATATTACATCATATTCTCATGCAGGAGACCAAATAACACATAATATGTTTCACAATAGTTGGGTCACATTAACATAAATACTATCGTTACAAAAAAGAGGGAAAAAACGCTAAACGTGTTCCTCTATAGAACTACATTGCTTTCAATATGGTGTATTCGTAACATAACGCTTGTGATTACAAAACATAAAACTATGATTAAAAGAGCTAAACGTTTATCTCAAAGTAAGTATTGTTTCCCAGAATTCGGAGAAGTATAAATCTATATCCTACTCATCAATTTACAGGATCAACGTTTTAAGTAAAAGAATATTTTTCTCCAGTAACCTTTAAGGCTACATTCACAACTATCCTCAGGTGACGTTTGAGTCAACTGCAAACTAACTTCTAAATACTGATTTATTGTTTTAGAAAATGCTCCTGATTTTACACTTACTTAAAATCAAATTTGCCTAGAACGTCACCTGATGGTGACTGTATGTTAATCCTGCAGAAATTTTAATGAAAACAAATATTCCTTTACTTAGTCCAGTAAAAATTTACAACTTGTTCTTTTGTCAGTTTCTCATAAACGAAAGCATATAATGAACTGTAGATTAACATGATCGTAGTAATACACTAGAAGAAACTTGTTGAATCATCTTCAGTGTTGCCATCTTTAAAAATCAACAGTGTTGCCAAAATGCTAGAATCACAAAAATATCGGTTAAGACAATCTCGGATAGAACAATGAACTCAATAGCATTACTAACAAATTATATTGACTACCAACACTGAATTACTTTTAAATAAAACTTTTCTTTCATTTGCAATAAACATAATTGTGTTTTTTGGTGTCATTCTGTATTATTTTGCGTGTTCGCAGCATTGGAAGTCAATATGATTTGCCATTAAATGCCATTGATTCATTTTTCTATCTGTTGTCTTAACAGAGATTTTTCGGATTTAAATATTCTAAAAACACTGCTAATTTATAAAGATGGCAACATTGAAGGTGATTTAAACTAGTTATGTCTGGTAAGTTACATTTCATTCTCTGTTTTCGTTAATGAGAAACTGACAAAAGAACCAAAGGTCCAGTCCACTCTTAAGGCGTGGATGGTGTAAACTGGTGACTAGGATGTTAACCCACGCAATGTGTGCAATATCTTGATGGATTTTTTAAAGGATTTTGATGAAAATTCACTGACTTCTTCTTACCGGTGGAAAGTCGTTAAAGAACAAGTAATAAATGAATACAATAAATGCACACACACTAATACTTACATGACGCAGAAAAAGGTGTTCCGAACTAATCCTTGGTCCTTCTAGGAAATAGGACAGTAACAGCACTCACAAATAGAATTACTTTTCTCTTTGTGAGTGTTATTATCGTCCTATTTTCTTAAAGGGACCAAGGATTAGTTCGGGAATTTTTCATCTTTTTCTGCAGCATGTTTTAACTGTAAGTACTTCTTACACTTTTTAAAAGTATTTTGGCCTTCATCCTGAGTGCGGAATACTTGGTTTAGAATCTTAAAATTATTACTGAAGTGAAGTTATTTCTGCTTGTCCTACTACTACTAAAAATTACCATCCTGCGAATTATTTCTTTATTCCTAAACATAGGCACTGATATATTTGAACGCTTCAAAGCAGTATTAATGTTACTACCACGTATCTAGTCACTACTGTAGAACAAATTGATGTTATGCACAAACTTACACCACATCAATATATATACTTCGTGATACTACATTTTCAGATATAGCTGAACTGCTTGTTTCTTGTTATCATATTTAGCAATCAGAAAAAGGTTTCCATATTACAATATGGAATACAAACAAAAGATTTGTTACAAAATAGAATACGTAACTTGAAACATTTTTTTTATACAGATCTGAAGAGTAAATAACAATTTGTCATATCTTAGTTGAGTTTACTTTAAAGATACCTAGCTTGCTACTTTTCAAAGGCAATCTGTAAACATCTGTCTTCTCAAGAAGAGCATCACATTTAAGAGTAAAAAGCGGAGAGTTGGGAATATCATAAATAATTTTTACTATTATAATGTCACAATTTTTCCGCATGAAACATGAATCTACAGAATTTACGCTAACGACACACTGACAGTTATTTGGAAATAGTATGGACTGAATCCTGCCATTCGATGTGTGTATTACATGCTTATTTACTTTCGATGTATTTTCACAGTGGTCAGTTTCATGTAACCGTTTAGCAACTTGTTCTAAAGGTTAATTTCCTGAGCGAACCAACCGTTTTAGTTTTGCCATAAAATTTTCAAACGGAAATCCGGAAAACGCATCAAGGCTACCGAAGTTTGCAACATCACTAGCTACATGCAAACGATTGTGGAAATTATAATTCATAAACTCTTTGCTATACACTGCGGAAATATTTTGAACAAAACAGTGAAACAACTCATTTGCACAATTTCTCTAAGATTCTCCTCCAGCAAGAGTACTCGGCAAAATATATACAGCACAATGAAGAACTAAGGAATGTGCAAAAAATATTCGGTATCACACCACACAGAACAACTGGACCCAAGTAAAACATAAAGGGTCTTAGCTCTGTTGCTTTCCAGTACTTTAGTAGTTTTAAGGAATGTGGACGTCGGGACAACTCTTTTGGATAATGTTGGGGTTTGATTTCATTCAATCTTTCTGATATTACATCTTAGTTGCGTGCACCGAGTTTACGTTGTTTTGGTCCGGTTACAATTCAAAACTGAATTAATCTTTTAACTATCCCCAGGCAAATAAGATGCATGTAATCAGTGGTTATTTGAGTCACCAAACCGGCATTTAATTCACTCAATACTGTTTTTGTAACTTGATGGTCTTTGTATTCTTGTTCTTTAAACGATACATCAGTTCCTACTGTAAAATTCTTTCTATATTGCCACGTTGTTCTACCTATATATGTGCCCTCCTGCGTGCATTTCTCACACCCGAACAACGATTCGCTCTACGAATCACGTTCTCTTCAAGCCCAAATTATATAAAGGAATATTGTGTGTCAATAGGTACCGATGGTGGGATGTGCAATAGCGTCCTTGAGTCAATAAGAAGCTCAGGATGAAATTGTTTTAGAATACCTATGTAAAAGGTCCATTGTCGCTGAATATGGAATATTATGTGTTCTCTCCCACGAACACAATTGTAGAGTGAAACATTTAGAACCTTGCTCCGAGTTATTTCCTGCATAAGTTGGTCATTTTCACAACAATTTGTCTCAATGTGTTTAGTAACTACTTCTACATGAGTTTTACACTTACTGATTATGAAATCTTCTGTAGCTGCTGTCTATTTATATATTAATAGTTCGTCTAATATATGTTGTTTCGTGGTAGCAATTTTGCGTTCCTCGGTCCTCTTCGATGAGCCAGTATACTGTTGCATGCTTTCCCGTTTCCTGGTGTCCTGCACCACTTGACCTTCGCTGGGCTCGTCCGTCTTGCGGTCTCTAGTGAAACGGAACCAGTTCGTGACGACCTGCTGGATTTTATCATCGGTAGCGTGCGTTGTGTACGTATTTCGACGGACAGCACCTACAAGAGAAACATAAGCAATTTGTACTTATCAGAAGTCATATTAGATATCGGTAAAATTATACAATACAATTTGAAATTAGGGCTTTCCCCGTGGATGAGTGGTCACGCTCATCGCATTTAATCAAGGGCTACCTTATGAGGACATGTGTGTTTCGGATTACACGTTAAGCTGTAGGTCCCATACTGCGGACATTATTATTATTACCATCATCATTCTATGGAAGACAATGGCAAACTACCATGGGTTCTCCTTGCCGAAAGACCTTTAAGCAAAACAACACATCATCATCATCACATGAAATTAAATTAATATATAGGAGGTAAGGCTGATGATGACATACAATGACCGAGTTTTGGCCATCAAAGTATGTAACTGGTGCCAAAGAATGGGCGTATGCTAGATTCCAGAAAAAGCATACCGAAGCAGAGTTGCATGAACAATGTCACAAGTAAAAAGGTTTATTTAGAACCCATCTGGTGGCATATGGGTTTGCGCGTCTGCTTGCCATGGAGCGTTTTGTTATGTCCAGGCTGGGCACGACTAGCAATCCTAACTGAGGCTCTCCTTGGTTTTCTTCAATTCCTTCAGGGGCATGCAAGGATAGTACCTTAAGGAAGGACAGGGTCGATTCGTTTTTCCGCCTAAGGCGCATTTAAAATGGAAGGTCTGACATCGGAGTCAAAGGTCCCAGGTTTTATCCCTTTTTAGGTTTTTATTTTTTCAGTTTTTTGCTCTGCTTTATCGGTCTTAGGTTGATCTTTTCGAATTCGATTATTAGTTCCAAAAGTACAAGTACATACTAATATAACAACAGTAACAATTATAAAGCAGAAACGTCCTTGAGTAACAATATGCGAAGACCAAAACAAAATCAGGAATCAATCTGGTTACATCAACTGCACTCATTTAAATTGATGAAATCAAAATTCATAAGGATTTGGTACATAAAAATGGGAAGTTATCTTCACTTTGACATTGAACCCGTATATTCTTTGAAATACCCAACAAAATTTGGTCCATTTTGCGTTAATTTTCTCAGGTTTTGAATCATGAATTAAGATATGTTTAACCTATGTTATATGCAAAAATTCTTAGAAGAAAGTCATTATCAGTCATGCATGGAGCTGACTACGAATCCGGAATTAAATCCTGATCAGGACAGTGACGACTTTTCCCATGTGTTCCGATGCCAGACTGTTCAAAGTTGCACTTTTTTACAAGAAAAAAATGTCTATCATTTTTATGTATAATGCCGATGTGGTGTTCTGCCCAAAGGAGTGTTTGTTTCGAAGGTACCAAAGCAAGGTGTATCCACGATTGTTTGCCATTGCCTTTCATAGGTGGATAATGAAAACTAAGGAAGTATAAGTGGTTAACTAATTTTTCCCAACAAGAATCAAACCTGAGATACCTCGATTACAAGGTGACGATCTTAACAACTCACCAGTCGCGTGTATTGATATACTGTATAATAAATTCATATATGGAATCATACTTTGAAAAAAAAAAAGATGAGAACTACCAATTCATGTAACTAAAATTGGAACATGAGTGGAGGATTACGATAATATATATTTGCAAATGTACTCATTATCGATACTTAAGTTGAGAAGAGTGAATGGAGATGGGTAAGTTTGAAATATATATTAACAACTGACAGTTTGCGACCTTTGTGAAGACTATCCTTTACGTTATTTGACTTAGTTCACATTTAAAACCAGAGGTGGTCATTTTTCCCAACCCTCCCTCACCCTCACCCTCAAATGACGCCCCTCACCCTCCCTTACATTCACCCTCCATTGACGCCCCCAAACTCACCCTCTCTCACACTCACACTCCATTGACGGCCTCCCCTCATCCTCCCTCACACTCACCCTCTATTGACGCCCTCTCCCCACCCTCCCTCATACTTACTCTCCATTGACGCCCTCACAATCACCCTCCCTCACACTCACCCTCAATTACTTTATCGCTCTCACCCTCAACTACTAAAATGAGGGTAAGGTGAAGGTGAAGGTGACCCTCATGAGGGCAAAATGAGGGAGGATGACCATCTCTGGTTTGGAAGTCTAAAAGTACGTATACAGCCAAAAGCAGGAAATATCTTTTCATTTGATAATTAAATAATTAATGTTATTTATTGTGGCTGGCAGCTTTGTACTATTCTTATATATATTTTTCTCTTACTTAGAAGAAGAAATAAAGCTTTTTCTTAGTTACAATTTCAGAATGAATGAATATATGAACATTTATTATTTTGTCTTCTGAACGAATATATGAAAAAAAAAAATATTTCCTGAGAACGTCTAGTATTTTTAATGGGTTACTTTCGTTAAACTTTGAAATTTTCGGTAGCCAAAAACTTGCAGTAGATATTTTTATATATTTCGTAATTATTATTTCTATAAACTGAAAATAGTATAGAAAAGTAATAAAGCTATGAGAAACATCTTGTCTTCGCGCATGAAAAACGTGTATGAAACTGATGGAATATTGATATGACGATTTTCTGTGAACGACGATTAATTCTAAGAAAGATACAAAACTACATTACATTTTCTAACATATTTTCCAGAAATGAAGAATTGCAAGATAATTAATTTTATGAACCCTTACCCTCACCCTCAATTGACGCGCTCACCCTCACCTCCCTCACACTCACCCTCAACAGACACCCTCACCCTCCATTGACGCCCTCACACTCACACACACCCTCCCTTGACACCCTCACACTCACCCTCCCTCACACTTATCCTCAATTACTTTATCGCCCTCCCCCTGCAACGCCCTCACCCTCAACTACTAAAATGAGGGTCAGGTGAGGGTGAGGGCGGCATTGATGAGGGCAAAATGAGGGAGGATGACCATCTCTATTTAAAACTATAGATCATACTAACAGGATTGATCAATGCAATTTAACACAATAGACTCAAAGCAGAATAATCTATTAAAATGAACTCAAAAGTTTAGTCCCTTAGAAGGCAAAATAATAAATGTTAACAAATTATTTCCGTTAATATGTAACATCTCCTTACTAACTTCAATATAGTACTTGTATTTTTCGTTTGAGTGTACAACGATCAGTAACTTTCTGCTTTGCAAAAACCTTTTATGAAAATCAATATAGGTACAAGTATGGCATGTAGCTTTTCCATTTGTTTATTATTTGATAAGCCTAAAAGATTCAGTTTTCAATTGAGATTCTCAACAGTGCAAAATTATTCATCATGGAAAGCAAATTCTCAGCCGTAGGCAAGGGTGTCCAAACTTCGTCCAAACAGCCCATACGGCCCAATCAAAAAGGGAGAGGGGGTCTCATGATACGAATACTGCATTAAAAATAACGGGAAAATTAGCTGCTCAAAATCGTGTTTAAGAAACTAACCTCGAATTATATCCAATAGATGTAATCCATTGAGGGCTAGTTTATTGTTCTTCCCCGTCCAATTGTATTGGTCAAGATTCTGGCAAGAATTCATCTTATACTATGTTGAACTTTAGTTTCTCCTACAAGACTCAACGTTACCTCAGACACTACTACAGACCATTGTATCATTTCTAAATAAAATTAGAGATTGCTGCTCAAGACGCATATACAGTAATAATTGTCATCATATTATTGCACCTAAGGCTCAGGTCAAAACAAAGTAGAGACAAGGATACTAAAGCAATCGGCCTGGCATTACAGAGGTATACATAGTGGCATTCTCATGGCGGACCTCAAAACAGGGAAAATTTCATTCAGGATAGTTGGCCGCAGCACAAAATTTCCTTCGGCAAGACAGTATGACTGTTTTCCATCCTTTTTTCAGTATTGTCAAGCAAATGTCGATTTAGTGCCATGCAGAACAGGGTCGATGTTCTTCTCCATTCTTGCCTCTCTCCTATTCCGGCCTGAAGAACACCAAATTCACTTTCCCAAGTTCTTTGGATCACGACATATGTCGACATTTTCAGATTGGCGATGACCATATTGGAAAAAGGCGGATTTTACGGGTTAGTCTGTAATTGACAAGTGGTTAACAACTAAAACTAGATAGCAATACGGAAAAAAATGTGCATCACAAATTCCCACCTAGAGGAGCTGTTTCATATTGTTGACCCATGGTTTACCGTTTTGAAAACTTGGTCGTTATGTAGAAAATATATTTTATGCATAATAGTATCACAGTTTAAATACTTTGGTTAAACTTAGAAAACCTCATTTCATACAATCATATTCCAAATTTTCATATAGAAGACTTTCATGTATTATAAAGCAGAGTACTTCTGACAACCGACGTAAATTTACAAAATGGCAGCTCCTGACGTAATTCGAGAACTTCAAGAGTGTCATCAAGCCATTTGATTTTTCTTGCGGAACCATAAATCAAAATATATCAATTGGCTCTCGGTATAATGTTCTACTCCCTAAGCTCCCCATTACTCGGCTAGATTAATATATGAACATGTCTAAAATGTAAGAGAAAGCAAAATATACACGCGCAACCTAAAACATAATTGTATTAATGCAGTATATCTATTTGTAGCATATACAGAGTGTCAGATTGATGCGTACAAAACATTTAAGGATAGATACCTGATGACAAACTAAACAAAAGTCATCTTGAACTTTAGACAAAAGTTCATAGTTTCGGAGATATAGGGTGCTGAAAGTGTGGGAAAATGGATTTCAGAGGCCTATAGCTTCAAAACTATCAAACGTAGAGAGTTTAGCATAACATCTTAGAAAGGAAGTAATACCTGCTCTATTTACAAATTCATGTTTCAAAAGCCTGAAATGGGTGCAAAAGAAATTACCGAAATGTTCCTTTCGGACGCATTGAGGAGTTTTGAAACATGCAATTTTAAATAGAACAGGTATGACTTACTTTGTGAGATATTAAACTGAACTCTCTACGTTGGATGGGTTTGAAGCTATAGAATTGTGAAGTACAATTTCCAACGCTTTCGGCACTCTATATATTTGAAAGTATGGACTTTTTGTACGCATTAATCCGACGCCCTGCATATAACTACGCATTGAAGAAAAGATAGTATGACATATCACAGGTACTCGATAAATACTTTTCCATTTTGAATAAATATCTAGTCATGATTTTATTCTCATTATCAAATATCAAATATTAAGATATAGGTGCTAATGGTTGAGGCACGTTAAACCAATAAAGAGGCAATCAGTAGAACAAATGAAGAACAAGTTGATTTTTATATATACAGTATGTATATAGACGGTGTAAAGAAAGGTTGTTTACAATGCTTGGGAGGTGATTCTACAGATGAAAACAAGTAAAAATGTCTATGTAACACAATGTTCATCTCGGCCTCCTAACCTAGTTACGGACGTCCAAAAGGGTGCGAAAATGAACTTTGAAGACTAATTCTGGCAAAACGACAAGATATAGAAGGGCGGTGTTAGGCGGCCCACACAGACTCTCAACATGAACTATCCAAATATACTAAAATTAGATGTGTCCAAGGCGAGTGCAAGGGGTTCCCCAAAGGATGCGAAACACGCCGAGGGCAAAGTGAAGTGAGAGGGTGTGTGTGAAATGTTCATCCATACAGAAACGAGTAGCTGAAGTGTGTATGAAGATGGCGGGAGAAATGCGTGGGTCCATAACCGAACAGGAAGAAGCGCAATTTCGACAGGTTTATTCAAAGCATGTTTTCGACAAAGCAGAAATGGCAGTCCGGCAGTGGGGTAGGGACATTCAGCGCTCTACATATGGTCGACAGTTGTGTAATTAGAAAGCGCTAATGTGGAGGTGATGCAACGTTTACGATAGAGTAACCGTAAACTATTCCGGTGATAGTACGCGTAGACGATAAGCTTCAGCTGATTACTATAATCGCAATAGAAGCAGCAAGAATGAAAACCTCAGTCGTTGAGGCTTAATGTGACCACTGCGTTAGAATGTAAAAAAAACGTTTGAGGATATTTATGACGAAACTATGGATCACACAAAGTTGTGAATTCGGATAATTGTAGATTACCTATTCATTGAAATATGCATTGAAAAAAGTAAAACATTCCTAATCATTGCCATTGTTGTATAAAAAGAGCATTTGAATGAGAACGTACGGTTTTCGATAATGAACCGAGCTTCAACAGTGGTTCTACATGTCTCTTATTATTAGAGCAAGTTTTATTTAGTGACTAAGCTTTTGAAACTGTAGTTAGGAGACTGCACAATTTTAAACTGCTTGTTTCCACGAAATTATCCACACAAATGGAGTGTTCTTCAGGTGGAATTCACCCGCAAATGGATTAACACATTACGGCAAGATGCTGAGACACAGCAGCAGTGGGAACTGGGATCCGGGATTGAACATGTGGGTGAAAGGGCATTGCGATGAGTTTTCAAGTAATAATAATAATAATAATAATAATAATAATAATAATAATAATAATAATAATAATAATAATAATTATTATTATTATTATTATTATTATATATTATTATTATAAATTATCCTCTCGCGTACTTGACGCGTCGGGCAACCAATAGCGCCCATTGTTTATGAAGCAGTAAAACACCTCTAAAATGAAAAGTTACCAGGTGATTTAGGAATAGCTTTCTGAGGAGAGTTGGAAATCTGGCAACCTTGACTGTCATTACGAAGGGAAGAAGCAGAGTTCTTTATAACTGACAGACTATGGCTTAAGTGTGGTCGCGTTTCTTAAGCGTCACGTCTAGCCAGATGTTTACTATTTATTAACATAATTTGATACACAGCAAATCAATTATTCCAAGTTTTATCCACGACATGACAAGGTTACAGTGGAATTTAAGGACTTCCCATTGTTGACTAAACGCTCCCCACAACGTTTCTCTGTATTTGAAAATTGTGGGAAAACAAAAGAAAGGAGTCGAAGTTTAAAAATTCGGCCACACAGTGATCCTGGAACTTTCTGAAGTGAAAAAATTGATTTCCAGAAAAGATATTCGATACCTTTGAGGGTAGCCAAATGATTGTCATAGGCTGTCCTATCGAATGTCTCAAATGTTATTTGAATAGTTTCTTAGTTTATGAGTACCATAACTACTATGTGGCCCACTTTCCAAAACCTGAATATTTTATTCAGTTTTCACACGAATTTCAAAAATCGAGGGGGAGGGGATTTGTGGAGAGCGTTTAGAAGGGCTTTAAGTAAAAAGGAGAATTCTATGCTTAAGTATCGAGCCTTTGAAGGTAAAACACTGGAAGGAAAATAATTCAACACGAAGCCATTAGCGTTGAATTTGCATTAACCTATTTTATCCACACCATGAGAAATCATCCAGATTTACTACACACCAAAGCTGTTCAACGTTCATGCTACACGTAGTCGCAAAGGTGAGTTTAGGAGCTCAGTTTCGTTTGCGGAGCTCAGAAAAAAAGAAAAACAAACTATCTTCACATGTAACCAGTAATGCATTTGTAGATTCATATGTAGTTACAGTACTTCTGAAAATCAAATCTTATCACTCGTTAAGTTTGCCCTACACAAACATCGCTATTAATGACAGGATCCGTATGTGTGTAAGTTTCTCCATGATTCAATACGAAATTTCGTCCCCGGGCTGCAAGTGACGTACAGTAGTTTCTTTTTGCACTCAGCAACATGTGTGGTTCTGTCTCTGGTTTGACACTAGGTGGCGTAACTAATGCACAGGGTTTGTAACTGACTTTCACAACTAGTTGGAGCTGCATTGATAGTTGATGCCGTCGAGTAAATGCTATTTTGGTGCTTCTGTGTGAGCATTTGTGTGTGCGTGTGAATGTTCGCGTACAATGTATAAGGGCCTCAGTGTATAGAATTGGGCAACTGATAACTCGCACGTGAATGATAGTAGAAACAATAGAAACAATAATAATTTTAATAGTTTTACCGCTTATCATTGTGGTACTCCCAGAAACGTGAACGACAATGCAACTGATAGAATGGCGGACGACTCTTTTCATTGAGCTTGCAGATATGCATCTCATATATGGCGAGGCGAGAAGTAACAGCCGGGAGGCAAGGCGTCTGTATGAAGAACGATTCCCGAATAGGAGATTACCGTCGCACGTCTCCTTTCAAGCCATCGATCGCCGATTTCGGGACACAGGACCAGTACAAAACCCCCTATAAGAAGTAGGACGAAATCGAAGTGTGTGAACTGTTGCATTTGAGGAAAACGTGCTGGAAGCATTTATAGCTCACCCTGAAACCAGCACGCGCTCCGTAGGTCAGGCGCTAAACACAAGTCATAGACTGTGTGGCAGGTTGTGCACGAGGAAAGAATGCACCCTTTTAAGTTTCAAAAGGTTCATTATTTATCCCCTGCAGACTTCCAATCGCGTGTGGACTTCTTCCAGTGGTTTCTGCAGCGCAATATTGCTGAGCCAGACTTCCCAACAGTTATTTTATGGACGGACGAATGTATATTCACCAGAGCAGGCGTAATAAACTGCCATATCAGTCATGTGTGGGCTGAGGATAATCCTCACGCAACCCTTGTGGAGCATCATCAGCACAGGTTTGCTGTGAATGTCTGGTGTGGCATCATACATGACTACCTGATTGGACCGTACATTTTACCTAATCGTCTGACTGGTGGCAATTATCTTACCTTTCTGCGTGAGGGTTTACCTCTACTTTGTTTGGATTTACCCTTGGCATTGAGACAGCGGCTCTGGTTCCAACAGGACGGCGCGCCTGCTCATTTTGACCAACGGGTACGGATATTCCCGCATGAAACTTTTGGTAATCGATGGCTTGGTAGGAGTGGTCCAGTATTATGGCTACCTCGCTCGCCAGATCTCACACCCATGGACTTCTTTCCCTGGGGTGAAATGAAAGGGATTGTCTATGAAACATCTGTGCAAACAGCCGAAAAACTCGTGGTTCGTATTTCAATTGCTGCGACGCAAATTTCCGATCCACCGGAAGTATTAGGCCGTACAAGGCAGTCTGTTATTAACCGATGTCCCTTATGCAATGCTGCTCATGGAGGACAGTTTCAACACACACGCTGAGTGTTTCGATGAATCTTACTACGCATTCGCACAGAACATTGAGAGGCACCCGTCATATTCTACATATGCATCTGTAATATTTAGGGAGGTCGTTGTAGTTTGGTGTAGGCCCATTTGAGACAACAGGTAGCTAGTACAATGCTGGTAGTGACGGTGCTACTACTAACACTAATACTGAAAACTAATCCAATAATACATTAATTTTATTCGTATTCCTCACATCTTCTCCTCCTCCTCCTCCTTCTTCTTCTTCTTCTTCTTCTTCTTCTTATTATTATTATTATTAAATGCGCATCGAATTGCCCTTCCCCTCTCCATACGTTGAATCCCCACGTTGAATCTTGGATACCAGTTCAAACTTTTGCTGTGCCTCGGCATCTTGCCGTACTGTGTGAATGTGTTTACTCAGTTTTTCATTATTTTTGTTTGTATTGCAATTGTAGTAATCAGCTGAAGCTTGTCTTCTACGAGTACTATCACCGGAACCGGTTTCGGTTCTTCTATCATGAACGTTGCATCACCTCCCTATTAGCGCTTTTTAATTACACAACTGTTGACCCTATGTAGAACGCTGTATGCCCCTACCCCACTGTCAGACTGCCATTTCTGCTTTCTCGAACACATGCTTTGAATAAACATGTCGAAATTGCTCTTCTTTCCTGTAAGGTTATGCAACCACGTACTTCTCCCGCCATCTTCCATACGCATACACACTTTAGCTATTCGTTTCTGTATGCATGAACATTTCACATACCTCACTTTACCCTCATAAAGTCCGAGGCATGCTCCGCATCGTTTGGGGAATCCCTTGCGCTCGCCTTGGACACATCTAATCTTAGTATCTTTGGATAGTCCATGTTGAGAGTCTGTGTGAGAGCCCTTCTATCTCTTGTCGTTTTGCCAGAATTAGCCTTCAAAGTTCATTTTCGCACCCTTTTGGACGTCCATAACTGGGTTAGGAGGCCGAGATGGACATTGTGTTACATAGACATTTTTACTTGTTTTCATCTGTAGAATCACCTCCCAAGCGTTGTAAACAACCTTTCTTTACACCCTATATTTATTGTAATGTGGACATAATATTAAAAGAACCATAGCTACAAAACGCCATGTGACATATGTCAATATGTTCCTTGCTTTTTAAATGAATCACCAATGAATGATTTTTATATATACAGTATATATAGAATATATATATATATATATATATATATATATATATATATATATATATATATATATATATATATATATATATATATATTCTATATATACTGTATATATAAAAATCATTCATTGGTGATTCATTTAAAAAGCAAGGAACATATTGACATATGTCACATGGCGTTTTGTAGCTATGGTTCTTTTAATATTATGTCCACATTACAATAAATAATTAGTAGCATAAATAGAGAACAAGGGCCAATATCTCGTAAATTAAGCATGTACTACTAATATACCTACTCAAAGTTGTTCACCTAAAAGGAAATCATTATAAAAGTTTAATAATAATAATAATAATAATAATAATAATAATAATAATAATAATAATAATAATAATAATATAATGCAATTATGTTTGCTAAAGGCCAGTTTAAATTTCTAATAGCTAGAGCGCTCGCTTTTGGTGCTCGTGGTCGCGAGTTCAAATCCCGCTGAAACCCCAATGCCTCAGCTCAATTTCGTGAAGTGCTTTGGAGAGCACTTTATGCTGTCGGTCGCGTCTTTGAAATAGCCTCGCTGGTGAAAGTGACGTTAAATTCCAACCTACCGAAATTGAAACAAATGTCAAACGACTCTACTAAGAGACCTTTTACTGGCCCTTGGTCAATTATCCATCGTCATCCATTGAGTATATACTATTGCAACATTCAATGATTGATATTCTAAGCCTTTCTATACTCCAGAAGCAAATAGGCAATAGGATTATATGCTTTAAATGAGAGAACAATTAGCCCTGACGTACTGATAATCAATGAGAATCAACTATGATTAGATACAGTATGCAAGCTTGTAGAAGCCGTAACTCACGCTAATTAATGTGTAATCAACTACCAAAAATATGAGAAAATAATCTGTATAATGAAATTTGATAGGTTATGTTTTCGTAGATGACACAATGGCATAAATTGTGCGATTCTGCTGCCATTTTGTGGTAAATGGGACCATTGCATAACGACCTTAGCCGAGGTTGTAAAGTGGAATGAAAGCTACACTGAGAGAAAAAATGTAGGTGGCGTACTCAAAAAGATAGGTTACATGCGTAATACCTTTAGTTTTTGGACTTAAACAGCAGACGGATAACTGAAAATGCGTGTTTTATAATACTTTCTGTATGTGTTCCATCTATACGTACTTTCTATATGAAACAATGTAGGCGATCCGGAACTCACATACAGATGGACGTATATAACATATAGCTGACGAAGGTAACATAAGTATACCCTATATGCATGTGATATACGGAAAACTGTTAGATGTCAGACATCCTGCAACGGCATGATGTAACATCTAAGGGCAGTGCCTATGTAGCATATGGATAACGTATGCTCCGTACTGATTTCTATAGTAAGCAAGAGGATACCGTAGGTATATATTTGTACAATATACCGCTGTCCGGAGAACGGATTTTTCTCTGTGTACTTTTCAGGAAGTCCCACATAAAAGGTAACCGTATAATAGTTTCCCTAAGAATATACCAATCTCGTAGTAATTGGGTGAGGTTTGACAGATTCAAATGAAACACATGCACATAAACATGATAAAACGTGTAGAAATTACCTCTGCAACATGTAGGTGTATGACTCAACGTATAGATGAGTTACACTAACAACAATTGGATCAGCGATATTTATTCCTTGAAGTAAACTCTCTGAAACACGCTGGGTATTTTCAATCCGCACCGATCCAGTTTGGTCAGGGGAATAGCGTTGTACGCATTCAATCACAGATGAATCCTCTGCAAACAAAAACTTAATCTCATTCAGCCAGCCGAGATAAAATAGTTTATTTATTAAGGTATTATTATTTAAATTATAATTCAAGTTAATTTTTCATTGTTATGAAGAGTCTGATAAGCACACATTTAGTAGTAAAATAAATAAATTTAAACTCTTAATCGTTACAAAAATCGCAAACTTGCAATTTCCGTCGATTTGCCTACATTCAGCAAATGTGCTGCTAAAATATTACACTGTGATTACAGACTACACTGATCAAGTTAGCCATTACAGTAGAGCGTCGATTATCCGAAGTAATTGGAGGACATGGGTGTTCGGAAAACTGGTTTGTTCGGATAATCGAACTGTACTGTACTGTACTGTACTGCACTGTACTGGACTGTGCTTCTACAGCCAGTGCCAAACCGACAGAAGTGTGCTGATTGTTGAAACACAGCGACTGGCGGCTTGGGCGGTCAGCAGTGCCTTATGAAGGCCCCCTTAGAGCCATGATCCGCCAGCGGTGCCTCAGTGCGGCGACTACTGTGAGAAACTTGGTTTGGGAGTGAGGGCGATGATGGACAGTAGGGTGGGAGAGTAACAGGTGCGAGCAAGAACACAGTTCGGTTAAGCGGTCGTTCGGTTGACCGACGTTCGGATAATCGACGCTCTACTGTACTGACAATGTTTACTGTTTATGGCTGTTTTTTTCTTATATGTTGGCAATATTTAGCAAAAGGATCATTCCAGAAATGGTTTGACTTATCCTCGTCATATTTGAGTACCACTTTCAGTTTATGAATGAAATTAGATTCTTTAAATTTACCTTGTCATAGATTTTGCTCTATCCAGCACAATGACTTTTTCAATAGAGTTTTTGAAGAATTTGCTTTAAAACTTGAAACAATAACATTTATTTCCTTGTTCTCCTGTAACATGGGTCACAGAAAAAAAAATGCATTTGGACACTGTTTTGAAGCAATTGCTTCTAAGACAAGCATTTAATTCAAGATCACTGGCCCCATGATCATTTTAGTTCTTGTAAAGTTACATGATCCACGAATACTACTTTTTCCATCATCTATTTTATTTATTTAAAAAAGAAAATTAATATATTGGATGTATCCAATATATTAAAGAATATACATAAAATACATAAACAAATTAAATTATAAAATAACAATATACAAAATATTAATGAAAATAAAATAAAAGAATAAGAAAAATAACTGCTACAGAAATTAACAAGTAAATTTTCTACTTATAAGTGCTATTATTTCTCTAAAGAAATTGGACTTTCTAGATTCCCTTTATTAGTAGAGTTTAACGTACCCGGTATTCAGAGATGACAGGATTTCGGACTTCCAGAAGTCATGTCTATCTCTCAGTGTCGGGTAACTTAATTCAATGCACTTATTTCTATATTGCGATTTTTTTTTGGTATTTTTTATGCAAAGAATAAAAAAGATAGAAAATGGCTCACGCAAGTAAATGCTTGTGTGTGAGCCTGATTCTCGTGTTTTATTTTTTATCGTAACATATGAGGTTTATTCTTACTTTTAGCTGACAATAGTTTTCTAAACACTTTTTTAATTCTTTTAACCACTGTAAAATTAACCTTTTATATGTTTTGAAATTAATTTCATCTTTGATTCGGAGTGGGAGTTCATTATAGATCTTCGGACCTCTGCAATATGTTTGGTATTGAGTTATAGATTTACTCGTTGCTCTAATTTGTAAATTTTTGTTTGTCACATTTCTGGTTATATACGTATGTTTTATTACTTCCAGTTTGTTTCTGTTCTTTTTAACATATATTAATACCTTCTGCAAATATAATTTTGAAAGTAGTAGTACTGAGAATTGGTCATAGAGTCTATCTAGTCTACTTTCAAGTCCCTTTTTTAAACATATTCTTACAATATTATTTTCCTGAACAATCACAGGTTTAAAATGAGTAGGGTAAGCAGCACCCCAAATTAATATACCATATGTAAGTATACTATTTACCAGAGCATAATATACAGTTCGTAATATTTTTATGCTTACAATGTTTCGTAATTGAACAAATTTGTATAATAACTTTCTTAGTATTGTGGCGATATGTGTAATGTGAGAAGACTATTTTAGATGCTTATCAATAAATATACCTAAGTATTTTACTTTATTTTCACTAATAAGAGGACTACAGTTATATTTTTCAGTATTTTGACAATAATGCAATTTTAGTAACATGTTCTTTGGCTGTCCTGTTATAGTTGGTGAAAACGTTATATACCTGTTTTTTTCAGCATTTAATACTAACTGATGATTATCAAGCCATTGTTTTACTTTCTTCATTTCTGCTTCAGTTTTTTTTTTTTTGAATATGTCTGTCCATGTTTTACCAGTAAATATAAGTCAGGTGTCATCAGCAAATGATTGTATATGCCCGTCCATTTTTAAATTACACAAATCATTTATATAAATTAAAAATAATATTGGGCCTAATACAGTTCCTTGAGGGACTCCTTGTTTCACATATAAATAATTGCTTTGAAAATTACCTATTTGGACGGCCTGTTTTCTGTCTTTCAAGTAACTGTTAAACCAAGATAGCGATAAACCTCTTATTCCATATCTTTCTAGTTTCTTTAAGATAATTTTGTGTAATATTGTGTCGAATGCTTTAGCTAGGTCTAGGAAAACTGCAATTAATTTTTCAGCTTTATCAACATTTTTACAAACAATCTCTGTTAAATTGTATACCGCATCAGATGTACTTTTACCTTTTTGAAATCCATATTGATTTGAGGAAAAGAATTTATTTTGTTCAAGAAAATTAACTAATCTTCTCTTCATACATTTTTCTAACAGTTTAGCACAGTTACTGAGGTTTGATATAAGTCTATAGTTTTTGGGGTCAGCCTTTGAGCCTTTTTTATATATAGGTTTTATTACAGGAGTCTTAAAATCATCGGGAAATACACCTGTTTCTAAGCTTAGGTTAAAGATATACTGCAAAGGTTTTAATATATTTTGATTTCGTATGTTTCAATACACTTGCTGATAATAATGCATCTAGACGAGATGTTATTTTTGGTGATAGTTTATTTATGAAACCTTCAATTTCCTGGTCAGTGATTGGAGTGAAAAATATAGAGTTTACTACTTTAGTTCCGGTATTCAAAGTAAAATATATTTATCATCAATCTCTTTGTTACCTATTTTTTTCCAACACTGTAGAAATGCTCATTAAAATTTCAACTATTAAGATTGGATCATGTTCATACGTTAGTAGAACATTTTAGAGTTTATTTCATTTATTTCTACTTATTTTTGTCCATAATATCTGTTATTACCTGACATAATTTACTATCATTGTTATTATATAATATAATTTGTCTTCTATAGGAGTCCTTTTAAATTTATTTTATTAATTGTGTAAGTTTATTTCTACACCTTCTGTAATATGTATTCCTTCAATTCAAAATCGTTTAGATTTTTTGTTACTAAATGAGTTAGTATATCTCTTTCTCTTACAGAGTTGACTAATCCTTCTGTTATCCATGGTTTTATTTTGAGATGTTTACTACTTACTTTTTTTATTTTTATTGTTAAT
This sequence comes from Thermobia domestica, assembly GCF_964235325.1. NCBI lineage: Eukaryota > Metazoa > Arthropoda > Insecta > Zygentoma > Lepismatidae > Thermobia > Thermobia domestica. Next base: position 155,793,112 of record NC_137461.1, on the reverse strand, counting down.
AAGTGGATTACTTATACAATTTTTCATCATTTGGATGAAATTCGAAGTGACACTAATGAGACAATTACTTTGTGTTACCTGATTCCAGTTACATTTTTCAATTCTTCATTTAATAAAGTATAATCTATAATTGTTGTCCATATGACATTTTTCCCTCTTTTGAATTGTAATGATAACATTTATACTAGTGAGAAAGTGGTCAGTTATACTTGTTTGCAGCACAGCTGATGTAATATTTAGTAGACATTGATGCATTAAAAAAATATGATTTATACAAATCTTACTCTGTCTTACTCTTACTCTGCTTTACAAGTCAACTTCCACAGATTGTTTACAATTTTTATAGACATCCTTAGGAAAAATGAGTCAGGAACAACTACACTAGAAGTCAACAAAGTTAAGCAGAAGTCAACAAAATTAAGCAGATGACAGCTTAGGTTCGACAACTCAAATTCTTTAATGTGTTTGGAGAGGTGTGTGAAGTTGGCAAGACCACTAACAGCAAAAATTCTGAAACTCGGTGCAGATATTGAGTAGAATTTGAGCTATCAGAAAAACAAACTCCAAGAATTTGAGCTTTCAATTTAAAGGCTCTAAGTCCAAGTGAAAGGTGGTCCTGCCAACTTCACGCTGCAGGACCACCAAAAGCTTAAGTTCTCAAATTCCGTCCAGATATTCACTAGAATTTGAGCTTTCAAAAAACCAACTCCCGGAATTTGAGCTTTTCATTTAAAGGTTTTAAGTCCACTTCAATGCTACAATTTTGAACACATCGTACCAGGACACCAACAGCTCAAATTTGAAACTCCGTGCAGATATTGAGTAGAATTTGAGCTCTCAGTAAAGCCAACTCCCAGAATTTGAGATTTCAATTTAAAGGCTCTAAGTCCGTTTGAAACGTGGTCCTACCAACTTCACGTTGTAGGACCACCGAAAGCTCAAATTCTCAAACTCCGTCCAGATATTCAGTAGAATATGTGCTTTCAAAAAAACAACTCCCGGAGATTGAGCCTTCAATTTAAGAGGTCTAAGTCCACTTAAAACTTGCGCCACTAACAGCTCAAATTCTGAAACAGAGTGCAGGATTTGGATAGAAATTGAGCTCTCAGAAAAAACAACTCCCAAAATATGAGCTTTCAATTAAAAGGCTCCAAGTTCATTTGAAAGGTGGTGAGAATTTGAGCATTCGGTGGTTCTCCAGCATGAAGTTGGCAGGACCACCTTTCACATGGACTTAGAACCTTTAAATTAAAAGCTCAAATTCTGGAGGTTCGTTTTTCTCAGAACTCAAATTCTACTCAATATCTGCACCGAGTTTTAGAATTTGAGCTGTTAGTGTCCTGGTACGATATGTTCAAAATTGCAGCTTTTAAGTGGACTTAGACCCTTTAAATCGAAAGCTCAAATTCCTAGAGTTTGTTTTTTGAAAGCTCAAATTCTAGTGAATATCTGGACGGAGTTTGAGAATTTGAGCTTTCAGTGGTCCTGCAGGGGGAAGTTGGCAGGACCACCTTTCACATGGACTTAGAGCCTTTAAATTCAAAGCTCAAATTCTGGGAGTTGGGTTTTTCTCAGAGCTCAAATTGTACTCAATATCTGCACGGTGTTTCAGAATTTGAACTGTTGGTGTCCTGGTACGATGTGTTCAAAACTGCAGCTTTTAACTGGACTGAGACAATTTAAATTGAAAGCTCAAATTCCCGTAGTTGTGTTTTTTGAAAGCTCAAATTCTACTGAATATGTGGACGGAGTTTTAGAAGTTGAGCTTTCGGTGGTTCTGCAGCGTGAAGTTGGCTAGACAACCTTTCAAATCTTGTTAGCAGGACCACCTTTGACATGGACTTACAGAATTTGAATTGAATGCTCAAATTCTGGGAGTTGGTTTTTCTGACAAGGAACCCTAGGTATCTATCCGAGCCCGATCTTAATGAAATTGTGTGTATAGGGAGAGTGCCTCCGGAAACTCACATAGCCAAAACTGTAGCTGCGGAGTCCAAGAGGTTGGGACACTAGGGCTCAAGAAAGGTCAAAAGTGGAACATCAGTGCATTAAGGACATGGTGAGAAAATGCACATTTTTCTTTAAAACTGGTCATTGTAACGACATGAAATGAGCATACATGGATACGATGTGGTAGATTTGATCTGTTAAAGTGATAAAAAGAATATCCGCCATCTTGAAAGAGGCCATGTTGAAGCTGGTGCGATTGGAGTAAATGAGAAGAGGGTCATGCCATGCATCAATTTGAACGTAAATAGACACAGAAACCTGTTGGTGAAGTCTGTTGTGGATTACATTATTCCTGTGCTTATGGTAGAGTGGTTTAGGTATACTCATGTCCAAAATTATTGTCTCATGTCTATAAATATGTTGTTGTAGGAATATAATTTGATAACGAATTCGCCCGGTATTTCTTATAATGTTAGTATGTGTATAATCGGCAAAGACATATATGCGGCAAATTTCATGTCAAAAGAGCAGTAAATAAGAACAATAAAACGAAAATAAAACTTTCTTGTCTATTTAACAACATTTTGTTTTACTCATTCTAATTTTCGTATTTATTCGTGGACATATGAATGTATGTATGATCTTTGTTTCTGAAATAAATGATTGTCAACACAACGTGGTTAATCTTCAAGTGTCTGTCCTGAATGAGTATGTTGTAGCGAGATAGAGGAAAAACAATGCAATAAAACGAAAAACTCTCCTAAAACCGATAAGAACTTGCATTTCGTATTGTGGACAAGAAAATGAACTGCAAGTAGGAGAGGGGCAAGGGGGAAGCACACGCCCGTTGATGCGAGTGAAAATAGATAGGTGGCACTCAAACACAGCGCCACTGGGTCATGTCTATTTGTTGCTCACAACTTATTGGACTGTGTGCGAGGAACACTACTGTAGCGTTCTAAACGTCAAATGTGTACCTACATCATGAATCCATACAATGTGGTGGAAAAATTGATGTCTATCTTAAAAGAAAAAGGACTCGGTAAAGAAAAAGTGTTTATTGAAAAGGACAACAAATGTGTGCAGTACACTTGGGATTTCTTGAACAATTGGCACACTAACATGGAAGTGAGCGAAGAACACTCTCTTGAGTTCGACGAGTATGAACCGGAACCAGAAGAAGCATTTGATGGTGACGTTATGAACGAAGATGCGGAAAGATCATCAATGTCGTCTTCAGACAGTGAATACGTACCTTCGCCAAAAAAGGCGCACTGCTACATTCCGACAGACAAAAAGATTGCAGCTGTTAGATACTGGCGTAACATAACAACTGCTAAGCATCGTACTCTTTCATCGATGAGAACACTGTTTCGATTCCTAACATCCGAACGTCAGCTCTCTTACTGGCAAGCAATGTTGAAGAAAGGGCAATTGGTTACAACAAACAAAGCATTACAACAGATTGCAGAGTTTACTGTACAAAGGTTCAGAGAAGCGAGACAACAGCACCGTATAGTCCATGACAGCGATCTTCAAAAGTGGGTGAAAAGAAAAGCAAGAGAACTGGGAACTCGGACGTTCAAAGCGAGCGAATGGTGGCTATCTAATTTGAAGTCTCATTTCAATCTTGACAGTCGTAAAATCACTAGGTTTAACACCACCACTACGTTTGATGACTAACAACAAATCAGAAATCGTGCTGAAGAATCCCGAATGTTAACAAAGGAACTGCTTCTTTCTTACGAAGATGATAATATTTGGAATGCAGACGAGTCTGATTTTCAAAAGGAGATGACGACAGGAAGAACACTAAATGAGCGTGGTGCTTTGCAAGTGTATGGACGTGTTCAATCTGTACCTGCAACGACGCATTCATACACAATTGTTCCAATGATTCCGAAATCAGGAAAGGTTGCAGAGAAATTGTTTATTTTTCTACCAGAGACGGATATCAGTGCAAGAGTACAACAGACATTGTTCAAACCAGACAATCTCTTCATAAAGTGGCATTCTTCCGGAAAGATGACCAAAGCGCTGTATAAGGACTTTCTAGCAGAAGCAGTCATGCAAATGTCTGGTGACAAGAACCTGCCTATAGTAGATTCATATGGTCCACATAAGGACAATACGTTGGTTGCAGAAGTACTTCGTGACCTATAGTTCAATGAATATAGAATTCAGACGCACATAATTCCAGAGAAAACTACTAGCAAATGCCAACCACTGGATGTGCATTATTTCAGAATGGCAAAACACATGGCAAGACAGATCTCATCAGCAGCCCTTTACTACAATCAACAATTCAATCTTCAACAGCGAAATAATATTTTGCGTCTAAAATCCCTAATTCATAACCAGTTTACGTCTCCTCGATTTCAGGGATCGCATCATTATGCTTGGTATAAAGATGGTTTCGTGGAGTCGACAGACAAGTTCATGGGCATTACTACATTCTGTTTTGGACAGAAGATGGAATTGTGCAATGCAGCAGTGGGATGTGACACATACGCTTCTATCAGGTGCAGCTATTGTTCAGCTGACTTAATTTGAACATTTCTTCGTTGCATACCATTATCACAAAAAAGAACAGGACGAACAATTTGCAGGTACTTCAACTGCATCATACATATTTTGTGATGTGATATTCAACCATTGAACCTTCTTCAGTGATGAGTGCTTCATAGAAGGGGAATATCTTTGGGTAACCAATATGAGAACAATTGTAACTCCTTCATAAATTAGACATATCGCCTTTCCGTTCCAATATACTGTTCTAGTATAATGTATACATTTGTAGCATAATTTGTTATTAGCAAATATATTTCGTAAAGAACATTCTCTTGTCGTCTTTTCTTGCAAAACAATTCTGTTTCTGATTTCTGTTCGAATTAATGGAAATATAATAAACAGTTAGAAGTATATGCCAACTATGACATTATTATGAAGGTTGAATACGTCATACCACTGCATCCATAAAAACTATATGTTGTCTCTGACACAAATCACGTAGTGCTAAAATCATATTTCGCTCTGTTCTTCTAGTTACACTGATCCTACTTATAGCGCTCCATACCCTCCATCTGCTCGAGTGGCATGAGATATGCTTTGCTAATCTTGTAACTAAACCACTCTACCAAAGGCACAGGGATAATGTAATCCTACAACAGACTTCACCAACAGGTTTTTGTGTCTATTTACGTTAAAATTGAGCATCTCATGACCCTCTTCTCATTTACGCCAATCGCACCAGCCTCAACATGGCCTCTTTCAAGATGGCGGATATTCTTTTTATCACTTTTAACAGATCAAATCTACCACCTTGTATCCATGTATGTGTAATTCGTGTCGTTACAATGACCAGTTTTAAAGAAAAATGTGCATTTTCTCACCATGTCCTTAAAGTACTGATGTTCCAGTTTTGATCTTTCTCGAGCCCTAGTGTCTCAACATCTTTGACACTGCAGCTACAATTTTGGCTATGTGAGTTTGCCGAGGCAATCTCTCTATACACAAAGTTTCATTAAGATCGGGCTCTGATAGATACCTAGGGTTCCTTGTGAGAGCTCAAATTCTACTCAATATCTGCACGGAGTTTCAGAATTTGAGCTGTTGGTGTCCTGGTACGATGAGTTCAAAATTGCAGCTTTTAAGTGGACTTAGAGCCTTTAAATTGAAAGCTCAATTTCCGGGAGTTGGATTTTTTTAAAGCACAAATTCTAGTGAATATCTGGACGGAGGTTGAGAAGTTGAGCTTTCGGTGGTCCTGCAGCGTGAAGTTGGAAGGACCACCTTTAACATGGACTTAGAGCCTTCAAATTAAAAGCTCAAATTCTGAGTGTTGGTTTTTCTGAGACCTCACGTTCTACTCAATATCTGCACGGAGTTTCAGAATTTGAGCTGTTGGTGTCCTGCTACGATATGTTCAAAATTGCAGCTTTTCAGTGGACTTAGACCCTTTAAATCGAAAGCTCAAATTTCTAGAGTTTGTTTTTTGAAACCACAAATTCTAGTGAATATCTGGACGGAGTTTGAGAATTTGAGCTTTCGGTGGTCCCGCATGGGGAAGTTGGCAGGACCACCTTTCACATGGACTTAGAGCCTTTAAATTCAAAGCTCAAATTCTGGGAGTTGGGTTTTTCTCAGAGCTCAAATTCTACTTAATATCTGCACGGCGTTTCAAAATTTGAACTGCTGGTGTCCTGGTACGATGTGTTCAAAACTGCAGCTTTTAACTGGACTTAGACAATTTAAATTGAAAGCTCAAATTCCTGTAGTTGTTTTTTTTTTTTTTTGAAAGCTCAAATTCTACTGAATATGTGGACGGAGTTTTAGAAGTTGAGCTTTCGGTGGTTCTGCAGCGTGAAGTTGGCTAGACAAAATTTCAAATGGACTTAGAGCCTTTAAATTGAAAACTCAAATTTTGTTAGTTTTTTTTCTGAGATTTCAAATTCTACTCAAATTGTGCTCCGAGTTTCAGAATTTGAAGTCCTAGTGGTTAAAGTTTTAAGTGGACTTAGACCTTTTAAATTAAAAGCTCAAACTACGGGAGTTGGTTTGTTTGAAAGCTCAAATTCTAGTGAATGTCTGGACGGAGTTTAAGAATTTGGGTTTTCGGTGGTCCTGCAGCGTGAAGTTTTAAGGACCACCTTTAACATGGATTTAGAGCCTTTAAATTGAAAGCTCTAATTCTAATAGTTGTTTTTTCTGAGAGCTCAAGTTCTACTCAATATCTGCACGGAGTTTCAGAATTTGAGCTGTTGGTGTCCTGGTACGATGTGTTCAAATTTGCAGCTTTTAAGTGGACTTAGTCCCTTTAAATTGAAAGCTCAAATTCCGGGAGTTAGTTCTTTTGAAAGCAGAAATTCTAGTGAATATCTGGACGGAGTTTGAGAATTTGAGCTTTTGGTGGTCCTCCAGCGTGAAGTTGGCCGGGCCACCATTCACATGGACTGAGGGCCTTTAAATTGTAAGCTCAAATTCTGGGAGTTCGTTTTGCTGATAGCTCAAATTCTACTCAATATCTGCACGGAGTTTCAGAATTTGAGCTGTTGGTGTCCTGGTACGATGTGTTCAAAATTGAAGCTTTTAAGTTGGATTTACACTCTTTAAATTGAAAGCTCAAATTCCTAGATTTGGTTTTTTGAAAGCTCAAATTCTGGTGAATATCTGGACGAAGTTTGAGAATTTGAGCTTTCGGTGGTCCTGCAGCGTGAAGTTGGAAGGACCTCCTTTCACATGGACTTACAGCCTTTAAATTGAACGCTCAAATTCTGGAAGTTGGTTTATCTCAGAGCTCAAATTCTACTCAATATCTGCACGGAGTTCCAGAATTTGAGCTTTAGGTGGTCCTGCAGCGTGAAGTTGGAAGGACCTCCTTTCTCATGGACTTACAGCCTTTAAATTGAATGCTCAAATTCTGGGAGTTGGTTTTTCTGAGAGCTCAAATTCTACTCAATATCTGCACGGAGTTTCAGAATTTGAGCTGTTGGTGTCCTGGTACGATGTGTTCAAAATTGCAGCTTTTAAGTGGACTTAGACCCTTTAAATTGAAAGCTCTAATTCCGGGAGTTGGTTTTTTTGAAACCACAAATTCTAGTGAATATCTGGACGGAGTTTGAGAATTTGAGCTTTCGGTGGTCCTGTAGCGTGAAGTTGGCAGGACCACCTTTCTCATGGATTTACAGCCTTTAAATTGAATGTTCAAATACTGGGAGTTGGTTTCTCTGAGAGCTCAAATTCTACTCAATATCTGCACGGAGTTTCAGAATTTGAGCTGTTGGTGTCCTGGTACGATGTGTTCAAAATTGCAGCTTTTAAGTGAACTTAGACCCTTTAAATTGAAAGCTCAATTTCCGGGAGTTGGATTTTTTTAAAGCACAAATTCTAGTGAATATCTGGACGGTGCTTGAGAAGTTGAGCTTTCGGTGGTCCTGCAGCGTGAAGTTGCAAGGACCACCTTCCACATGGACTTAGAGCCTTCAAATTGAAAGCTCAAATTCTAAGTGTTGGTTTTTCTGAGATCTCAAGTTCTACTCAATATCTGCACGGAGTTTCAGAATTTGAGCTGTTGGTGTCCTGGTACGATGTGTTCAAAATTGCAGCTTTTAAGTGGACTTAGACCCTTTAAATGGAAAGCTCAAATTCCGGGAGTTGGTTTTTTTTTAAAAACTGAAATTCTAGTGAATATCTGGACGGAGTTTGAGAATTTGATCTTTCGGTGGTCCTGCAGCGTGAAATTGGCAGGACCACCTTTCTCATGGACTTAGAGCCTTTAAATTGTAAGCTCAAATTCTGGGAGTTGGTTTTTGTGAGAGCTCAAATTCTACTCAAATTCTGCACCGAGTTTCAGAATTTGAGCTTTTAGTGGTCCTGCCAACTTCATGCACCTTGTTTAGAGTTACATATTTGACAGGCGCTCTTCCTAGTTAAATAGATATAAGGACAAAGCAGCGCATGGACAAAAACCGCGCATGGACAAAAGTAGCGCATGCAAATACAGCGTAGACAAAAATCATATATGACCATTTTGCACTAGGCTCGCTTGCGCTCGAGCACACTTCTTTCAACTTGTCTCGCTATGACTGGGACTCGCGATTACTTGAATCAACTGGACTTGCAGTTCCTCGAGCTTGTGCACACTTCCCTCAACCGAGCACGAGCTCGCAATCACTTCTCTCAACTGGGCTCGCGATCAGATCCCCAAACTGGACTCGCTCTCATACTTTACTCTTATTCTTAATTCTTTCGAGTGTGCTCGCGCTCACTTGGGCTTGCGCTCACTAATCCTAAGTGAGCTCGCGTTCACTCTTTCTCACACTCACTTTCCTCAACTGAGCTCACACTCATTTGGGATCGCGCTCACTTTTCTCAACCGGGCTCATGGTTACGATCAGTTCTCTCAACTAGATTCGCGATCATTTCCTTAAACAGGACATGCGATCACAAGAGGCTCGCACTTAATTTCCTCGAATAGACTTTCGCTCACTAATTCTAAGTTTGCTCGCATTCACTCGTACTCGCACTCACTTCACCCGACTGAGCTCGCGCTAGTGATCACTTCTCTCAAGTGGACTCGTGCTTACTCGAGCTCACAATCACTTCCCCAAACTGGGTTCGCGCTCGCACTTACTTCTCTTGAATAGCCTCAGTCTCACTCGGACTCGCGCTCACTTCTATAATTGAGGCTGGGACTTGCACTCAATTATAGAGCCCGAGCTCAACTGAGAACTAGTGGGCTCTCAAGTTCGAGATGACCCACAATGCAATCCTTTCCTAAAGCAAACGTTGTACAATTCTTGCTATCTCAATAAATAGTATTCCATTTATAATTTTTATATTGTGTTCTCTTTATACGCCATGTCATCAGTTCGGTTTTGTATATATATATACCGTTTTGGTATACAACCTTTCCCTTTATATCTATTCCGTCTATCAAAACTAAACTTGGTACACTTAGTTTTAACTCCTATAGTATTTTTCAAGATAAATTTGAATTGTGTGCTTTCATTTGGTTCCACTCCAGAGAAGGGCCACATTTGATGGGAGTAGTTTTGAAAAGGATTTATCCAATTTTGCAGTTTTCAAATACGTTATGGGCGCCAATACATATAGAGAATTTCTTTCATGCTGGATAGAATGAAATATAAAGCATGACTTTCCGAAGAACAGTGTTGATGCAATAACTTTTTCATTGCGATCCTACATTTTTTTTTTTTTTTTTTTTTTTTGCTAACAGGATTAACGGGCTCCAGGGACTTATTCCATTATCCATAACAACTAACGTTTAGTGCATGAGAATATTTTTGTTATGTTTATCAAATGGACTAGGTATGATCGGATGTCCGGACGACACGTTCATAGTTTGTTCCTTGTCAGATTTGCATGTCATTTGAATACGGCAATGCGGATACTGGATTGTGCTTCCATCCGACACATTATTTATAAATTTACTATTTACCCAAAACACACTTTCCCGACACACACACCAACACTTTCTCTATATATATATAAAGTTCCTATCCGGGTTTACCCGGGAATATGCCCAGTGCAAGGATACAGTTTCTTTCTGGGACACGCGGAATGCCGACGTTCCTTGCCGAGACCTACAGCCCAGAAAGATTCATAGCTACTCTTCCTTTCATTCCGCTACACTATTATAAATATCATTCCTATTTCGGTGTTTCTCCGTTTTGTTTACAATTTTAATCATATGTCCTAGTATATTGTCCTCTTATTACTTCTGCTTAGTTATTTGTCATTTTGCTTAATATTCTATAGTCCTCTTCATTAGTTATAATTTCATTTATTTATTTCCTTTTTATTTGATCACTTCCCTCTAGCCGTTCTTCCAGTAATGGACACCATAATACGTGATGTTTGTCAAATTTTGCGTCACGCGTGACTAGCAAGTAACATTTCCCAAATGTAACACTCAGATTTTGATAAAATTTGGCAGGTAGATACTACACATAAAATAAATGAATACGTTTTTTTATTTTCTGTGGAAAAACGCTTTTAGGGCGCAAAAGCCCCACCAAATGTTTTGGAAGTTAACGCCCGAAAGGCGAAAACAAGTGGGCCGAAGTGAACGAAATTGTGCACAGATATTGTAGACGTAAATTGAGGGAATACGTGTTTTTTTATTTTCCTGGAAGAATCGGTGAGTATGGCATGGACCTCTCCAAGCCTTTGATCACGAAATATCAAAAATGCTAATAACAGTATGTCATAAGTAACTAAAAGACTTGAAGAATTGATACAAAACTTTGTGTAGGGACAATAAGCAAAAAATAAAAGAATCCGACTTTTTTTTATTTTCTGGCAGATAAACAGTAAGCACAAACAGTATAGCGTACTTTATATTATTTCAGGAGGCGCTTTTAATCCTTACAATGTTTTTCCGCATAAACAAAAACACGTGTGAATTTATTTCCTCCTTGCTGCTGATGTGTCAAATTTAAATAAAAGCGGATAGGGTCATTTGAGAAAGACTAAGTGGCTTTTTATGTATATAATATGTACACACAATTTCACTTGCATCGGTCCACTCCTTCCTGCAATATTACAGTAACATTTACTTTATTCGGAGGGGGCCTTGGCCCCACCACTGTTTTTCTGCACAAATTAAAACACGTTTCGTATGTTTTGTAAATTGTCCCTACACGAAGTTTCGTTGCAATTCTCCATATCTTTTAGAAATTTCTCACGTATACTTATTTGAACTTTTAGTTTGTAATCAACGGTTTAGATGATGAGTGGCCCACCCAACTTTCTTGGAGGAAAATACGAAACATGTAGTCCCTCATTTTATATCTATAATAAATGTATACAGTTTCATTCACTTTGGTTAACTTCTTGACTTTCGGTCGTCAACTTTCAAAATTTTGGGTGTGGGCTTTTACCCCCTAAAACCGTTTTTCCTCAGAAAATAAAAAGACGTATTTTTTTATTTTTTGCGTATTGTCACTACACAAAGTTTCGTTTCAATAATTCATGTTCTTTACAAATCTGACATACGGTTATTAGCACTTTTGATATTTCGTGATCAAAGGTTTGGAGGGGTCCCGGTCCCATTTAACCATTTTTTTTTTCAGGAAAATACGAAACACATATTCTTTTATTCTACGTCTACAATCTCTGTGCACATTTTCGTTAACTTCGGTGCACTTCTTTTTGCCTTTCGAACATCAACTTCCAAAATTTTTTTGTGGGAGCTTTTGCCAAATAAAACGTTTCTCCGCACAACATTAAAAAAAAAACAGGTATTTGTTTGTTTTATTTATAGTATCTACCAGCCAAATATTATCAAAATCCGAATGTTACAACTGGGAAGTTTTACTTAATACAGTCTTGACTGGCAGGAAACAGCAGTAAGATGAAGTCTACAGTAATGGCTAAAATACTGCAATTTAGCGTGATCCAGCCAAGAATCGGGATCAGCGCAATAGCTAATGTACTTTGCTAGATTAGTCTCACAACAATTGCCTTGATGTTTCCTTTGTGAAAGGATGTGGATTGCGGGCAATGCATGCGCTGCTTTTGTCATCCAAACTACCGAGCCCGATGCTCGTGACCTCGGTACACTTGCTCAGCCGTGCTCCAGCTGAATATTTGAGCACTAGCCTGAGTGAGCTCGCGCCTCAATGAAGTAAGTAAGCGCGAGTCCGACTGAGCTTGAGCCCAGGCGAGAGAAATGAATGCGAGACTGAATGAGCGCGAGCCCAGTTGTGAGGAGTGTTCGCGAGCCTCAGTGAGCGCAAGCTCAATTGAGAGAAGTGAGCGCGAGTCCCAATGAACGCGATGTAATTTACAATTATTGAGCGCGAACTTACTCGAGAGAATTGAGTGCGCGTTCGTGTCAGCGCGAGCCCAGTTTGGGGAAGTGACCGCGAGCCCAGTCAAAGGAAGTGATCGCAATCTCGAGCCATGTTGATGGAAATGAGCGCGAGCCCGAGTGAGTGCGAGCTCAATTGAGAGGAGTGAACGTGAATCCGAGTTAGCGCGAACCCAGTTAAGAATATTGAGTGCAAGCTCTGTGAATTCAAACCCGAGTGAGTACGAGCACATTCGAGAGAGGTGAGTGCGAGCCCATTGAGGTAAGTGAGCGCGAGCCCAGTTGAAAGGAGTGAGCTCGAGCGCGTCCGAGCTTAGTGTAAAATGTTCATCTATGGTCTATGGCAAAATGTCCATGGGCTGTTTTCGCAAATTTGCGTGCTCTGTTTTTGTCCTCACGTGGTTTTGGTTCATGCACTGTTTGCCGCGCGGTATTTGTATGCGCTGCTTGTGTTCTTGCCCTGTTTTTGACGTTGTGCGGTTTTTGTCTATGCACTGTTTTTGTCCTTATATCTATTTAACACGTTGACTCCAGCGTCGGGCACGTGTGCCCGATTCTAAGAAATCTCTGCCCGCCGCATCGGTCACACATGACCAACGAAACAATGGTTTCTTAATGTCTTTCAAAAATGGACCTGAATTATTCCACAAACTTTAAACTTACTTCTGAGTACACACACTGGATTGTAGAAGAAAGTGTACTATTTTGCCCCCAATTATTACTTTTGCTTTCAAGAACACAATAAAGTCCGGAACAGGATATTTATAGTTTCCATACATCATTCAATATACAAATATTGTTCTATATATTTTATTGACATATTTGAAGCAATATTATATTACATAATGCTCAAATAAAATTTATGTAACACATGTACGTATGGTCTTGTATGTAATAACACGTGTTACATTATATTGTGATTAGATTATGATTTTTGATTAGTTAGATTATGATTTTTGATTAGTTAGATTATGATTAATAAACAATACGTGTTACATTTTGTGAATTTCATATAAAAATTATATTGAAAAAAGCATTTTATCTGAAATTCTTAGTAAATAACGTTTAGTGTTTCCTTTATCTACACAAACTGTTTCTGATGATGTGTAAGCTTAGTGAAAATTATCAATTAGGTAATCAATTAGGCCCAACATTTTATGAGGCCCGTCTCCTGCAGGACACGCATTGTTGTCAGCAAAGTGGATCATAGGAAGTAACATTTCGAATCTGTTCCTTGACATGATAGAAGGCTCGAAATGGTTTCTAAACATGTCTTCCTGCCTCCGATAACACTAGTCAACAAGGTTTTTGCCACATGAAAGAAGATTGCTGATCTTTAAGGAACTTTGGCCGCTGAATTCGAATCTGCAATCCGTTTTTCTCTATCACGCACAGTTTTCACGTGACAGAGGGATTTTCGGGAAATTTCCCCCAAAATTTCCCTTTTTCTTCATTTTTGTACCTCTAGCTCGGGTACTCTTAGGCATATTAACATACAAATAATATTCTAGGTGGTTGGTTTATACTTAGTAAACCCTGTAAGTTTCATCTGAGTCGCATCATTCTTCATTGAGAAATAAATATATTTCTATAAATATATTCTATGTGTACTGTCCATTTTACCATATACAATAGGTGCAGAAAAATCACATGTAACTTCCACGGGAATTACAATATAAGCAAGGTTTATACTTCACTGGATTTGTAATGAAACATACTTTACAAAGATGTATACACCATGTCCGCCATTTTTATAAGAGGGAAATTCTAGAGGGATTTTTCGGGAAATTCCCTAAAAAAGTAGATTTTTTGTCTCATGTCACTGTTCATATAGTGATATAGAAACGGGAATTGCACCAGATTAATCCTATTGAGAAACTGATCTTTAAATCCAAAAGTATACAACAAAATTCTTAGTTTCCACGCCTTTTAAAAGTTATTCAAGATAGTAAACAAAAAATTAATATTGACCTACAAAAATAAATATCAATAACTCACAATGGATCAAATGCACAACTGCTTTACAAAGTATGAAAATAAAATATTTGTACTTACAATTAATTCCTCTTTTTGTAGTGCCAGTCACTTTCTCTAACTAAAAACCAGCAGTAGTCGCCCATCATATGAGGATCCCATTTACCTTGATAACGTTGCTCCATTTTTTAAATGTCCTGATGGAATCGTTCCCCTTGTTTGTCACTTATAGCTCCTAAATTCTCGGGGGAAAATTCCAAGTGGGAATGAAGAAATTGAATTTTCAGGGACATACTACATCCTAACCTTTGATAGCTATCCAAAAGCTCTTGAACCAATTGACGGTAATTTTCTGCCTTATGATTTCCCCAAAATCCATACACCACTTTACTGAAAGCTCTCCAGGCGGATAGTTCATCATTATTTAACTTTGTCTCAAAGATGTTGTTCTTTAATGGTTTCCGAATTTGGGGCGCGACGAATATCCCCTCTTTTACTTTCGCGTCACTAAGTTTTGGAAACTGACCTCTAAAGTACGCAAAACCTTCTCCATTCTTGTCCATGGTCTTAACAAAGTTTTTCATTAAGTCCAATTTTACATGTAAAGGCGGCAGGAGATTTTTTTCTGAATTAACTAAGGGAGAATACTTAACATTGTGTTTCCCTGGCATATATGTTTCTCTTGGGGACCATTCTTTTTGAATGTAGTGTGATTCAGTTGCCCTACTGTCCCACAAGCAACGAAAACAACAGTATTTTATAAATCCTCCCTGAAGCCCCAGTAATATAGCAATGACCTTTAAATCATTACAAATTTACCAACAGTACTTGTTATAATGTATCACAGCTAACAACACAGACAAACTTTCATAAGTTTCCTTCATCTCTACGAAATATGCCATTGGAATTGATGGTTTAGTGTTCCCATTATGTAGCAAAACAGCCTTAAGGCTTGTTTTAGAGGAGTCGATAAACAATCTCCATTCTTCAGGGATGTGTTGGAAAACTAGTGCATCCTTTAACCATCTATATTTGTACATGCACAGAGGGAATTTTGCATTATATAGTAACCTGAAAATTGTTCATGTCGGTTTCTGAAAATTGAAATTCTGGTGGTAGGAGCCACTAAATTCCATTCTTGAAGTCTCGATCCGAGCAACTCAGCTTGTTGCTTACTCAGATTTAGATCCCTCACTAAGTCATTCAGTCTGGACTGGTTAACAAGAAGAGGTGTGTTTTTGGTTGGGCTATAGTTTGGATCAAAGGAAGTTGATGGTTCCGGCAACTCATCTACTTGCTCTTCTGCTGGAGAAGATTCTTCTGACTGTGCGTATGGATCAGGGATTGGGAGTTCAGGTCCATGTGGTATGGGTTTTAGAGCGGATGGAACATTCGGGTACTCAATATTAGATTTTGTTCGTTTAGAATGACCCCAAACTTTTGTTAGACAGAAATAACAGTCTTCAGCATGACTAGCTGGTTCTTGCCAGACCATTGGCACCGCAAAAGGCATAGCTCGAGTTTTATCGCCACTTTTCCACTTAATAAGAGTAGAATAGCATGTTACACAGCACACATGGGGAGCCCACACTTTGTCTTGATCACCCACATGACACCTAAAATAGCTATAATAAGCTTGTTTTAACGTTTCTGTTAATGCACGGCGCTGACTTTTCATGGCGTGTGTATTTTCAACACACGTAACAGAAAGTGTTCGGTGAGTTTATACACGCACGCCGCGATCTCTTCATAGCGGAGAAAGAAAACAAACACGTACACGCACTTACGACCACTTCTTACAGGTAAATCCAAGTTAAAACTAAACCTACAATATGCATGCAGTTATACAACACTTCCTTATCTATTTGCCATGGACCTGACAATTTATCAGTAGAATCCGATTTTGCGCAGCTTTATTGCATCAGCTAAACACGTGTTGTTGCACAGCTGTATCAATGCAATCACATGCCAGGTGGTACAAAACCACAGACCTCTTACTCCATGTCGTATACTCTCATTTTTCGTATTTGTGCCTGTATGGGTAAATGAAATTGTGTTTTTTTTTTCTTTCGGTGCAAAGAACACATCACGTCTTAAAATAAGTAGTACAAACAACATACATGCAGCTATATTTATTTCTCTAGAAATAATAATGCGATTGTTCTGAAACTTGCGAGGTTTCTTAAGTATAAATAAAGTTATATATGGTGTCATTTTTGTATTTATATTTCAAGGGCGAGTGGTACGAAAATTTGAAAAAAAAAGTATATTTTGAGGTAATTTCTCAGCCCCCTCGCCTTGTCACGCAAAAAACTGTGGGTGATGGAGAAAAACGGATTGCACTTTCGAATTCAGAGTTCCTTTAGGATCAGATGTTTTCTTTCATGTGGCAAAAACCTTGTTTACTAGTGAACTATTGATTTATTGATTTGATATAAATCTATATTCCGGCGCAATTCCCGCTCCTGTATCACTATATGAACAGTGACATGAGACAAAAAGTCTACTTTTGTAGGGAATTTCCCGAAAAATCCCTCTAGAATTTCCCTCTTATAAAAATGGCGGACATGGTGTATACATCATTGTAAAGTATGTTTCATTACAAATCCAGTGAATTATAAACCTTGCTTATATTGTAATTCCCGTGGAAGTTACATGTGATTTTTCTGCACCTATTGTATATGGTAAAATGGACAGTACACATAGCATATATTTATGGAAATATATTTATTTCTCAATGAAGAATGATGCGACTCAGATGAAACTTACAGGGTTTACTAAGTATAAATCAAGCTAACCTTGAATATAATTTGTATGTTTAAATGCCTAAGGGTATCCGAGCTAGAGGTACAAAAATGAAGAAAAAGGGAAATTTTGGGGGAAATTTCCCAAAAATCCCTCTGTCACGTGAAAACTGTGCGTGATAGAGAAAAACGGATTGCAGATTCGAATTCAGCGGCCAATGTTCCTTTAGGGTCAGGTGTTTTCTCTCATGTGGCAGAAAAAAAGTTAAAATTTGTTGACTAGCGTAATCTGACAAAGATGGGGTTTTTAATATTCCCATGTGCAACTAGACCTAGAAAATTTCTCATTTTATTTTCGTCAGTTGGTACACAATCGTGTAATCTTGAACAGGGTTCTATATCACAGATACTTAACACCTGACTGGCATATAGGGCTACACTAGTCTGATCAACTCTCATATTCACCACCTTATCCTCCATGCCAGAAAAAAACTCACCAAATTCACTCTGTGCTAAAGCTGCAGCAAAATTTGGGTTCACATCTTCGTTTTCCATAAATTGTATTGCGTGAAGATGTGCAATTGTTAAGTGGTACACTGCGTATAATTTTCTCCTTGAGACGTAGAGGCAAAGGATTGAAGATCACAGCTATGCAAAGCAAAAATTACGGTATGCACTTTCTTCTTCAAGTTACCACTTATATTAGCACTTTCAGCATCGCTGACACTTGATATGCTCCTAGATTTGTCGTCCGAAACACTTTGTATATAATTGGAATCATCATCGAAAAATATATCAAAGTTCTCATCAGACATTTCCTCAGAAAATGTATCTTCAGTTTTCGATGGTGATACAGGCTCGAATCCACGAGGGGCTAGAGTGTTCGCGCCCCTCTTATATTGTTACTGGTCAACTAAAATTTTCAAGGTAGGCTTGTAAATGAACTTCATAATATGGTGATGAACTATAATATGGTTTGATCGGGCCCCCTAACTTCCGCCGGGCCCTCCCCACATTTTTGGGCTGGCTATGGGCCTGTGGTTTTACTGGAAGACCTATCGGAAAACGACCATTAGCAAGACCTAAGCGCAGATGGGAGGACAATATTGAGATGGATCTCGCAGAGATAGGAATACAAAGTAGAAACTGAATCCAATTAGCTAAGGATAGAAGTTAGTAGATATCTTTTGTGAACGCGGCATTGAACCTCCGGGTTCCATAGGCCATAGAGTTAGTTAGTTATGGGCCTGTGGCGATACAAAAATTTACCCGGTTTGACTATGTTTTTTTTTTTATTATTATTATTGGTTTAGGCATAGTGCGGTTTTAAGTAAGACGCACTGTAATTCCAAAAAGCGAAAAAAAGTTTCTTCTTATAAACAATGAATTCTTGGTGAAAAAAACATAACTAATATTTGAATAGTTTTTACATACCAGGCTAGAATAACAGCATAAAACAAAAAAGTCACTACAACCCGTGAGGTAATGAATAGAATAATAAATTTGCAAATTGGGAAGGTGACCGACAGCATGCCCGACACTTCGGAGGCAAATTCATTTTAAGTTCTACGCCGCGTTGGAACCCGTGACCGACACTCAAAAATATTTTTATTCGTAACAGTCACACTACATGAATAAATTAGTAAAAATAAATGATTTAGAAGGAAAGGAAACATTGTAATAATGGCCTAAAAGGAAAGAATTCATCTGAAGCCTCGGCAGTCAACGTGTTAAAAGGAAGAATACCTGTAAATTATGCAACCTGATACATAGTAAGGACTTATGGGTTGTCAAACTTGAGGGACTTCTTTTGTAGTTGTTCCTGGCTTATCTTTCCTAAAGATGTCTATAAAAATTTTAAAGAGTCGGTGGCAGTTGTTCTCAACCTAATTCATATCTTGACCCGTTCGTGTGAGTGCAAGCTCGAGTGACTATGAGTCCAGTCGAGAGAGGTGAGTGCGAGCCCAGTTAACCTGGAGCGCGAGTGATTGTGAAAACAGTTGAGGGAAGTGGTCGGAAGCGCAAGCCCAATTGAGATGAGTGATCGCTAGCCCGATCGAGCGCGAGCCCAGTTAAAAGAAGTGAGCTCGAGCGCGAGCGAACCTAGTGCATAATGTTCATCCATGTTTTTTGTCAATGGGCTGGTCTTGCTCACGCGTTATTTGCATGCGCTGTTCTTGTTCTTGTGCGGTTTTTGTTCATGCGCTGTTTTGTTCTTGTGCGGTTTTTGTCCATGCGGTATTTGCATGAGCTGTTATTGTCCACGCGGTATTTATGCACGCGGTTTTCGCCCGTTGCTGTTATTGTTTGTGCGTTTTCGACCTAGAACCGATTTAAACATCATCACATCTTTGCATTCGCGTTTGAAATATAAAATAATAATAGATCACTATTTGAAAAAAATAATTTACCTCTAATTTGCAAGATATTCTCAGGTGATTAAAGAATACATTTTTATCACGACTGTGAAATTTAATTTGCATATTACAAATTACTCATATAAAATTTTCAGGTTTAGATCATCTCAATTTTTTTCTAAACATGTCTAAGACCAATACAGTATTCACTTTATTACTCTGAGAATGATTACTCATGTTTACTTCTCCTCTGTCCAGAGTCTGAGCAAGCTATTGTTATTATAACATTTTGCTATACTTTTTGCTTTATATCAATTGTTAAAATGTTTATCTTTAAGGATGTGTCCAATTCTCGGAATGTGATAGGATTTCCCTATATAATAAGATGGCATATTTCTTTCCTTGAGCGATCCAATTAAAAATTAATTTTCTTCCATTTAAAAGCTGTTTAAGATTTTGGCTGCATTTTGCAACAGTGCAGAACAGCAGATAGAAAGCTAACCAGGTAGGTTTCTTTCATTCTCTGCCACCGCTAGGTCACATGCTCGAACATTGGGTGGTCCACGGAGATAAAGAAACAGATGGAATGCAGATTGACAGCAGATAAAAGAAAAGTTATTTTCTCTCTCTTCATAGATCTTAAAGATTCCATTGATTCTACGTAAACATCTCCGCGAATAGCTACATGTAGAGCCATATTCTAGGTGACGAGGTATGAACGTTTTAATGTTGTTTTCAAGTGGGGAAGTCTGTTCATCTTATAAAATTAGTTTCGAACTGTATAGCGTAGAGCAAACTCACTTATTTGTTGCATCAACTGACAAAAGTTTACATATACATAAAAAAGAAATCTTAGGAGAAACGGACGATATACTAAATGCTGGAACTTACTGTCTGTTAGGTATATTCATATCAAAATTGTCTAATAAATCTGGAAATGAGTAAAAATAAAGAACGGTCCATACGATTCTTTTACTATATATATTTTATTTACATATCTGCGTTTTGAATGGCATCGAGAACCCAATTCTTTTCCTTTAAAAAAAAATCAAGCGTAAGACTACAGGGGCCTACGTCTCAAAATCACTAGTCTTGTAATACAAGTGTGAAACTTCTCAAAATCAAATATTTTACACTTGTACCTAGGTATATACTGTAAAAAAGCGGCAAATTAAAAATGTCAGCAGTAGTACTTTGAAATGGATTTTACTATTATTCTATTATTTCAACTTCATGATATTTGATGGATTCTCAAAAAACATTACAAGACGAGTAGTTTTGAGAAATAGACCGCTGCTGTGTTAGACGAGTAAACGACAACTGACGAGTAAATTTAAATGTATTAATTAATATTTATTTTAGAAAACGAAATGTCAGATGGAGCCTAAAGCCCATTTTATACCGAAATATTATTAACAAAAGCAAGGAAATGTGGAAATCAGGCCAAGTATATGTGGGGAGTACATCCTGATGATATTCGCTTGGCGGCACAGAAGAAAATCGTGGGTGAACATTAATAATAATAAATAATTGCTTCTTGATATCACTTATCGATTTTGCTCTATGGACTATGGATTTGGTTTTAGTTTGATTTCAGTTTAGCGTACCGTTCAGCAGCTAGGTTATATGAGACGTTGACCTACAGCGAGGCAATAGGACCCACACGAGTTCCCACCAGAAATCGAACCCGGGTCTCCAGCGCCAAAGACGCGTGTTCTATCCACATAGGCCCGAGGGAGCTCTATGGAGCTATAGGGATCAATATTGAAACAGGAAGAGTGAAACTGTTTTACCATTTCCGGATTCAGTAGAGAGACATAGGTGAAGATCGTATTTTTCTTGAGATGCTAAATCGATTTTCGAAAACTGTCTCTATCTATTACAAATTTATTTTTATGGCGATCAACGTTAAAACCGAAAACGGTTTATTGCCACCATTTGTGATTTCAATACAGGGTTAACGGAAGAAAGGGAACTTATTCTTGAGACGTTGTTTAAATTCCCGAAACTTCTCGAGCTCTCTGACGGATTTGGCTCTATGAAAATCAATATTGAAACCGGAAAGAGTAGTAAATTTCTAACACTTCCGGTTTTAATAGTGAGATAGGGGTAGAGGTGGTAAATTTTGTTCATGTTGAATTGATTTCAGAAACCCTCTCGTCGCTAGTTATTTCCGTCTTTGATTTATGGCCATTAATGTTGAAACTGGTTGTGGTCGATTTTTACCACGTACGGTTTAAATAGAAGGTTGTTGGAGGAGATGGACACGGAACCTATTCTTGGGGTGCTGAATGGATTCCAGAAAAGTGCTTCTCGATGTATCTTATCATCTTTGCTCTATGAAAATCAATAGTGAAACTGGAACTAGTAGTAACTTTCTACCAGTTCCGGTTTTGATAGAACGATAAGAGTAGAAATGGTACATTTTCGAGAAACGTTGAATCAATTCCCTAAGCCCGCTTGTCTCTAGCTATTATAGTTTTTGATTTATGTACATTAAGTAGTAGATCTCTATCACTTCCGATTTATATAGATGATTGACGAAGGAGATGGAACCTATTCTTAGGACGCTAAATCTATTCCGGAAAACTCTTCTCAATATCTCTTACCGCTTTTGGTCAAATACCTGTCAACAGGTAGAGCCATTCTATTGGACTTCCGATACTTATGCATAACATAGTTTGGAAGTATAATAAACCCAGTTACAAGAAATATTATACATCAAATCTATTTTCGTTCAGATTAAGAATATGGGAATTTCAAGAGTTCTTTTACATCAGTTATTATGCCATGAAGAATAACAGAAACCACGGGGAATCAGTGGTAGAGTGTTCGCCTCTCTTGCATGGGGCCCCAAGTTCGATTTCAGCTCGCGCCAACTGAGCTTTGTGGTGGACAAACGCCATGTGCGTGGGTTTTCTTGGGGTTCTCAAGTTTCTCCCACTTTCTTCATTACAACATTTCGTTCATTCTCATCATCACAGTTTCCTTTAGCGTATCCGGTATAAGTGTGGGAAGTAAACCTGAAAGATTTCATTTCATTTTTAAATAATAACCTAATGCATTCTACAGCGTTCTATTTTTGGCTAATACCCAATAATAGCGTAATGATTAATGATATGCTTGGAACTTGATATGCCATTCATGCAAAAGAATGCACCATCATCTGCCAGCTAGGCAGTACAAGCAAAAATGATATCTGTTTCGTTCAGATAATGTTCCTCATAAGACAGACGAGAAGTAAGGTTTTCTCGTCTCGTCTCCTAAGTTTACTAGGTCTTGTCTCGTGTCGATCCTTGAAGACTTCTTTAGCTCTTGTCTCGAAATTTTATTGTTCCATTTTGTTAATTTATGATTAAAAAATTCTTATTTTTTCCTTAATTTCAACTAGAAATTTTCACAATCGTCCGCGTCACGATTGCTCCACGAATAGTGTGATATAAGAACATTTAAACCACATTTATTATTGGAGTAAATTGTGTAATGACTCGGATATTTTAAACGTTGATAAATGCTTTTCATTGCTTTCGTACCATCATTTATGTTGTACGTATGATGCGAAAACGTAATAATGAAATTATTTCTGGGGGTATTAGCTCGATAGCCCCTAAATACCCCACTGGTCAGAACATATTATTCATAATTTTTCGTCCATAAATGCAAGTTACCTTTCATAGTTTTACTAAATACCTATCTTCATTGCATTGTTCATATAGAACAATATCATATGATGGAACAAACTTTTTAGTGCTGTACCTCAGTTACACGATTTACAAATTATCCATCTACACAAATAGGTTCTTCGTTTCTGAGTTAACAGGTTTTATATGTAAATTTTCCTAAAAAGTGGCCACCTCATTCTTGTTCTGTCTTTATTTAATTAAATTATATGGTGAGCTTTAAATGTGAAGATTTATTTTCGACACAAGTGGTAATAAGCTGGGAACTAACTACTTATCAATCTTTCTTTTCCACATATAGAAATTAATATCACTTCTGTTCTGTATTCTAATTTATTTATAATAATTATTATTATTTTCCAAGTGCACAGTGAATATTTTAAATATATATTTTAAACATTCTATACAGAAGAAATCGCTACTGCAAGGTTTGGTCCCGCGAGAATTTAGATGGCTAAGTTTTTATCCTGCGAGGATCTGCCCAGGTTAGATTTCGTCCGGCAAGATTTCTTTATGTGAGATTTCGGTCGGCGAGATTTTCGCCAGGCGAGGTTGTGGGCCATGTAATATTGGTTGTGATGTTTCATCCGCAATTCATCAACAATCCTGTTGTATTGTATGTTCAACTATAAAATAGAAGTTTGCACGAATGTGAATATATGGACCAATAAAGCTTTCTGCGGATAGATCTTTATTGATTCCATTCAATTTGTGATCATTCCTCTTTTCGACAAGGCCATTACTTTTCATGTGTCGGCCAAATTTGATTGAGAGTTTGTTAATATTCCTCAGCGGAAAATAATAATTCTAGTTTGCGAACAAACCGGTAATTGCTTCTTTATATAAATCAGGAGAGTAGAAGTGATACACATTACATCCTGTAAAATTTGGAAATGTTATGAACTACGTAGAGAAAACAAGAATAAACGTCCCTTCGGTGGAAAATGACGTAATTGTAGATTCCTAAGAAGTAACGTAACGTTGGTCAGGAAATTGAGTCAAAATTTTATATAGCACACACACACACACACACACACGTATATTTATATATATATATATATATATATATATATATATATATATATATATATATATATAAACTAACTACTAACTCTATGGCCTATGGAATCCGGAGGTTCAATGCCGCGTTCACAAAAGCTCTCCACTGACTCCTATCCTTAGCTAACTGCATCCAGTTTCTACTTTGTATTCCAATCTCTGCGAGACCTATCTTAATATTGTCCTTCCATCTGCGCCTAGGTGTTCCTAATGATCGTTTTCCGATTGGTCTTCCAGTCAAGACTTTGAAAGTGTTTCTACTTTCTTCCATTCTAGCTGCATGACCCTCATAACTAAGCCTCCTAGACTTGACGACCCTAACAATGTTGGGTAAGCCATATAAATTATGTAGTTCCTCGTTATGAAGTTTCCGTCATTCCCCATTCCCGTTCCTCTTGGGTCCGAATATCCGTCTCAGGATCTTGTTCTCAAATATTTTCAGTCTGTGTTCTTCCGTCAGAGTATATGACTATGTTTCGCAGCCACACAGAAAAACAGGCATGATTATCGTTTTGTATATTTTAAGCTTCAAATTCCCCGACAGAATTCGCGATGACAAGAGATTTTGAACCGAATAGTAACCAGAATTCCTTGTTTTAGCCGACATTTAATTTCCCCATGAATAAGATTTTCCTCTGTTAATATTGATCCTAGATATTTGAAACTATCCACTTTATCAAAAGTATTATTTAATATTTTAACGCATCCATAATTTGCTGTATTCCGGTCCCGACGCACTTCCATGTATTTAGTTTTATCTGCATTTACTTGTAAACCCATGTCCCTGCAAGCGTTTAATAAGATCTCTGTATTTCTTTCTATTGTTCTCCTATCATCCCCTATTAAATTTACATCATCAGCATATGCCAAAACCTGGTGAATACCTTTCAATTGTAGGCCCTGGTTGCTCTTTGATTTTCCTTATAGGGTATTCCAGAACGAACTTAAATAATAATGGCGACAACACATCTCCTTCTTTCAGGCCATTTTCGACGTGAAAGCTCGTGGACAAAAATTTTCCTACCCGGACTTTGCTTTGGGATTTACTTAAACATAAATTAATCTAATTTAATTAATCTAATTAGCTTTCTTGGTATTCCTAGTTCTGTAAGAACGTTGTATAGTGTTCCTCTCCTAACCGAGTCGTACGCCTTTCTAAAATCAATAAATAGTTGATGTACCGGGGTATTGCATTCCTACTTTTTTTCGAGTATTTGGCGAATGGTAGATATTTGGTCGATAGTTGATCGATTTCGTATAAATCCGCACTGATAATCTGCAATAATTTCATCTGCGTGCGGGGTCAGTCTCGCTAATAGAATATTTGAAAAGATATTAAAGGATTTTGACAGAAGAGAAATACCTCAATAATTATTACAGTCAGTTTGTCGTCTTTCTTGTGAATTGGAACAATGATTCTTGTGGCAATTCTTCCTTGTTCCAAATAAGGAGAATGAGTTTGTGTATCTTGTTCCACAATTTTTCGCCTCCAACTAACACTAATTCAGCCGGAATGTCATCTACACCCGGAGATTTGTCTTTCTTTAATTTCTTTATAGAGGTTTCTACTTCTATTCGGTTGGGTTCTGGAATATACGGTTCTGCGGTGCGTATCTCCTTTTCTCCACGCACACTAGTTTTTGGTTGCGTGTTAAGCAAATCGTCAAAGAAATCTTTCCATCTATTTAAGATGCTATCCGTGTCAGTGAGAACTATACCGTCAGATTTCTTTAATATATAAGCACGATGTTGATATTCTTTCTTAAATTCGTTGATTCCCTTATACATGTCCCGGATGTTTTTATTTTTACCATTATCTTCAAGTTCCTTAATTTTAGCTTTCAGAAAATCGCGTTTCTTTGTTCTTAAAGTTTTGGAAATTTCGCGCCATATATCTGCGAAATGTGTAGTTATTTCATTCGGATTTTGTAGTCAGAGTAATTTGCCTGTTTTCTCTTCTCTGCTAGTTTTCTGCATTCCTGGTCGAACCATGGTTTGTTCCTACGTATTTCCGCGTGTCCCAAGTATTCTTTTGCTGAAAATTTAATGCTATCTCTATTTTCCATCCAGGTATCCTCAACACTAGTGCACTCCGAATCTTCTAAAGCCGAGAATCTATTCGAAACTTTAATCTGGTATTTCTCTCTTACTTGGTTCTCTTCTAATTTCTTAAATTTTATTAACTCCGTTTTCGGACAGTGAATATTACTTTTATTCAACGACAGTCTCTCTTGTATTATCGCTGCTACTAGGTCAGTGTCACAATGAGCCCCTCTGAACGACACCAATATATGCTAGATTGCCTTATTCCATCTACTAAAACGTGATCAATTTGATTATGTGTTTTCCCGTCTGGTGATGTCCAAGTGTATTTATGAACGTCGCGATGTGTTAATTTTTTACTCTTCACGATTAGTTTTTTTGGATGTTGCAAAGTTCACGAATCTAACTCCGTTGTCATTACTTTCCTTATGCAGACTTTCGTTCCCTATAATCGGTTTGAAAATATCATCTCGTCCTACCTTCGCATTGAAATCCCCTAATAGAATTTTCATATGGTATCGCGGGGTTGGTCCCTTATCTTCAGTTGGAGCATATACATTTAAAACAATAATATCACACCACCGTCCCTTAAGAGTAATAAAAGAAATTCGGTCAGTAACAAATTCAACCCGTTTATTTGCCGGTAATATACGTTTATGAACGAAAAACCCTGTTCCTAACTGGTGATTTTATTTCCTTCCCCGTAAAAGAACGTAAAATTTCCAGAATTCACAGATCCATCTCCTTCCCACCTAACTTCCTGAACTTCTACTACGTCCATCCTGTATTTCTCTAACTCACTTGTTACGGATTTTAACGCGTCTGCCCTATAAAGACTCCTAATATTCCATCTTCCAAATCTCATGTCCATTTTCTTTTGCTGTGGCCGTGTCAAGTTATCAGTCATTGTCCGCGGATTTTGTGAATAGTTCTGAACAAGTGCTTCCTTTTTACAGGATGAGGTTGTTAGCCCTACCCAAACCTCCAAGCTGGAGGACCACTCCTATTCGGCTGTCCGCGACTGCTTATTCAGTATATTCGCAGCTAACCTCTATATCTAGAGGACTTCTCCTTGATCCGCAACCTGAGAACGCGCCATGCCATGGTGACAGGAACCCACGTTACACGGTATATACCCCCTCAACATGCCATGATTTATTCTTTCATCTTCCAGATATTTCTATTAAAGTTATAAGTTTCATTTTTTAAAGTATCATTTCTTATTTCTGAATGCAACATATTGATGACAATTCTTTTACAATAATGTTGTGTTCCTTCTATCGCGTCTCCTTTCTTCACCTCTCAAAATCAAGATTTAGGATCGAAAATGGTTAAAAAAAATGAAAATAGAGGAAAGGTCACCCTGTTTGACAATCTTCTTATAAAGTACAAGTAAGAAGATGTGTAGGCAGGTAACGTTGTCTCATTTCTGACAGCGGCCAATCTTGCGTCCCGCAACCCTTTCCTTTTCCGAACCATATTATCAGATTGTTAACTAACATAACTTTGAAAATATCCATTCTCCACATTATTAGATGAACTATCTTTTCTCATTTCGTAACTTGCTTCCCTCCCCTACCAACCTTCTGAAGATCAGTGACGAACAATGGTGTTAATTGATCAGGAGAGTGTGTTTATTTCTTCACCTCCACGAGTAGGAAATCAAACCCTGCTGATTCTGCAATCACTGAATGTTATTTCCAGCGTTGTCATATTTCCTTGTAAAAAGTAATATTAATGAACTATAAGAGCTAGTTTAAAAATAAAAAAAGTGAACATGTAGTATTGGGGTAGGTTAACATCTGGAGAAACTTTGAATTGCATAAGACAAATAGTTTTCATAATATTTTGCAAAGAATTTCACAATGTTATTATATAGGGGTTGATGATCCCAGCTCGAAACGTTAGACACGGCCTTAAATGTAAGCAATAAAATAAGGAATAGATTTAAAAATTTAATCCATATCTTAATTCTTTTAACCATAAATTCAAACACAGCGAATGTCTATTTCAACAGAAACCTTAGGATTAGTTTTGGATTAATTATTCCATTTGTTTATATTTGTTCCTAATGATAAGAATTAATAATTAATCAAATTTATTTATACATTATTCAAATGACGTAAAAAGGAGAGTAACCAGGAGAGTAATATTTGAAGTATGAGCTCTCCTCTGAAACTTATATATTAGAATTATGACATTCATGACATGTCTATATTAGTCTTTGTATCTATGTTCAACTTTGTTTCGAGACAAATGTAATTTTAAAACACACATTACATAGAACATCGAGCTACAGATTAAACTATGTCTGTATGTTTTTGGGTTTTAATAAAATCATATTTTAGGCGTAAATTTAAGAATACTTACAACTAATATTAACCAATTTTAAACTTTGAATTGTGTTTATGTATTACTATATAATATTCAATTTTATCATTTTCTTTTCTTAGTTGTGTCGTATGCTTGAAGAAGTTATCTTCAGAAGGATGTGCGATCTCAATTATTAAATTTTCAATAAACGCATCCGAATTTGATCCCATACTTTATTTTAGACGAAGTATAGTCGGTTTGGATGCGGGACATATCTTGGGCCTTCCACATACAGGACATGTAGTAGTGTATGATTTATTTGAATTTACAGTATCACATAGCATGAAGGTTCCTTTTTCTTTGTTGAAGAAATTTGTTACATTGTTCCTGGTAAGTAATAAATATTATATTACATAATATCAACAGTATTTTCAATTAGGTAATTGCACATTATTTCATTATAAAAGTGCATGAAATTTAATCCAATATTTTATTTTATCCCTCTTTACTTATAATTTATTGCAAACACCCAAGGACTAAGAAAACACTTTATCCCACACAAATATAACCGAACTGTTACGAATTGTATTTCCACTGACCACATTCCACATCGCATCAAATCCATAAACTATAAGTTGCTTCATTCAATTTCTCAATAACTTTTTCTATAATACCGTATATATTTTGTACTTGTTTTCCACTTAGGTTTAAATGTTATACTAGGCATCGAAAGAAAGCATTTTTAATTTACACTGGACAACAGTGAATCCTATTTACTTTCATTTACTTACAAGAATATGCCATTACTCTGGGATTATTATGGCACACAAAATAATTGTACTTATTACAGTACAATGAAA
The DNA here is from genome assembly GCF_964235325.1 of Thermobia domestica. Classification (NCBI taxonomy): domain Eukaryota; kingdom Metazoa; phylum Arthropoda; class Insecta; order Zygentoma; family Lepismatidae; genus Thermobia; species Thermobia domestica. Next base: position 155,763,796 of record NC_137461.1, on the reverse strand, counting down.
GCAGGTTAACATCAAATTACAACACTTCCAGCTGGACGGTTTGAATCCACCTTCCTGCTACTTTCTCCATTCCACGCCGATACCACATCTTGGCCCTAGAGGCAAAGAAGCCAGTCACTGTTTTTTCCATGTCCTATTCTTTGGTGAGATATTGTGATTTCAGAAAGTTCGCCGTGATAGTAATCAGACGGGTAATATGACGTCTATAGTATCGTTTCGTAGGTATTGAGGTTCAACCTTTTGCGCTTTACAAGGCGAGTCTGGTCTCCAGATATCATATTACAACAGGGCTCACTTTCGGTTCACCAATGCCCGACAGTTCTAGCGTAGTGTAGCATCTATCCTATTCAACTGTTCGGAATAGAGAGCGGCGTTGATAGTACATTTGTTAGCAATGAACTACAAGTTCTCCCACATACAAAACATTATTTTGTATTAGAAGAGGACCTGTCAGATGACTCGTTTTTAACTTGATACTTATAAACCCCTAATTTCGCATATTCGGATTGCGGAACATATTAACTTTTCTTCGCATGTGTCAATCTGTTCAGGAAATTTTCATTATGTGCGTTTTACAATATCCAGTCCCTTCTGGGCTTGAGCTGCGGTCAACTTATGTAGCACAATGCAGCAGTTTCTGATTATTTTCTCGACCTTCTGAAAGAGACACACTATATTAGACCTGTACTGAAGAATAGCTTCGACAATACCTGTATGCCGGTTGATAGGTTTTCCTCAATAGTGCATCGTATGACCTCCGAATCTATTAGCCTGATACGGCCTGATGTTGACTGATCATCGGCGATTTACAACTTGCACAAAATTTCTGGAACAAACAAGTTGCTCTCTGTGGTTTCGTGCAACTTCCCCTTTCACATCTGTAAAGATTTGGGTTCACGTCGCAGTGTTACGGGCAAGTTCGAACTCAAGTAGCAACAGTTTATGTATCAAATATGTTTGAGCATTTATCGCCATTGTCTTTTAAAACTGCTAAAAGTTACTGAAGGAGTAATGGCCTTCCAGTTAAATACTTCGCTGGCTACACTACCTCATGGACAAATCGAAATCTTTTATTTAAGGTAAATCAGGATATATGTACGCGTCTACTGTTTATGTAGTAGATAATTTGTAAGTGTGAGAGCTTTCCGTTGTTATTAATTACTTACTTTTGAACGAAATTAAGTGTTCCTTAAGGTTTAGAGATTCTTAATTATAAAATGCAGTTAGTCTTGTCGTCGCATCCTTTAATTGAAAAAGAATGCCTGTTAGAGCATTAACCTTTCTTAACCCATTACTTACTGAGTGCAACTATAGTTACGGTCTATATAAAAAATAATTTTGGCTTATTATAGTTTATTTTTTTACATTCTTGCTGATGCCTACGTTAATTTAGACTGTGATTTTTCTATCGAAAACCATGATTGCGTAATACATTTTCTGTATTAAGATATTTGAAATTAATAATCAACAATCTGTTCCTTACTATTCCGTATATTCAAGATGCCTGCGGTCTTTTGCAAAGATTTACTTTTACATTTAATTGCAGGTTTCAAAGTGTTGTTATTTCAAACACAAAATATAAATCAATATGCTCGTGATAGTATTTTGACTAGTCATTACGACAAGTATCTGTTTTGGTTGCGTAATTTTTGTATGTGTCTATAGTTGCACTCAGGAACTAGCAACAACGCTGTAAGCATACTGCGCAATTACGTTAGTCATTTGTTGATTTCAGAATATGTTCAATGTAGAGAACAGTAAATTTTGTGATCAATATGTCGACGAACTATAAACATTTAACTGCTCATGAAATACTTAGTTTACTTGAATCTGGGGAAATTTTATCTGATATAGAAGATGATGAATTGACAATCGATGTTTCTCCACCAGTTGAGAGTGGTAATGCTTTATCAGATCAGGATTCCGATTGCAGTGATGTTGAAGCTTTTATCAAATTGAATAGATTACCAAGGCGTGTATTGTTGTCCGAATGTGACGTAACACCACTTTTCCATCAAATATTCGAAACAACAGTGAAAGTAATAATGCTGTTCCATCTTGTAGTAAAAATCAAGAAGTGTGCCCAGAATGTTCCTGAAAAGAATTGAAACGAAAATGAAAAGAAGAAACAGTTTGAATGGAAACTAAACCATACTTTTGCATCCCCGAATTTCTTTGCAACGAAAATTTGGAGTCGGGAATGAAAGAAGAAATAAAGACACAACTTCACGCCTTCTTGTTCTTCTTGACAAGTGAATTTATTGATTTGATGATCAAACAAACTGAATTGTACACGCAGCAAAAGGGAAATCACAATTTTCGCGTAACAAGAGATGAAATGTTTACGATGGTTGGCATTATTTTACTGTCAGGATATCACACGCTTCTTCACCGACGCATGTATTGGTCACACGACGTTAACTGTGATGTGAAGGGAGTATCGTCTGCAATGAGAAGAAATGACTTTAATAGTTCATTACGATATTTGTATTTTGCTGATAACTCGCAAATAACAGATCGTCTTTACAAAGTTCGGCCAATTTTTGAACATCTAAATGCGAATTTCAAGAAGGTAAATCCGTCGGAAAATATCAGTATTGACGACAGCGGTAAGCAGTTTATTCGTGACAAACCCATACGATTCGGACTGAAATTATGGTGTGCTTCAGACGAGAAGAGATATGTGTACGACTCTGAACCTTATATAGGAAAATATACAAATCTCAAGAATACTGGATTGGGACAAGGAGGATGCGTGGTTTTGGACTGTGTGATCATTTATCTGTCACTCCTGGGAAGAAACTTGACATTGATAACCTTTTCACATCTATTGATCTTCTTCGAGAACCCCAAAGGAAGAGACTAGGGGGAACTGATACCATTCGCAAGAATCGTATTTCTGCTTTTGTTGGCCTTCCTTCGGAAGAGGAGATCAAGAAACAAGATCGATTGTTATTTGTGTGGAGATTGGTTGCAGAATTACTTGCTCTCCGATGGAACGACAACGCAGTTGCAACTATGCTTACTAATTGTGTTGATATTGAACCATTACGGCACGGAAGTAGATACTCTGGTAAGCAAAAGACCGTAGTTCATGTGAACGCGCCAGGACCTTTAGCCGAGTACAATGCAAAAATGGGTGAAGTTGACCTATCAGACCAATTTCAACAGACATATAGACCAATAATTAGAAGCAAGAAATGATGGTGGACTTTTTTCTCCTAGGCACTTACGATTTGTGTTGTAAATTGGTGGCTCCTGTACAGGAGATCTGAACACAACATTGATCAATTGTTATTCAAATGACAATACACACTACAATTGCTTTCGTATGGAACCCCACCGAAACCCAAAGGCGTTCGTGCGAGTATTCCTTCCGGAGAGGGCTACGACGCTATTCGACTAGATGGGAAAGACCACTGGATTATCGCTGGTAAATCAAAGTCCAAAATTTGCCAGATCTTTTCAGGGCGAACAAAGTACTTGTGTGAAAAGTGCAAATGTTCTTTGCATCCAAAATATTTCAAAACCTTTCATGGACACTGAGTAGTATCTCTTGAGTATGAGATGTTTAGTTTAGTGTTTCATAGGAAGGTTCGAAACAGTCGCGGAAGTATAAATTCTTTAGCGTATAGTTCAATGTATATGAAGGAGCATTAGACTATCGGAAATTCTCACTTCATAGTTGGTAGCTGTGATCATCGTTGACTGCGTGCATGCGCTTTGTGCAGATAGAGATATTTGTCAATGTTTCGGTAGCTAGAATACACAACACGAAACAAGGAATCAAGCAATGATATAGAAATGAATAAAAAAACACAACACTGACAGAATATTCTATATAGTAAAATACAAGACGAAAAGAAAAAGCAATAGCAATGTTTTTTTCTAACTTGTACTTTAAAAACGAAATGAAATCTTTGAGTTTTACGTCCATCGTTTATGAAGACTAGGCTAAAGGAGAGAAGGATTGTTTCTACTTGTTATAGTGGTAGTCTTGGATTTCATTTTCTTAATTTTATTATAAGTAAACCGACATGAATAACTTCCGTTAATATTTCTATTGGGTGAAACAGATACAGAAACAATATTCTTTATCATTTGACATTAAATTGTTAATGCAACATTAACATCATCCGAAAGGCAATCACAACTTAATTTAGAGATTTCTATGTACATTTATTGGAAATCTCCTTTTCTAAAATTAAAACCGAATACCTTAACTTCTTTCTTATATTTCTGCAAGCGTACAATGGGAAAGAGGTAAGTATAGCTGGGTGATAACTATTTTGATTAGTAACAAGAAAACAAAGTTTTATTACAGAAAAGTCCTTACAGTTTGAGAGTACTAAGTCTAAGGTTTGACCATTATGAGTCATTAAGTCATACAGGAACAAGAAGTTACTTAAGTATTTACATTTGTTTATTGAAAGTAGAAGGTCAAAATTAGAACATTTCATTTGATTCATAATAAAGACTCCTATGCTTCCTATTAGAACCTTACTCTCCATAATTTCATAAAACGTTTCATATACAATTACAGTTGAATCCGGAGGATTATGTACTGCACAAATAAACATCTTTAGAGAGTGATTGGAGAGCTTGACATTCAAAATTTAGATCACTTAGAGTTTATATAGGAGACATTGTAATTTTGATGTACTGCTATCATTACGCCGCATCCCAAGACAATTATTTTATAATTCAAGATGTCTGTCTTCACGAAAAACGCATGCACTTGTTTTACCAACTCATCGCGATTTTTGTTTTTCATTCTGCCTGGCTTTCGTCGTCTCCCAAGGAGTCGAAACCATCCAGGAATCACTCTCGAACACACTTGTAAGAGATAAGCACTCATCACCGTACACTTGTTTCATCATTTCGAATGTTTATGTAAATGTTTTACTTAGCTTGAAACGAAACATATTATTCGGTCTTAGCTCCATCGTGTTTTTGGGACGAGGTGTCACCAGATACACTCACTTTTCTTGCAATAACTTGACACTCAATTGATCTTTTATCATAATTGTAGTCTAGTTTTGTTGAGCAGATATTCAGCTTTGCGATGGTATATTGTTTCAATAGATAGAGCTAGTGGTTATCTGTAAAGAAAAGAGTTCTGTTAGTTTTCCGATATACTATGTAAAATTAAGCTTATTGTTTTCTTTGTATTATGCTACTATTTCTAATTAAAGAATAAATAAACAGTATAGGCAACGTATAAAATAACATATATACATATACAATGCTTTACAATATGCTCTTTTTTAATTTTTCAGGAAGCTTACCCGGATAGATTTCGAAAAGTGTATCTTATTAACGTACAACCCACGTTAATGAGTTTTCTCAATTTAGTTTTGACTATTTTACCCGTGAAAGTAAGCTCAAAGGTAAGTTCTTTTTTAATAAATTGAATGGAAGTTGATGAGGTATAGTGTATTAATGAACTGAATCCTTCACGTAAAATGTGTGTGACTTTCAGATGTATAACTCAATTAAAATCTTTGTAACAAGAACACTTAAATACTACACTTACATTCAAAACTATAATAGTCTAACTCAAATTATCATCTTCTAACCAAGTAAAATAGACCTACTTAATCGAATTAAAATTTTTAAATAGCGTGTAGACTAGATATATATATATATATATATATATATATAAAACCTAACGTGCAATTTAATGTAACTTTATGTTGTATTGACTACCTTCTTAATCTAATAGCACTTAAGAGTATGTGAAATTATTATCTCAGAAGATTTTGGATCGTAAAAAATTACGCTTGTTATTATTTATTAGCATAAAAGTTACAATGGAGTTTGAACAAAAATATTCGCCATTGACCTAGGTATATTGTGAGATAGATAGATGATATCATAGTACAATATAACCTCAATTCAATCAAACTGATATTTAAAATAAAATGTTATAGATTAATCTTATGTATAAGAAACCATGTATAATTGCTACATACCTGTAATAAATTATTGTAATACTGTACTAAATAACTGACTTCATACTACTGCATATTGTGATAAAATATTAAAGAATATTTTACATTCTAACTTTTTGCACTCTGCATTTGTTTCAACTCTTTTTCTTGTTCTCCTCAACAATAAATTAGTAGGCAATTTGGACATTTTAAATTTTAAAACTTTTCTCTCCCTTGGGAGACCTCTTTTATCCTCCAAAAGGTTTCTTCTCCGTAACTTCATCTAAATATTGTATCATGGTTTTTCCACTTTCTGGTTTCCTTCTGCCGTTCCTTCTATCAACACGGTGATCCAATCGGAGTGCCGAATAAGATGGCCAAGGATATTGGGTCTTCTTTTTTCCTAGTATCTTCATGATATTTCATCCTTCATTAGCTTCCTTTAGTACGTCTTCATTCCTTTTTCTTTCGATCCATGATATGCACATCATTCTGCACCAACGCCACATTTCAAATGCATGCAGCTTAGATATTTCAGCTTTTCTCAATATTCACGTCGGTGAACCATAAAGCGCCACGCTCCATACCAGAGTCTTGATAAATCGTTGTCGAACTCCAACGACACATTTCGTGATGTTTGCAGTCCTTTTTTCCTATTGAATACATGTTTAGTCTGTGCTATCTTCGCTTTTCTCCCTTCAGTCATACGTTTGCCCCTTCCTGTCCTACTCTTGTGCAGTTTACCAGTTCGGTTTTCTTTTTTATTGCTAATAAATCTCCATTTGGCAGAAACAGTATATAAAAACTCTTAAAATATATATAATGCTTTGGTCAGTTGGAGTTATATTAGCAATCTTGAATTTCCTTATTTTTCTTCATTTTGCTTATTTTTTTCAGTTGGTCGTTCAGATTTGAAAATGCTTCCTGCAAATCATTTTCGCTCTCCGCTACCAGTAGTATGTCATTAGCAAGGCTTATTGTGCTAAAGACCCTGCCGATTTACTATTATTCGTTTCTTGTTTCTATCAAAGAATTCTTTCATATCCTCTTCTTTATAAACATTGAATCCTTGCTTTATTCCTTGATTTATTCTTGCTTCCTTCTGATCCCTTCCTACAACAGCTGTCTGGTTCCTGTAAAATCGGTATATTATTCTTCTGGCTCTGTAATCCACCTCTAGATTCTTCAACGCTCTGAACATGATATTCAGGTCTACGTTGTCAAAATCTTTTTCTATATCTACAAATGCGATCACAATTGGTTTGTTTATTCTGACGTGCTGTTCTATGATCAACCGTAGACTCAGTATTGCTTCCTTTATTCCCTTTTTTTCTGAATCCAAACTGGTCCTACGACAGCACTTACCGATTTACACTTCAGTTCGGTCTGCGATATATACTTTTTGCACAGTATTTTTTATGCATGGGAAATCAAACTTAACGTTTTTTGTTCTTCGCATTTCCGTGCGCATTTTCTTTTCGGGATAAGGCCAATATGCTGTTCTCGAAATGTCTTGGTGTCTTTCCCGTGATGTACATTTCATTAATAAAGTGAAATATTAAATAATTTCTTCTTCGTTGGTATTCCAAGAGTCTTAATCACTTCGGATACCATTTCGTCTATTCCTGGGGATTTACAATGTTCCATTTTCTCCAAAGCATTGTCAAGTTCTCACTCCAAAATTGAAGGTCCTAGCTCACTTTTACCGACATCTTCTTCCTTCTCTATCTCTTATTCGTTCACTCTGTCTGCTTTGTAAAGTTCTTCAATATAATGCTTCCATCATCTTGTTATCTTCTCCTCTTTTATTAGTGTTGTCCCGTCCTTGTCTATGATAATGTCTGCATGTGCGTTTCTATTTCACAGCAAACTGTTTTCTAATCATTGTATATATCGTTTCTGTATTTGCTTTTACTATATTTGCCTCAATTTCCTTGCACAAGTTCTTTATTCCAGTTTTCTCTGGTCTTTTTTTTACCTCTCTGTTGGTTTGATTTCCAGATTTACTTTGGGTGTCGATCCTCTTTCTATGTGCTTGTCAGCTGCTTTTAAATTCCCCCTCTTCACGGCTTCCCTGTTTGAGTTGATGTCATCACCTACCGAAGATCCCCTACACTTCTCTTTGCGTGTCGCAGTTTCAAATTCCCTTTTCCTGTTTTCATATTTTTTTAGCTATACTGTTTCCATCTTTTGTTTGGTGCTACTACTTCTTTCTTCTTTAGTCGGAGCTCTCTTCTATAAAATAAAAATGCATTTTACACTAATTTATCTGTCTACTTGAATAATGAAACAAACTTAAGTATATTAACTTTATAGGTGAAGCAAACAATATACCTACGTAGGTACAAATTCAGCTTCGTTAAATAATGTACTTAAATTCCTTTTGTATCTTGCCCAAGATGAACAAGGAAAATGAATTGCTATTACCATTCAATAAGTAAGTTACTTTGTCAAGCATGCATCAAATGAATTCGAAGAAAGAAGGAGAAATTTTATTTTTAAGTAAATAGCGGCTGCGTATGAAAGCTAAACCTTGTCATTCTAAGCATGAAAGTATGTCATGTGATCGATGTTCATAGAGGCTCAAGAGAAGAATTGATATAATGCTACATAAATATATTCTTTAAAATCTTAAAACCTCTTCACCTTAAAGAATCTCCTCAAAACACTCAGAGTAAGTGATAGGATTGAGCAGAGTCCTTATATTGAATTTTAAAAACAAACACTTATGCAAACACGTCACATACTTTAAAATATTAAAAGTATTGGCGGGTCACAGGAAGTTTCAAATTTTCAACTTTAAGATTCGGTACTCCCAGCAGTATTTTTTAAAAAAATGTATATACTTTTGATTGAGATTAATACGGACAAAGTAGTCGTGATGTTCAGTTATTTCCTTTTGTCGTGAAGCGAATTCAGAGTTATATGATATAAAATACGTCGTGTTTGTCTGACAAGGTACATTCACGAATTGTCCACTAGGGATTAGTGTAAAATTGATTCATATGCAAAGTTAACCGTAACCTAATGTGTATTGTATTAATTTTAGCGTCCCATACCGGTAGTTTGCATATTTTTAGGCCTTCACATTTCGCGAATCCAATTATACACTACTATAAAACATGAACAAAAAATGTTTTTAGTTTATATAGATATAACTGGACATGAATGTATGCATATGCAAATCAAAATGAATCAACTACTTGCTTCTCTGACACATGTTACCCACCAGGCCGCCATCTTGGATACGCCATATTGAATGCAACTCTTGGTTTTTCAAATGGAAATAGGTGCAAGTGATACATCAAATTCATGTACAAGTTTCTCGGAAATCCAGTGGTGTACTGCATTTTGCCACAGCTTGTACCGATTGGAAGATATTGCATGTTAAATCCCTCCAGGCACTTCGCGAGTAGACATTGCAGAGTAATATCAGTTACGCTTACGTTTTTGATGTTGACAAATGAAAACAATTTCTAACTTTAAAAATACTGTAAGTATAAAACAAAACTCCTTACATCCTTGGTGTCGTAATCTTATTTCATTTGTGCGAATGATTATTATTACTTCCGTGTTATAGTATAACAAGGGAGTATTGTATTACGGTCAAAACGCGTAATGTAAATCCAGATGCAATCAGATTTGGGTGAACACCTACCATTTTTGTATTGCCATCTGTGTGTCTGTATGTATGTATGTTCACAGAATATTTCGTCAACGATAAATCACGTAAACTATTATATTTCTACCACTTTCTATTTGATTGAATATTCTTGAAGTACCTAACATTTAACACGCAATACCTCGCAAACAGTACCAGCTACGATAAAAGTCTCCACAACATTTGATGTATTACTTGCACCGATTCCCAATTGAAAAACCGAAAGTTGAATTCAATACGGGGGGTCCAAGATGGCAGCTGGGGTGAGTAACATGTGTCAGAAAAGCAGTACTTAATCCAATTTGTTTTGCATGTGCCAACATTCATGTCCAGTTACATTAAAAAAACTAAAAATAATTTTGTTCGAGGGTTATAGTAGTGTGAATTCTCGATAAATGAAGTCCCATAAATATGCAAATTACCGGCATGGGCCGAAAAATTAGTATAATACAGATTGGGTCACGGAGAACTATGCATTTAATCAATTTTATATGAATCCCGAAGAGAGACTGCGAATATAGCGTGTGAGCAAAATCACTAAACAACAGGAAAAAATTACTCTTTAATTTTTTATTCTTCCACTGTATGCATCACTCCTTGTTAATGTTCAATATTATAATCAAGTATCCTGTGGTACAGGAAATTGAACTATGAGGTAAGGAATAATTTTTATTACTTTATTACTTTCCTCTGGTAACCGATAACTCATTCATTTCAAATCATTGACAGCTCAAAATTCTTGGCAAGGAATACAGTGAAATGTATCACGAAATTCCGAAAGACATTTTGCCAAACGAGTATGGTGGAACAGCTGGTCCAATGGAGAAACTGAGTGGTAAGACAATGACAGCTTTAGGAGATTAGTAATTAACTCTAGACTGCACGGTAGAAACAGTAAAAATAATTTTAAAAAACAGAGGGTTTCAGGAGGCGATTTTTTAATTTTACCAAGCGTAAGTATGAATCACTTATACGAACAACATCATGATGCGATTATTCAACACACACTTAGAATTGACTTACAGCATGGAGCAAGTTAACCGGAGTTGGAGCATGACACATTGATCTCGAATTTTGACTTATCTCATTTTGGCAAATTTCTAGACTTCTACTGTTTTCTCCCGCTCGGTTTAGAATTATTTCATACATAGCAATATACTCGTTATAATATGTAAAGATAGGTTGTCTTAACATTTAAAAGAAAAATAACTAAAATAGGCATAGGGGAAATCATATAGTTATTGGCCACTTATGCGAAATTTTCAGTTTAAACTTTTGTCGACAAGACAATTTTTAGAATAACTGAATGGAATGTACCTTTTTCGAAACGTTGTTTATTTGTTAAGAAAGTGATATACAATTATTTTAAGATGCTATAAAAGAAAGATATAAAAACAGTTTTGAATGAAAACGTACTAAAGATTACAGTTATTAGACACTTTTTACAGTAACTGGCCTTGACAAATTCAGTTATTAGCCATGTGGTCCATTGCATTTTTCCATGCAACATCTGCATAAGTTACATTTTTGTAGACCACAGTTACACACATTATATTCTTACATGCCCTATTACGATAATACACGTCATTATAAGCATGCAAGTAACCAATTTGCAATTAATTATATCATAACTTAAAATATTGTCTTCTCACAGAAGGTTTATATTAAACTATATTATCAAAAAGTGGGAAATTTGATGTTATGGATTATTATTAATAGATTTGTAATATCATTTAAAACACATTTCTGACCAGAACAAAATGAATTATTTAATAAATATTTATATCTTCCTCACCCGATGATATAAGATTTGTTGTCATCTGTCTTTTCTCAATATCTGATGAAGAGGACGTTAGGTTCTTGAAACTGTAAAAAAAATCGTACAGTTATTAAATAATTCATTTTGTTCTGATTAGAAATGTGTTTTAAACGCTATGTGATTATCCAGAACCATGGAGTTTATTTTTTGTAATATCATATAGTGAAAATAAGCTTTAGTCTTCAAACAAATGCTAATTGGCAACTCTTGTAGGGAAATAATTATTACACAGATATTCTATGGCCTAGGCGTACATGTTTTTCTTTGTAGTGGAAACAAGATCTGGGAGGTGTTTCACATCATCTGAGTCTCCCTCCAGATCACTTAAACTATTTGTTTTGTTTTCCTGGTAATAGTTCTGGCATAGAAATGCATCACCATCATTTGGATCTGGAATGTGAATACAATGAGCTTTCGGAATTCACATTATGTGGTAAACCCTTAGACACTAATTATACTTAGTCGTGTCATCAGTGTTATTTGCATCAAAGTTACATGTATATTATTATGTTATAATATTACGAACAGTTTGTCTACTTAAAAAAAAAGCTTCTTTTAGGAAGAGTTTGTTTTCATTTCATTTTCACTTTTTCTCAACTGGACCCTTTATTTTTCTTCCTTCCTTCTCTGATTCTTTTTTCTTTTTAGTAAGTCTTTTCTTCTCAAGCAATACTCAATATTATTTAGATGTAACGGCATAAAGAAGTCTTTCAAGGTCTTTGTTTTCTTTTCTCTTGGGAGTCTCAGGTCACTGAAGGAAATATCTAAAGTAGAAGTTGACATATTAGTTGAACATGATGCTATAGAATTTTGCACTAGTTTACCACTTGTAGAATCCATGTGCTTGGAGGGACAAGAATTCGTAAAAAGAAAATACTCAAATTCGTACTCTTGCCCCTGTATGTGGGGCAAGAGTACGAAATCAAAGAGTCAAGAGTGCGCACCCAAAGGAGCATTAACACTTATCACAGATGAAGGTACCCACTCCTTCATATGATGTGCATTGTTCATGCCATCATTCATTGCATCTTGCACACTGGTTCCAGTCTTCTGTAGGAGAATCGCTGTAGCAGTTATTTTCGGTTGTAGTTTTCTTCGTGCAAGTTGATGTTTGCCTTTGCTCTTTTGGAGGGCGCAGTTTCAGAAGTAAGTTCTGTTTGAGAGGAGAGGATGTCAGAATCTTTGATTGACCTCAAGATCACGATTTACAGGTTGAGTGTTGGTGGAAGATGGAGAAGGACTGACAAACACCAGAGGAGTGCATGATGTGGACCGTCCGTACGGACTCCTGCTTACTTCCAGTGAAAATCCAGCTTTACTGGTTGAAGGTTTGGTAAGATATGAACGAGCAACTGGTAGAGGAATATTTGATGTGGACAGTCCGCAGGAGTGCCTGATTGCTTCTGCTGAGAATCCAGCGTTACTGGTTGAAGATTTGGTGACAGATGGGAAAGAATGAGCAACCGGTAGAGGAGTGTTTGAAATGGACAGTCCGCATGAACTCCTGCTATCTTCTAGTGAGAATTCAGCGTTACTGGTTGAAGTTTTAGTAACAGATGGAGGAGAACGAGCAACTTTGAAAGGAGTGTTTGATGTGAATGCGCCGCATGGGTTCCTCTTTACTTCCAGTAAATCCTACGATGAAAGGTTGTGGGCTTTATTTAGGTCCTCTATTTGAATCGATGCTTCAGGAATGTTTTCACACATCTTGGTGAAAATAATGCAGCCGTTGTACGAAAAGTTGTGAGTTGATTAAACCAGAATCAGATATCATTCCCAAATAACTCGGTGGCGATACATCGAGTAACTCTTGTTTCATTCGTTTTCTGGGAAATATCAACGAAGGAGGAATAAAGGAACGAGATGCACTTACGCAGGAAACAGCTGTGATGGTAACTCCCTAATCACTAGATACAATTTTATTCACAACTGATTCTTAGTCAACAACACTTCTGGAATTTTATGAGGAACTGTATTTATACCAGTTTCGTATATACTGTAGATATCTTGTGTTGGGAAACTGTTTTCTCTTACAAGATCTTGTAGACAATTTAAAAAAAGCGTTCAACTTGTTGCTAAAACTACAAGCTCTTCCCAGGCTAGTCTCTAAAGGCTGTTACAAAGCAATAGTTGGATGTCTACGACGGAAAAATTATGTCCAATCTCTTCCTGCTACTCGATACACATTCCTACACAGACGAGGCAACTGGATACGTTCAACAAAATCGTATACCACACTTCTAAGATCTTTTAAAGTTAAGACATAGAAGACTTGATTCAGTAATGTGATATATTCCACTAATTCATTCTCTATTTCTTCGGTAAATACTAACTTTATTGTGACTAAAGACGCTGCAGTTCCTCTTTACAAAACAAAGGAAAGAAACGAAACCTAATTCTCTTCACATTAGTAATGAGAATGCATAGGATACAAAAAATCAGATAACATTTAGACCATTTATAAAAATATATTTTTCAAGCAGCTTATTCCGTCAGTTTCTTGTGGTAAAGAATGCTTGTCAGCTACGAGAGTAACTTGAAACGTTCTCGATCTACCCTTCATGAAGCTATGTATTGTCCCCATACCACATATTGGACTAATAGAATTTTATTAATGAAGGCTATTGCCATTTAAGACAAAAGAGAACAAAATGTAGCATTTCTGAAACATGAATAAAATAAGCAAGCGTGCTGTTATTCAATAACTACAGATTTAACTGCCTCAGACTTTCATCTGTTTCGTAAACTCAAACATCACCTTAGATATTGTTATCTAACGAGTGGTATTTAGAATAACAATTTGTCCCTCGTACATAAGAAAATATAGGAATTCTGACATTATAGGCTACATATCAGAACCAGTATTCGTAACGTTTCCCGTCACTGTCTATTACAACGGAATCTACATTCTTTTTTGATTGTTAGATCTAAAATCAAATTGATATTTTATAGAAAAGAAGAGGCAAGAGTACACACGCGTATCCTTGCCCTGTCGGTATCTGCGTACCCTTACCTCCTAACTAAACAATGAACTTTTCGTGATGTTGCACAGCCAACTGTTGGAAGAAAGTCAATTTACTCAAACCTGCAAAACAATGAACATGTCAGAAACTAACGCTTTGCAGTACTTTCAAATCGTTAAAAAAAATGTGTAAGTTATTTCTTAAGTACAAATGTCCCAATATTATATCAAACTATTAGAAAAACATAAATACTTACGTAGTTAGCTTGTAGTTTTCCGCACACATTCAAACTTGTTTCGGTTCTAGACGCTATTAACATCAATCTCCACGTAACGCATTATTGCCATATGCGAATATATTCCCATTTTGGGGGAAAATCGTATTTTTGCCCCCCGCGTACCCTTGGTCCCCTCTACTCTACCTGAAAACTGTTTCATCACCGTTCCAGATTCTCTAGGATTTTCTACGGCATCTTCTATATGATTGTCCTGCATATAATGATATATGTCTTTAAACCATTTTCGTATGTTAGCATCACTTACACTCGCGCTCGCAGATGTGACGCCGTCGCTTGTTCGTTCTCTTATTTTTTGGGTGGAAGCTCTGTAAAACATTAAACTTATCGATAACTATGTGATACATACAAGTTACAAATAAACATAATAATACCTTCGCCAAATAATAATAACTAGCCAAATAACATATATCTTTAATTTATCTATTTTTCAAAAAAAAAAAAAAAAGAGTTTTATAGACATGTTAAACTTCATGGCGAAATGTTGGAATCTCTAGCTTACTTAGACTAAAGAAATCAACTGGTAGCCTTACTTACATTATATCATTGTGACTATAAAACTTTGAGACGGAAGCACCACAATCCAAAATGACGAAGTGGAGATAGTTTAGAGTGACAGTAATGTTTGAGGTAGCATTCTGGATATAAGAGTAAACACTCTTTAAAGATCTAAATATTATCCTACATATTGAAATAGAAATAGTTCATAAAGTTTTCTTACTAAGCTAAATAATCTTCCTCCTCCATTGTCAATATCGGTGACTGTCCTAAGGTTTCTTTGTGTCTAGGTCTTCTTTTAAACTGAATAGTTGCACTGAAACTCCATACTTTCTGGCAGCTACCCTCACAGAAACTCCTCTATTTAACGTTTTGAAGTGTATTCCTGAGAGGTTCAGATGAATATCTTAATATTTCTGGCATTTTAATTCAGCGATAAAAGACCTGAAAAATGTTATTAGCAATATGATTAAAAGAACAATTCATTACAGCTTTTTCAAAATTTGAAAAATAATAATGCAGTGATAGAAGCATTTGAAGCGGTAGTTATTAGCCAGACTAGTGACAGTTATTAGCCATCCCGGCTATTAACTATACAGATACATCATAGGAACGCAAGAAAACTACAGGTTGTAAACCAAAACTTAACGTTGATGTTTCAATAAAAACATCAATATACAATTCGTATTTAAGGAAAGATAGTTAGTTGCATAGGTGGCTAATTACTGTAGAGGAACTTAATTGCGAGTACAGTTATTAGCCACCCGCTTATAAGTGCCAAAACAAACAAGATATAACGTAAAAGTACATACGTTAATTACATTCTCTCTCTTTAACTTAATTCTTAAAAATATTGAGTTAATCAACAATAATTCATGAGTACCACAAGCACAAAAAGTAATAATTCCTTATAAACTCAGTAATACTTACCTGCAATTCAGAAGGGTGTTTCAGAATTGCCAGCCATAACTTCTCATGTAATCAACTCATGCGTTCAACGCAGACAGAACGAATGTCGAACAGATACCGCACCAGCATGGTGAAATGATGATGCAGCAAAAATAAGTGTAACGCTTAATATATAACTTCATTTGCGAAATGGCCAATTACTATCAGGGGACCAATGATAGTATGGTTTCCGCTAAATATTAAAAAAAAAAAATTATATTGTCGTTAAGAAACAGGTATGTGACATTTTTGTCTAAAATGAGTTATGTACTACAATATAAGTAGAAAATCGTGTTTTCTGTTCACTTATACTCATATGTATGAATTTTTAATAGTCTCTGCTAATAAGGAAACCATACCTTTAATCGATATGTAAAAAAAGGTAAAAGCTGACACTTTAAATTCGATATGTGTCGAAGAAATATCGATTATTGAGAAACTTCAATTGTGCAGTTTATATGAATACCCATTTGTGAGTAAATTCCGTGAAATTTCTAAATACTGTATATGATGGGAATCACCTTGTTTTCTTCATTTGAAAAACTGATCATATCTACACATAGCATTTTTTTAGACAACGAGATAATACCAGTGTATCAATTACAAGTATGAGACTATGGTCCGCGTTAGTCGAACTGGCGAATGACGTTACCCAATGTGTCTGCAATACTACGTTACGAAACCTCCGATTAAATATAGCAAAGGTATTCGTTTTGCCAAAGACATCAATTATGTAGTAACAATACAAAACGTTACAATAAATGTGGTGTTAATATTACTAGTTTCTGTTACAAATGGAATACAAATGAAATATTTCGTTTTGTTCCAATGCTGAAACAAAAAAAAAAAAAAAAAAAGAATCTAAATATACTTCAACTCAGGTGACATAGGTACGTCGTTTATAACTACATACATTTCTATCATAATATCGAAATAGGGACCCTACAAGCTTAAAGCAATTCCTACCATTTTCGTTTCTTTTTTTCAATTCTGGAACAATGGAAGTCTTCGCATAAGGAAGCAATTACCTGTTATGCATTAATTCATGCATATAAATACAAAGTCATGGTGGCCCTGTCAAGCACCATTAACTTATGATGCTGATCGTTCTTGATTCGATTAAAGCCTCTACAGGCTTCTCGGAACGTATTCTTGGCGTTCCTTGAGAATTTCTCGTTTCCTCCCACCATCGTAATCTTCCTAATTTTGCTATCATTAATTTTCTTTTATTATCTCTCTGCTTTAGCTTACAGGGCGTAATAGCAATGAATTAATAATGGAACTCCTTTGTGAATGGAGTTTGCTTATGTAGAAGGCTATTATAGACAAATAATATAATTTTTAGTTTGAATTAATGGTGTTATTTTAATTTTAACATAACAGTAGCTGAACCTGCGCTCTATACACAGCGCATCATTCACATATGAACGTGAATGTGCGTGCCATTCCTCGCATGATCTGTACATGTCCCTTTACAGACACAAATGAATGACATCTTGATAAAAATCAACAAGGGGTACTATAAAGAGGAGATTTTTTCGATTGTTTTTTTTCAATATCTCACACCTTTTGCAAGATTGAACCTACTTCCGGTTGGAGTTTCTAATTCATGTGTGATCAGTGTTTTCTTTCTTCTTGCATGCAGTATGTAAGAAGCAAATACATCATATACACAATAATTTCAGTGTCAATCGTATATGGTATTCATGGGGCAAAACATACCAAACAATTAAGATTCATCTTAGACTGGAGAAGTGGTTATCCCTCGTTTTTCGTTATACTTTGGCCATGAAACAAACACCTGGGAAATATACAACTCCTGTATACGAATATGCTGTGTTGGGATGTATAACTCAAAGGATATGATGTTCTTTTTTCAAAATTTCATAACTACCAGTGTACCCCTAATAATATAATAAATACACAACTGCCACGTTTTGAAGTATTCAATTAGAACTGGAGAATCTACACAAAATTTGGAATGGATCAGCGGAAACGGCACGTTTATAGCGTTTGTGGTCTTCGAGACCTGATTGTCGAAAGGATTGGAGACAAACCTATGAACTTCTATTTGGAGACAAACACATATCTTAGCATTTAAATATATAGATGTAATTCACCGAAGCTATGATGAAGAATAGAGACAACGTGACACGATAATAATGAAATAATTGGTGGAATGCAGAACATGGAGGGAAGCGGGAGAACCGCGAGAAAATCCATGAACACGGGGTTTGTCACAACGAATCCCACGTCAATACAGCTGAGATCAAACCAGGCACGCTATTCACCAGATGTCAGTGGCGACAGTAGCCTGAATTAAAATATAATTTAATTTCATGAAATATAAGTAAATCTTGACTTTCATATTGTATGCTGGTATTTCATTGTTGTGATCAGGAGCATCGAATCAATTATACTTACTTTCAGATTGTATCTCTCCTTTGGAGGCTGCTGTTCGCAAGTTACTTACGATAGGCTTAGTTCTCCCGTCCTGCATTACCTCCTTTTGGAAGTTTTCTTCCTGGAGCTTCTCAATGTGTCTCATAGATGCCACTAAATATTCCTCTGAAACTGCATTTATTACATAATGTATTAGTTTTTCTAGTCAACGTATTATTATCTATTATTTTCCTTGGGGCATTAGGTTTTACCCCAACCC
Organism: Thermobia domestica; assembly: GCF_964235325.1. Taxonomy (NCBI): domain Eukaryota; kingdom Metazoa; phylum Arthropoda; class Insecta; order Zygentoma; family Lepismatidae; genus Thermobia; species Thermobia domestica. The sequence continues at coordinate 155,745,017 of NC_137461.1, read as the reverse complement.
AAATTAAGTCGATATGGTGAAAATGAATGGTACGGTGAAAGTCTTATCACCTGGTGGCCCATTTCATTTATTATTTTGTGGAGTTCATATCGTTTCCTTCAGTCCATGTAACAGTACCGAGTTGGTCTCGAAAGGAGATAGTTGAATCAATCATCTGTTCTGTTACTGTTTTTCTTCATGTTGGCTGTTTAGAAGCTAGTTGAAGCGACCTGGCTGATACCTTTCGTTATCCATAACAATGATTGATCCTTCTACCAAACTAAGAAATTTAATTATAAACCTATCTTTGAAGGTGTCTGGTGTTATCTCATCACGATAGTCGACGTTTATTTTAAAGAAGCAAACCTTCTTCTTCCAGCAAGAAACCAGTGTTTGGTGACTCCACGTGTCATATAATAAGAGGACTTCGTTTCTGTTGGTACCCCACACTCCATGAGAAACCTCCAGCTGTCATTAAAACCCAAGTGTTTTCGGACACTTCTAGATGTTTCAGACTCCTAGAACATATTTTGTCCCTCAAAATCTACGTTATTTTCTTTGCTGAGAGAAAGCCGTGGTTGTCATAAAATTGAAGCACGCTTCTACGAACAATGTCTTTCTGAATATCATCAAGATTCGGCGATGTTTCATTTCATTTAATGTACTTCTTAGGTGTCTCAAATAATGATCCTCCTTCAGGTGGTCTCTTAGCCTTAAAGCAAATTCTAGTTCTCGTGCTAATTCCACAAGCTTGAACTGTTAGGTTTCTGATTTCCGAAAAGATATTTTGAAGATTTTCGAACATTAAACTCTTCTTCTTGTTGTTCTTCTTCTTTTGTTTTTTTAAGGATATACACTTAAAATTTAATTTCTTGACTTCTTAGCCTTAAATTCTGAGCTCCAATACCGCTTGCGCTAGGTTTCTTCTGCAACTTACTTTGGATATATAAACGATTTTATAACATAGTGAATATCTATATATATAAAAGAGAACGCACAAATCCTTTGTGAACTCATCACGCTAATACGGCTGAACCAATTTCTTTCATTTTTGGGGGGTTATTATGATTTGGACCCTAGATGGTTTTTATCATATCACTTTAATTTTTAATTACCAGTGTCTTGAGATAATTGACCATTCAAGTGTCCATACGTACAAATCCTTTGTTATTAGTTCATCATAGGTAAAAATAAACGTATTTATATGCAACCCGCATGACCATGTGACTCGGCGGGTTAACATAAATGACAGGCGCTATAATTTTAACATTTACTGCAATTTGAAAGCGAAAAAGTAAAAATTATCTAAGTAACAAAGTTTATTGCGTTCCGGGGTGACCGCAGCGAAGCGGGGTGAACGCTGCTAGTGATCTATACAATCCAATATATATTCATTCACCAAAATTCGTATATGCAGTTCCAAGAAATTCATCTGTGAAATTGATTATGTATATGTATTTGTAATGTAAGTTATCAACCACACACACAAATTCGACCAATGAGTTACCATAGAATCGAAAAGAAAACCGAAAGAAGTTTCGACATCAGAAATCTGTGAAGTTGTCCCGCTCATCTAATGAATTTATCTTTTCAAATCTACCTCGTTAGTTTATCGTTAGTTTCCGTCTGCTAAAATACGCATTCTATTGGATAAATAAATGAACATTCCAACCTCATAGTTCACCACCCACAAAATAATGTCAATATTTCTTCTCCTTCTCATGTCGTTAGTTTATCATTACGTTATTTTTCCTAACCCTATCGTTATTTACACACAATTGCATGTTTCATTTGAGAAATAAATTTTCCCGTCAAACGTATACTTAACTTGCCCATAAACAATTGTCATAATTTTTGATCTCATATCGATAATTTGTCGTAACTTTACATCAATTTTGCCAAAACCATCGTTAGTTCTTTTTTTTAAATAAAAATAATTAGCTTTTGTTGGAGAAATAAATTTCTTACCAAGTGTGAACTTAACCCCTCACACACACCACTCATCGATTATTTGTGGGGCTGCGGTGGCTCAATGGTAGAGCGTTCACCTCTGGTGCTTGGGGTCGCGGGTTCGATACCAGCCCCCGCCAAGTGAACCTTGTGGTGGACAAACACTGTGTGCGTGTGTTTCCTCGGGGTTCTCCTGTTTCCTCCCGCTTTCTTCACTCCACCATTTTATTCATTACTCATCATCACCGTCTCCTTTAGCCTAACCGGCATAATCGTCGGACATAAAACTTAAAGATTTCATTTCATTTTTTCAATTATTTGTTGACGGTTTGCGTAATTATGGTAAGAGATATGGTTAGTCTCGCAAAATAAGCCTAATATTGGATATATAAATGCATGCTACCTTCAAGGTTCTTCACCCGTAAATGAATTTAAACATTCTTCCACTCATATCGTTAGTTTACACTTAATTTACGTTAGGTTTGGTAATACTATGGTGCATTTTGGAAAAGTACATGTTTTTCTGAGGAGTAAGGCTTCTCGTCAAGGGAAAGTTAACACGCCCATAAACAATTTGTATTATTTTCCACCTCATACCGATTACGTATTGTTAGTTTACGTAAGCTTTCTTAAAGTTATAGTTAGTCACGCAAAAATAATCATTTTATTGGAAAAATAAATAGGAATGTTATCAAGGTTCTCCACCCACAAACGAAATTCAACATTCATAAACTCATATAATTAGATTACCGTCAATTTTCGAAAAGTTTCGTCAAACTATTCTTATTTTCGTAAAAGTACATGCTTTATTTGGCAAATTAAGTTTCCCGTTAAATGTAAATTTAGCCCACACAAAAATAATTTTCTAATTTCTCATCGATCATGTCGTTAGTTCACCGTTAGTTTCGGAAAAATCCATGGAGAAAACACATACATAAACAATTTTCATAATTGTACACCTTATATCGTTAGTTTATCTTTAGTTTACAATAGTTTAGCTAGAATTATCGTTTTCTTTACAAAAATACACTTTTTACTGGAATAATAAAGGCGCAGGCAAGTTTCACTTATACCCACCCACAAACAAACTTCAAAATTCTTCCATCCATTTTGTTACTTTGCCGTTATATTACGTTAGTTTTGTTAAAATTATCGTTAGTTTTGCAAAAGAATAAGTTTTATCTGAGAAATAAAGTTTTCCAAAAATGATAGCTAACACTGCTATAAACAATATACATGCTTTTTCACTTCATATCAATATATTATTGCTAGTTTTGGATAGTTTTGCTAAAACAGTCGTTGGTTTGACAAAAGTACAAAATTTGTTTGGGAAATGAAGTCCCTCGCGAGTGTGGACTTGGCCCGTCCTCTACTACTCGTACCTCATATCCTTGGATTATCGCTAGTTTACATTAGTTTTGCTAAAGCCGTCTCTTGTTTCGAAAGAATACGTTTTATACATATAACTGGAGTATAGTTTCACACGAAGTGTGTAGTTAGCCCACCCATAAAAAATTGATAGTTTTTCATGTCATATTGTCGGTTTTTCGACAGTTTGTAAAACTATCGTCATTGTGTGATAAGAATTGTAGAGGTTTATTCTACGGCTTGGGTGGCGTTAACACCTTTATTTTTATTGTAGCTAGATATTATTTATATTGGTTTGTTTTTTATGAAAATACTAGTATAACATTTGTTCAATGCACTTTTGCATAAAATCTGTGTACCAATACCTCGAAGTATATACTAATGTACTAGTTTTCTGTACGCATTGCTAATTTATGTGTGCTATGCTTTCTTCGAATTTCATTATTTTTGTAATATATATATATATATATATATATATATATATATATATATATATATATATATATATATATATATATATTAAGGTGTCCTTATTTTCGGTAATTTCGTGTTGCGATACGCACACCTCCAAATGTATTCAATGTGACCATAAACACGCATTAGTTAAATGGTAGCTCTCTACAAGAACGTTAACCCGTGCAGACTTGACAAAGTCATGAAATGACGTTTCAACATTGTAATATAATTTAGAATTTCCAACCGTGATAAAGGAGAAACTAAAAAAGACAGAGAAACAAACCTTTGCACGAATCAACTAGAGAAAAATTGACATCTACTCGTGTATTGACAAATAGTACCACATGAACAGTGTTGCTAAAACAAGACAAAGTTTTGTTTTTGTAAACGGAATGAGCTAAATTGAATATCATCATTGGAAGCAACAATAAAGATAAAGACAAAAGAGATGGTAAATGCAGATCAGTGTTGCAAACTACTCGAGAAATAAAATGTAATATGTGTTGGCGTACACAGGGAGTGAGGTACTAACGTTTTGTACACCTTAAACCAGATATTGACAAGAACTGTTTGCGTTGATCTAAGTTTAGAAGGATCTGCTGAATAGTGTTGCCAACAATATAAGAGAAAAATTGAGTTTGGAAAACCTATAATAATTCGGTAAAGGTCACTAGTGTTGTATGCTTTAAAACCAACAATGTAAGGCGATAGAGCATGAGAAGTAGAATCGTGGTTATGTAAGATCGATAATTGACAGAGATATACGATATCTTGTAAAAGTTGACAAGTGAGGTTTGTGAAGGATGGCAACGCTGCACAGCGGGTTGGGATCCCAACAACCTAGTTAAAATATGAAAACAGTGTTCAATTTGCATGGGTTTATGCACTCGTGGGCTTTTGAGAACGCTAATAACCATGATGACATCGAAAAAGCCGCCACTCTTATTAACGTTGCCATCTTTTACAAACCTTAGTTCTTTGCTTTAATGAGATACTAAATAAATCTATCAGTAGGTGAGTTATCAATCTCACATAACCACGGCACTACTCCTCATGCTCTACTGCGTTGTATTATAGGTTTTAAAGCATACTACACTAGTGACCTTTTCCAAGTTATTGTATGTTTTCCAAACTCAATTTTTCCCTCCGTTGATGGCAACAGTGTTCAGCGGATCTTCTAGACTTAGAGTCAACGCAAACTGTTCTTGTCAAGATCTGGTTTAAGGTGTACAAAACGTTAGTACCTCACTCCCTGTGTACGCCAACACATATTACATTTTATTTCTCGAGTAGTTTGCAACACTGATCTGCGTTTACCATCTCTTTTGTCTTTATCTTTATTGTTGCTTCAAATAATGATATTCAATTTAGCCCATTTCGTTTACAAAAACAAAACTTTCTCTTGCTTTAGCAACACTTTATCGTTTGTAAATATAGAGCGGATGTAGTCCTTTTTCTAGTTGCTTCGTTCAAAGTTTTGTTTCTCTGTATCTTTTAGTTTTTCCTTTATCACGGTTGCAAGTTCTAAATTATATTATAATGTGGAAACGTCATTTTATGATTTTGTCGTCAAGTCTGCACGGGTTAACGTTCTCGTAGAGAGCTGCTATTTCACTAATGTGTGTTTATGGTCACAAAGAATACATTTGGGGTGTGTGCGTATCGCAACACGAAATTATCCAACATAAGGGACACGCTAAATATACATAGTTATTTTAACGAAAGTGTAGTGCTCCACTACGTGCGATACAACAGTTAATTCTATGGCTTGATGTGCAATCCGCAGTTCATTTTAATGTTATGAAAGTTTGTTGTAAAACAGTTGAGAAATTTATGTTGTTTAATTAATTTTATCAGTAGTACCCAGATTATATATCTGTACTTAAGTTAATTTGAAAACATCATTGTAAATAGACCATGAACACTCTTGAAGAAACTTATTCTCGGAAGTGAAAAAAAAGAAAATATTATTCTGTTATAAATTAAATACGTATTGTAGTTTGGAATTATCAAACTTCAACATAATTTATAAAATTTGTGCAGACAAAGGAGAATTCTATTATTGGCGAAATTCTATCTTCAGTGTGAAGTGAACCAGATAACATTGCCTGAGTAAGAATTAAGTATTTTTTGTAATAGAAAGATATGACAAACAAAATGATAGCTTAATTTGTTTTAGGCTTGAGGGTCCTATTCCCTCAACACCACCGAAGCCTTCAGATATGATTTAATCTTCATATGAACAAGTCTGTCAAAATTATCAGTACTAAATATGCAATAATAGTTGACAAAATTTCCGTATTTCGATAATTATTGCAGTATGTATTTTGAAATGATGGTAAGTTTTCTGCTTATCATTAAATACATCTTTCTTTTACCTGGATTTTTGCGATGTATATCAGGTCAAGAAATATTGGATGTGCTGCGGTGATTCATGGGTATCGAAGCAAATAAATATATATCTATCGAGGAATTTCATAGTTATTCTGCAATTTTCCTTAAGGCTATCTAAATAGAACACAAATATGTCTTCTTCGAATTTAAAAAAATGTATTACAGGTGAAGTTAAATAGTACATAGTAAATATGAAATACGAATTAATTACTTGGATATGACCGCAGAGGCATATCGCATCATGTATGAGTAGTAGATATTTACTGTATTTTGTGTTTCGTGAAAATCATGTTTATCGACTTAGGGAGAATAGGAACTGATTTACCAACGATGTGTATTATTGTTCTACCATCGTATTTTTGTTCGCTATCGACTTTAACAGCCCACTTGGATCAGCAATGATAAACTTATCATCGCGCTTCTCTTACTAATAATATCTACCATTCTACTTCAACTACTGCTGCTGATGTTATGTACCGTATCATGTTATGAAATTTTATACAAAACTGAGATTCGTCATAGAAGATATCTATCGAAGACGTTGATAACCAAGAAAACTATCAGAAGTCTGATTATTTTCATGTTCTTTTCCTTTTGTATCTGCTACTTGTATTACTATTAGTTTGTTAATAATATAATATCAATTCTATTCTAAATTTTGGTTATTGTCTATTAAGATCTTTATTAATAATTTGTCAATAACGTGTCATACTGTCCTCTGGATGTTGGCTCCAGTATGTCTTTAAGTCCCAATCCGACGTGTCACACTCGATATCAACGAATCTGGAATGGAATAATCTACAGATGCGTGTTCTTACGATCCCTGTCAAATAGAAGATTCCGTTGCGCAATACTAGATATTTCGAAAGACAGGAGCTATATACATAGTGTGTTGAACAGTACTAATACAAAAGTAAAATACAAATCGAGAAATAATGTGCAGTCTTGATTCTCATGTCGATAACGATTTTCACACTTACCTACTTAACCCTGTTAGGTTATTAATAGTTTATGGTACTTTTCGTGAAATTATCGGTGATTCACGAAAATAGATATTTTTATTGAAGAAACAAAATTAATAGCCTGATATTAAATTATTCAACTTCCTATAACAACTTCCACAGTTTTCCATTTGGCATAGTTAATTTTCATTTTTGTTACTTATTTTCTAATTATCTTTAAACTAGAAGGAAAATATTTTATTGTCGAAAGATAGATTCTGTTCAATCACATTTTGGTTTATGGTATTATTAAATGTGGGAGAGATAGTGTTCTTTCGCATTAAACAATTGTAATACCTTCTCATTTCTTATTTGACTTCAACTTTAGCTCTCCGTTCAGCCCAGAGATTTGGAATGAAAATAGTTACCGAAGTAAATGCTCTCATTTAATACAACTGTACAAACTTTAAAATATAGAAGAGCTAAGTCAAAATAAATCTTTACCTGTACGGCAAAAATAAAACGTAGTTATATAAACATTACAGTGGCCATTAAAAATGCAGTATTTTGAAATGAAATATATTTACAATAGCAAAATTACATTGCGTATTATTATTATTATTATTGTTATTATTATTATTATTATTATTATTATTATTATTATTATTATTATTATTATTATTATTATTATTATTAAGCATTCTGCATTTTGGTAGATCCAGGGACCAATAAGGATTTTTCTTTACTTTTTCGTAATTTTCAGTTTGGCCCTAGAAATGTTTCTTTCATGTTTCTTGATTTTCAGCTCCATTATTTAATTAACAATATTTTCTTTTCTTCAAATCGCAGATCACTTGTGTTCTTCTTCTTCCTATTCCTCGCTTTCCTTCCATCTTTCGTTCTATGGTGGCATGAAATAGACAATTTCTTCGCAAGCTGTCCAATCTAATTTTCCTTTACAAAGATAGGTGGTAAGAAGCGTCATTTATTCTCCTATCCGTTTTAAAACATCTTCGTTTTGTCATTGTTTATAAGGAATACTTAAATAAAATATTTATTTTTGCAAAACCACTACATTGTTCTACAAAAAACTACCGAAATGTGCAGATAACAAACAATATGAGTTCCAAACTGCACAAATGTTTATGGGCCAGCTAACACTTCGGTTTCTTTCTTGAATATTTTCTTCTTTCAGCTAAACTATATTTTTCTTTATTTCGAGAGCAACCCAATGAGCTGAATTTGATAAGTTAAGGGTACTTACAAAATCAGTACATTACTATACAGCTTATGGTATTGCCACATAATGTATTATCTGTCAGGAAAGTAAATGTACACCTATTTTTCGAGTCTGGCATTCCTGCGCTCCATCCGTGGAGAGTATGAGAATTAAATCAATCAAATGTTTACTGAGGGGCAAAAAAAAGTTTAATCTGAATAAGACATTGCAGAGGGGCACAAGCTGTGAATACGAATAGTGCATAGTGTAAATAAAGGACGACACCGAAAGAGAAAGTCAGAAACACCTGTTAAACTTAGAAAAAAGAGTAAAAATTGTTGAAGTGGGAAAATAAAACACAAATACAACAAACAAACCGACAACTAAACGTTCACCATGCCCTGAACTTGGTGTAGTGGTTAAGGTGCTGGGTTACAAATGCAAAGGTCGACAGTTCGAATCTTTGGCAAGGACTTTTTCAAAAATTTTTGTTGATAATACATGCAGCTCATGAGAGATGGTAAAAGAGGTCGTATTTAGTTTTTCGTACCAATTATTATTGGTAATGTTTAGTACTGATAATACTCTTTGTCTTTGCGTATTGCTTTTATTCTTTTCTTCATTTCAAAAGAGAAGAATATCCGAACAAATGCCACCAAAATTCCTCATATTTTGAATGAAAACGCCATTTGCAATTAGAAAAGAATAAACTGATGTAGCTGCAGAAATTAAACAGAAAAACATGGAAGTGGACCATACTCATGGTTATTAAAAATACAATTTCTACATGCCTTACACCTCCCGATCACGTTTCTACGTTAACAAGTAAGAGGTTTGTGTTTAGGTTAGGCTGGTCAATACGTTTTGCAAAAGGGCCCGGTTTAGCTCTGACGCACCACAGGTGCGAGAAGAGAGCAAAACACTTTTTTCTCTCCCTCTGTGTGTCTATTTATCTATCTATCTGTATATATATAACGCTATTTGTGAATGCCATAACCACCCTAATTTTCAGCGGATTGAGACAAACTTGGCACAAACATTAATTGTTGAAATATCTTGATGCGTTCGATAACCAGAATAATCAGATGAAAATGTTCAAAATGGCGGCCCTTCAAACTCTTAAAGACTTCCAAGATAACCAAATTTCGCCCATAAATAGGTATTCAGAAAGTTTGAATAACTTTTCGTCTTTTACTGAAATATTTGTGTGAAGGGACTTGTTGAAATATTGGACCCGATTAATCGCATAAAGAAGGTTCACGCCCTTTCGCTACGGTCAGGCTTTTTTTTTCAGGAGGGGGTTATTTTCGTATCGGAACAAGATGATTGTTAGTGATGATATGAAATTACACATTGAAAGTGAAGTAACTTGTGAAACGTTATTTGAAAGAATAATATAATAAATGTGCTTTCCCCAAACACAGAGAACTGTAAATCATGTATTTCGAGTTCGGGAGCGTGAATGGCGAGGAGTGTTATTTGATTTGCTTTTTAGTAACACATTGCATTGCACATAAAGGTAGGCAACATTAGTGATAAGTAAAACAATAATAATAATAATAATAATAATAAGAATAATAATAATAATAATAATAATAATAATAATAATAATAATAGTTGTTGTTTGTGGCAAGGCAATATCTTCCTCAATTCTTCTCCAATCGTAATGATTGTAACGCCATATCTCCCATACAAACAAAATATTAGCAATTTATATCGAGAGAACGGGAAACTGTTGAGTGATGGGAGCAACGTTGGACAGTATGCACTCATAGTACTCAGAAAAATAAGCGATATCAATGCAAAGTGAACGAAGAATTATTGTCATGGGTAGTCCTGGAGCCAAGGCAGAGCCCTCTTTAGGCAAAATGTTGATAACTTATATCGAGAGAACAGGAAGTGATAGTGAGATGGGACCAACGTTGGACACCGTGGACCCATAAGGCGCATCGAAAAAAAATTGGGGGTTGGCGCCAGCCAGCCTTACTTATTTCCACATAATAACATAAAATTATATTGTCAAAATACACACACGAGTTAGCTAGTAATATTTCATATTATTGTTATTGTTATTATCCACAGCGTCTTTTCATTACGTGTGCATGTTTGACATGAAGCCAAAGAGAAGATCCATCATTCGTAGAAAGAATAAGAATAGTCAATTACTTTAACTGTGAACGACAGCGAAAAATACGAAAAGAGTGACTACCTGTAGCGGAAAGAAATAATACTTTCTCTCAAATGGATAAACAATCAATCGATATAGATTCGAACTCGCATGGACGGCGCGAAAAGCCAGTGCTTTGTCCACTTTTTTTAAAACTGACTTACCGAACTTGTTTCAGTTACTTACTTAAGCTAATTTTACTTGCTTCACTCGTTTAATTTGCTTTTTCTAATAACTTATAACGACAGGGATACGAACAAAGTTACATCGAGAACAGTTAAAAATCATAGATGGTCTCCCGCCGGGAATCGAACCCGGGACACCATATACTAAAGGCGCATGTGCTAACCACTAGACCAGCGGAAGTGCACTACTCATTCTCTGTGTCGTTAGGGATTACGACCACTGTATTGCCAGCTATCGCTTCTGTGGGTTGTATACTATGATCACATGTTTCTTCTTTGCTGGAAGAGTTAAACTTACATTCTATGCAATACATGAGGTATTTAGACCTACATGCTTTTCATATAATGTAATAAAAGGGGCATGCTTAGAATAAGAAAAAGAACATTCCTTGGACAAAACGCAAAATATTGGCATCAGAAATATTTATCTACGAGGCATGCGCAGTAGTATATTTCAGAATAGTTACTGTTTAGTTCAGTAAACGAAGAAGGGATATAAAAAAGCAGATATATCGCGTCAACGAGATCGACCAGAGTTGACAGAGGCGGAAGCAGATGTGTAGTAATACAACAACTTGGTTAAATTGATAATTGGTTCTTTATTCTGTAGTAGATCTATCACAACTTTACGGGAGAGCAGAGGAAGACTTACTAACGCTGTCATATAGTAAGCTTTAGTAACACGATCATACAGTCACAAATGGATGTAACTGTGAGTAATACAACTTGGATTTAACGAATGCCGTTTAGATATTCAGTGGTTTGTGGGGTTGTATAAGACACAATACAATTCTTCATACCTCAGCTTCCAGTAACTAGATACCAGTCTTGGGAAGTAGCGTAACGGAAGTAACGCGTTACTTTTTAAGTAACGTTTCCTAGTAACGCGTTACATTTTTTTCATAGTAACTGTAACGGTAACGCGTTACAAATTTTTAAGTAACATACCTAGTTTGCGTTAATTTTTCGCGTTACATTTCGGATGAGTAACTATAATATATGTATTTTTTCGGAAACAGATGTTTCTTTCCTGTAAGTGAATTTCTCAGATTGAAACAATGGAGCATGAACTACGTATGTCAGTGACCGGCAGTCACCGACACACAGAGAAACAGATAAGTTCGTAGTGCTACTTGCTGTTTTTGGAAGATGAGGACAGCCTCAGGGAAATCACGTGTACTGATTGCAAGCACTTGGAAGATTTTGTCGTAGATTTTGACAGCTCCAAATCAATACATTCAGTGAGTGAACTAGGAGTGCAATGATACCGGTAGTTTATTTTACTTTGATTGGTCTTGTTTTTATAAAGATGGAGAACGAAAATATTTTACTGTTCGAACATTTGAAAGAATACTTTTTTTCTTAAGAGCTGAGGATGATGTTGGACAGAATTTAAAAGTAAAGTGTCTGAAGTGAAAATATTTATCAACAACTAGCATGCCATAATTAACGATATACAGTAAGGGGTTAATATGAATAAACTGTGTTCTGATGAGCAGGTCTACTTTGTTACTAGAAAATAGTTTGCTGATGGTATGTAATATTGGAGTTCTTTCAGATCAGTTTGCTTATCCCAGAGTCCCGTTGATTATAGAGTTTGAAACTAGCTTTAAAAAGCATATATCGATTTTAGAGTTACTGGCAAATTTTGATTCACCCCCAGTTCATGAGTTCTCACTTTATTAGTTGTAGTGTAATGTTTCTCTATATTCTGTATTTTTAATTTTACATAACTAGATTGTTATTATTATATAATTAGTTTAGGAGAATATTAATAAGCAACCATTTTCTAACTCATAGTGATGAGCACGAGTCAAGCTAAAACTAGACTCGACTTGAATTCAAGTCGAGTTTCGAGTCAAGTCAAAGGTGATATTCTCGAGTCGAGTTCCGAGGCGATTCAATTTTTCGCGTCGAGTTTCCAGTCCAGTCGAGTTTGATAAATGGCTCGTTCGTTTTAACTCGTTTTGAAATCATGGCCTGATTACAGGAAAGCGAAAGCCATGAGAAATGTAAGCTAAGCAGTAATATAGAATACTTTTAGTGTTGCTCACGAGAGGGGACTTTGCTCGTATCTCGTCTCGTCTCGATAGCGAAACCACAAGAGATTTTTCATAAGCTCAGCTCGGCTCGGCTCAACTGAGAAAATGGCTCGAGCGGGCTCGCTTGGAGTGAACCATCGGCTCGAGCTGGCTTGGTTGGGATGAGCCAACTGCTCGGTTGGGCTCAACTGAGCCGAGGGCTCTGGCCGAGTCGGTTAGGTGGGCTATATACAGTGTTGATATAATTAATAATAATAATAATAATAATAATAATAATAATAATAATAATAATAATAATAATAATAATAATAATAATAGTTGTAGTAGTAGTAGTGTCATTGATAATAATTATATTGTCTATGTAATATACTTGAAGAGAATACTTGAAACTACACACCGGATTTGGCTCGACTCGACTCGAAACTCGACACCAATTGAAGTCGAATTGGAGGAAATTTTTCGAGCCGAGTTCTCGGTGCGTGCTTAAAGATGTCTGTTTCTAGTCGAATAGAGTTTCGAAGAAAACTCGTTTGAACTCGCTAGTGCCCATCCCTACGAGTAACTCAGTATGGCATTTTATAAATGTTACAACATTATATGAAAATGTTCATATATCAAGAAAAAATTTTTCCTTGCATTTACATAAAGCGATTCAGAATGTTCAATATTATTATTATTATTATTATTATTATTATTATTATTATTATTATTATTATTATTATTATTATTATTATAGCTGTAATAATAGTAGTATGGAGAATTAAAGTAATATTTTTTCACATATTTAAGGTTTTGAACCTAAAAGTAACGCGTTACTTTCGAAGTAAAGTAACAGTTACTTTTTGGGGGCAAGTAACGCGTTACTAACGCGTTACATTTTAAGAGAAAGTAAAGTAACTTGTAACGCGTTACATTTTTACAAGTAACTTACCCAACACTGCTAGATACATGCAATTTCTGGTTAGATACTGAAACTATTGTCGGATTTTAATACAAGACGTATTGCAGGATACAAAATGCTTTGCATTACTTGTTTGTTTGTAGACACCTACTAGCTTAGTGTTCTGAAAGGTTGTGTATAAACTAGAGATAGCCAATTCCGGAATTATTACTTTTCGGACTCCCGAAAGTAAAACCGGACAAATTCCGGAATTCGAAAAATTCCGATTTTGGAATCATTCCGGAAAGCGGAAAATCCGGAATTTAGAAATTTCTGATTTTGTTAACATTTCGGAATTCGGAAAAAACCGATTTTTTTTCGAAATCCGAAGTTTTTCTCAATTCCGGAATTTTCTGAATTCCGGATTGTTTCCGAGTTCCGAAATTCTTCTGAATTCCGGAGTTTAACTGAATTCCATAATTTTCCGAAATAAGGAAAGTGAAAGTTCCACTTCTGAAAAATGAATTTATTTTGGTTAATATGGATCGTGGCGGAAATAAGTGTTTGACCAGGTAATGGCGACTGCTTTGAAAGAAATGGGGTGTATGAGAATTCAATCTGTAATATTTGTAGTTTTGTGTGGAGAAAAAACAAACTTGTGAACCAGCGGTTTAAGAACAACTCAAGTTATTAATGTAAACTTTTCCGACTTCATAAAAGAAATACGAAAGTCATTTTGAATCGAAGAAATACAACATACAAGTTTGCAAGCGAAGACAAAGACACCCAACGTAACCAGACTAAAAACGAATTTTTTACCGCGTAGCGGTCGCGGTTCAGTGGTGAAGGTGCTTGTGCGAATGCACATTGTAATGTTTATTTTATTATTTTAGGATTTTTGATGGCGATTGATCGGCGATAACATTACTATTATATTTAGATATTTGAATACTCGATGTTTCAATACTTGAACTATCAAATCTTCAGGAATAATAATAGTAATAATAATAAACTAATAATAATTATTATTATCTCGTAGAAGATTAAAAGCTAGGAGCTAATTATCGCTCAGGTCATACCATTACAAGCAGAAACGTGACATTTGGAAAGAATATTTTGGTTTGGTTGCTCACGAGAAGAGGAGTTTCTCATCTCGTTTTTAAAACAAATAAAATAACATGACAATTAACATTTTACATTCGAGACGGGTCAAGGATAACTCAAAATTGTCTCTCTTTGTAGATGAGAATCGAGACGAGACGAAAAGTATCGTAAACATTTCCCGCCTTGTCTCGATTCTCTAAATAGTGTATGTGCATTCTTTAAGTAACAATTGCTCTGTAGACTGAATCTCATAGGCTATTTCGCTACATTATATTTCAGAGCTCATTGAATTATGCTCTGTGTAGATATTTTGTAGCAAAGCTTTTACACATCTCTGCATATCCTAAAAATTAGTTTATTATATGCCTTATTGTTGCGTGATATTCAGTTATATTTATTACAGTTATTTTCCTTAAAACATAGTAGAATACTTTCTACATGAAACTTCAATGGAACGTTCTAGTTTAAAATGTTGGTAGTTGCAGATGTGTGTGTTGAAACTACGGAACCCTTTCCTCCGAAATCTCTACTTTTAAAAAGTTTTGCCAAATTTCAGGGCAAGTTTAAAACTTTTATTATTATTATTATTATTATTATTATTATTATTATTATTATTATTATTATTATTATTACTATTATTATTATTATTATTATTATATCAACACCGTGTATAATCTTTAAAAGATATACGGTTTGTATCCGAATAGTAAAAGCTAATTGACTGTCGATCTCGGTCGTCGAGAAGTCTTCAGGAGAAAAGGACATCGGTCACGTTCTGGATTTGAGTTCCGAAGGGGCAAGTATTCGGGTTCGAGCCAAAAATTGTTAAAAGTTATAGGCTTCAGCCAAACATGTTCAAAACAGCTGGGACCGGGTTTAGGCTTCTCAAGGGCTCGAGCGGCTCGGCTTGCAGCTCATTCACTATCGAACCGAACCTAGAAGTGATCAGAGCCAACAGCTCACCCAACCGAGCCGATTTGAGCCATCGGCTTATTTGAGCTGAATCGAAACGTGCCAATGGACTAGTTTCAACTTTGCTGGCTTGAACCTG